>NW_020194009.1:73848-383269 GCF_002847045.1 Aspergillus candidus | reverse complement strand
GCAGTCTGATAGGTACTTACATTCCTTGCTCTGAGGGCTCCCGGGGCTCTGGTAGCTCAGACAGCCAGTTTATGATGTCCGGGCGCAGCATCATCTTCCAGCTCCCTGGGAACTTCTTGTTGGCAAAATCGTTAAACCAGGCAAGGATGATCAAAGACGCGCGCGGCTGGCGAAGCATAAAATCTTCCGTCATGAGGATCACACCCCCATGAGGGAAGATCCGCTGGATATGTGTTTTGTGTCGCACGTACTGGAGAGGAGTCGCGAGTGACAAGTTCCAGAGTGTAAATTTGCCTGAGAGGATCTCTCTGAAGGATGGCAGTGTATAATAGTCGACGAAACTCTCATGGAACTGAGCAGATGTTAGTGCTTCCAGGTTTTATATACAAAGACCAAAATAGCTTATAGACGAGGCCGTACCACAATGACGCCGGCCTTGGACACGGCAAACTTCTTCCAGTCTTCCGGTAGGTGATTGGAGAACACCACTGCATTGTTCTTGTCGAGAAACGCCTTGAGAATCTGGTATTCTTGTTGGGTGGTTTCGTTCCCCTCTGGGAACATAAGATAGAAGCTCTGGCTACCGCTCGCCATATTGACAGCCGCCAGAGATTTAAAAGTGATCCCGAATTGTGTCATGAAGAGTTCGCTCAAGTCAAACCCTTCAACAGGCGGTAAAGGACGCTCGGTAGTCTGAAGGACTGCTGCTTCAGGCTCCGGGGCACGTGCGACAGGTGGAGTGGGTCGGATGGGTAAGACAGCGGGAGGAGAAGCGGGAGGAGGAAGAGAGGATTGAACAGGTTCGGCAGAGGGAGGAGATCCAGGAGTATTAGAATCGAGTTCCATGGGTTCTGACATAGCTACCGGGTCGTCGCGGGGTGGATTTGTATCTTGGGGCGAGAAAAATGATCCGGGTTTGTTGCTAGGTGTATTTGTATCTTGGGGCGGGTGAAGTGCTGCTGGGCTCTTGGTGTTGGCCGCCAGTATAGTGTTTTCCTGTGATCTTTTTGACGTGACGCGCTGAGTAAGATTTGTCTGCAAGGGAGCCGTCGAGTCACTGTTTCTGTGAAGGTCTGCTTGGGAAGAAGGGTTGTGCCAAGACATTCTGTGAGGTATAAGTGTGTTCGTGATCCGTGACATTCTTTCATGAGAGATAGATTCGTCTACCGGACTTTGCAAAGACTGCTGATGCTCGCGCAATGAGGGAATCTTTTTCTGAATACGACCCAATGTGCTCCGTACGACAAAGTGAAGAGGTGACTGTGGATCATTCTGCATGCCATCACTGAGGAATCCAAAGCCTGTTGAGCTAGGTGGATAGACAAGAACCACGTTGAACGGATACCTGTCAGATGCAAATATTCCCACCATGTTTCTATGTTGTAGGAAATCTGCAAACTTCACGAGATTCGATTCTGTATCTTCATATGCATGGACTGACCCAGTGCAATACTTTTGGTTGGCAGACTGGTCGACGGTTAGGTAATGTATAAACAAGAAAAGTGATCCCTGTGCTTCACCCTTTTCTTTGATTCTTGTGTCTGCTTTGTTGTCCGGACAAAGAAAAGGTCATGGATTATACCCTACTTACATTCAAGCATAACCAGTCATACTCATCAAGCGAGCAGAGGTACTGAAACCACAAGTCCACTTCGCCATCTCTCTTGCAAGTCATAATATTCTTTCGACTGTAAGGACTGAGACCAGCCAATCTGACATTTCCAATTGGGGCCTTTAGTGGGCCATAATGCATAGTGATGAGAAGGTCGCCTGGGTCCAGAAACCGCTTCACTCCGTTTGGCGAAATAACATATTTGCCACGGGGTTCCCGCGATGGTTCCCACGGTCTGTCAGACCTCGAATTACGAAAGCGGTCTGGGCGATCAGCGTCAGTCGGAGTCCAATTAGATATCTCGTCGTCTCTTCGAGTATCAAACTCCGGATCACGAAAGCGGCTTGGACGATCAGCGTTCATCGGAGCCCGATCGGACACGTCGTTTCTTCGAGTGTCGAACCTCGAATCACGAAAGCGGTCTGGGCGATCAGCGTCCGTCGAAGTCCAATTAGATATCTCGTCGCCTCTTCGAGTATCAAGCCTCGAATCACGAAAGCGGTTTGAGCGATCAGCGTCTATCGGAGGCCGATAGGATACCTCGTCGCCTCGTCGAGTGTCACGTCGAGAATCGGACGGTGACGGTCCTGCAGGCGATTCGGTTGTGTCGTTTTCCGGATGACGACGGGCCTCCGTTAGAGACTCGCTTTCAACGGTTGTCCGGGCCTTGTAAGGGCCAAGTTTTGCTGCATTGGGATTCGACATGGGAGTCCACTTCGACGGCGGTACGAGGTCCAGCTGATCGATATTCGGAGGAGGTTCGTCTCTCTTCGCTTTTTCATACCTCCACCTGGTCGACAGACTAAATCGATTGTTTGGGTCGGTGTTGAACGCCTTCCTGGCCGTTTGAGGGCGTTTTTCACTGGCATTTCCAAACAGAATTGGTGGCAGAGCTGGCTTTGACGGCTTTGGCTGTGAGGAAAGGGCCGCTTGAGCATCATGGGATGATGTCGCTTTGGTGACACGCTGACTGGCAGCATCGGAGTGAGACCCCGTCAACGGTACATCGGACGTTCTACGCTCGTTGCTGACGATTCCAATGGGTTGACGAGGAAGGCCCAGGCTTTGTCTCTTGGCTGCCCTCTTTCGTTTTCTCTCCTGGCTGGCTTCCTCAAGAGCGAATACGTGGTTTTCCCATCTGATGATATCAAAGGGTTGACGCCTTCCTTCCTCGATGGCACGCTTCGTCCTCGCCCAATCCGCCAGGGTCTCGGGCGTGTTGAACGAGTCGGCCGGCTCCCAGGAACAGCGTTCTATGGGATAGCCTCTCCATTTTACAAGATATTGGGGATGACCATCCGGAGCCTCCAATTCACCCAAGATGGACTCCACTTCATATTCTGAGAGTTGTTCACTGGGGGTGGGAGAAGTGAGGGAGATTTCATCGTCACTCTTGCCCGTCATTGCGCGTGCCCATGACAAGGCGCTCAGAATTGAGGCTCAATTTTTCCCACGAAACGGGGGCAGATCATCAAGGAATGTCCGCAGTGGAATCATGGAACAGAAGGGCAATGATAAAAAGAGAGAGAGAGTTGAAAACGGTTAAGATCACCACCTCTATGATAGACAATCCCGTTATCACCGCCCAGGCGTTAGGGGACTTTGGACGGTCAAACCTTTTGAATTATTTGATCAGCATGTCCAGTACAATAAGAGAGACAGACAGCAGACGTGAGTTATATAAAGCTTCATTTAATCAACATCAACTGTTTATTAGTGTGTCTCCTGATCAGGATATAAATCTCGAAGTATTGACATCAATACAATTGATAGTCCGCGCACTACAGGACGAAGACAGCGACCGGGGGCAGCACGTGATGGCACGCTAACCGGAAGGAGCCTAAGGCATTCGGCACAGCGATGGGAGCATCTCTGGATAACCTCCTCCTATCCTCCTATTGTCGTGCTTTTGTCTGTCTCCTTTGCCTACTTCTCCCTCTTCTATCTTCCTCCTTGCGATCTTTCTTTTCACTTCAACTCTTGGCTGTACGTATACTGATCTCTTTCTCTTACTTTCTCTTCTATTCCTGTTTTATTGAGTGGGATTCGGGTTTTGTTTGGTCCCGTACAGTGCTAACTGTTATCCCCTCTCTAGCGACCACTGCTCACCCTGTTGGTGTTCCCTACGTCCATCCCTATCTCCTACCTCCAGTCTTACACCTTCTAGACACCGTCAAACCTCCACCCGCAAACAAAACACCCTTCATCATGGCTAACGACGAGTATGATGTGAGTACTGTCCCCTCCGTCATCCCTGTCCGACTATCTGGGTTATAACTAATGGGGTCGATCCGCCAGTTTCTCTTCAAAGGTAATGTTGCCACCTTCTGCCCCCGCGCAGCCACCGCAACCACCCCCCTTTCTCGCTCTTTTTCCCGGTCGCTCGAGAATATCAAGGATAAATTTTGATGTGATTTGGGATAAAAATGAAAAGAGTGTAAACAAAGGAGACTAAAGGCCTTGGACTGACCGATATGTTGGCCAACAGTGGTGCTGATTGGAGACTCCGGCGTCGGAAAGTCCAACCTGTTGAGTCGTTTCACTCGCAATGAGTTCAACTTGGACTCCAAGTCTACCATCGGTGTCGAGTTCGCGACCCGCTCCATCCAGGTCGACTCCAAGACGATCAAGGCGCAGATCTGGGATACCGCCG
The DNA here is from genome assembly GCF_002847045.1 of Aspergillus candidus. Classification (NCBI taxonomy): domain Eukaryota; kingdom Fungi; phylum Ascomycota; class Eurotiomycetes; order Eurotiales; family Aspergillaceae; genus Aspergillus; species Aspergillus candidus. Next base: position 379,004 of record NW_020194009.1, on the reverse strand, counting down.
GTCAGGAGCGTTATCGCGCCATCACCTCCGCCTACTACCGTGGTGCCGTCGGGGCCCTCCTTGTCTACGACATCAGCAAGCACCAGACCTACGACAACGTCAACCGGTGGTTGAAGGAACTCCGCGACCATGCCGACTCCAACATCGTCATCATGCTGGTCGGAAACAAGAGCGATTTGAGACATCTGCGCGCCGTGCCCACGGAGGAGGCCAAGCAGTTTGCCAGTATGTTTGCGCTTGAATAGCTTAGCTCGGAGGATTGATCTCATGCTAATCACTCGACCAGGCGAGAACAACCTCTCTTTCATCGAGACCTCCGCTCTCGACGCCAGCAACGTGGAGCTGGCCTTCCAAAACATCCTCACAGGTTCGCTCCCTTCCCCCGCGCACATGATTAAACTAGTTACTGACACACCTAGAAATCTACCGTATCGTTTCCAGCAAGGCTCTCGAGGGTGGGGAACAGATCAACGTGGGCAACCGTGAAAAGATATCGATCGAGAACACCCAGGATTCGGAAGCCAAGCCGGGCTGCTGCTAGAGCGTTGGCCATGTACCCGCGACGAGTTTATTTTTCTTTTTTGATGTGATAATCGAATGGTCTTTGAACTTTCATTTTGTCATTTGCTTAGCCTCCACGGAGATGATACACAAGAGGGGACATTGTTTTCGGTCATGGGCCGTTGTATGACGCACCACACTAGCTTTTTTTTTCCCTTGTTCTTTTTCTTTCTGACCTTTGTTTTCTATCCTCTTACGTCTTTTCTTTTTTTCTTTCATTTTCCCCCATGATTTGTCTGAAATTGATATTATCTTGATTATCGGATTCATGTCTGCTGGTCTCTCACCTTATCTGGTTCCGGCTAGTTTACAGGGATTCGGTTACGTTACCGGCGTTGTTGAAGAAGTACATACATTACATACATTGATTGGTCTAGTGTTTGGTTTGTTCTTTGTCCACGATAATGAAACCCCCCTACCGAGTCACAAACAAGCAAGACGTAAGGGTGAATGAGGTTGAGGCCACATGGCGTCGAAATAAAAATGCTTGGTAGACCCCACCATAGCCCAAATCTCCGAAATGATAACTGCTCACCGCAATTAAAGCCGAGGAATCTAGCCCACCCTTTTTTTTCCCACAGATATCAGCACCACAACCCTTATTATCAGTATCAATCCATGCAAATCCCAACCATGATATAATTATCGAGAGGAAGTCAGAATACTGCCAATGGCAATACGAGCATTAATAGCAGTAACAACCAAAGTCCAACACCGATGACGACGACCTGGACACAATAGGCCCACCGCAAGCGGAAGAGACCCAGCCCCACGCCTACCAGAAGGGGGGGCTGAACCATGGTATGAATCCGGTGCTGTACGCGTTAGCTACATACCTACAATAGCTATAGTATACTATAGTAGACAAGAAGTGACATGCATCCCTGAGGTAAAATCATGGCTGTTGTCCGCTTTGATCTACTATCAGTGTGATGAGGGACAGGCCCATCATAAGCCTGTCTTTGTCTTCAGGTCCCGAGTAATGGGAATAGGGTAGGGTATCTAGCGATTCAATTAATATAATACATAGATAATAGATACCTGCATGAAAGAATAAGGTAGGTATGTTATATAATGATCTCACCGACTCAACGGCCCCAAATAAAATTAAACACACTACACTACCTACCAAACAAAGTAACAACGTATACCATAGCAGTCCCCCTTACCAAAGACCCAAAAAGCAAGTCACTACAGACAGTAGCAACTATTATGTACTAGCCAGGGACTGTCGTCTCCACCAGACACAAGACTATGTGGATGCATGACCCCCCTTGTCTCCTATCCAGCCACTAATCTTCCAGGGTGTAGTTTAGGGCGCGACGATCAGGGGGGAGGGAAACACCGTTAATGTGTGGTTTTGTTAGTCAATGCTTTAATTTGCACTGCGAACCGAGGGTGCTGGTTAGTGATTACTGGTCGGGGAGGCTTCGAGGGATTCTGGAACGTTTGGTGTGGGACTTGTGGGAATAGTTGTGACTAACATGTCTTTTAGTCTTGTTTCCTTGGTTGTCTTTGTTGTTGGTGTTGTTATGAGTGGATGTGCTGGATGGTAGATCAAATCCGACCGTATTCCCTGGAAAACTTGACTGTTTTGATAGAGACAACAAATGACCAAAGAATCTATCGCTAACATAGTAAGAAGAACTCAACTATCTACTCGCACAACTCCCACCTCTCGGCCAGCAATCGCAGCGCGAAACTCTCCAACATCCTCCCCCCTCTCCGCCATCACCCACTCCAACGTATCCCCAAACGTCTCCCCATTGTCCCGGAACCACTCCCCCAGACTCTGCACGAAGACCTCCACCTGCTCCTTCATCGGCGCATACTCCCGCAGCCACAGCACCTGTCCCGGATCCAGCTTCATCATGTCCTGCACGACGTAGTAATGCGGGATCTCGTCGCCCCAGCCCTCAGCCCCGGGGTCATGGAACAGGTCGTTCCGGAACCGGGATCGATACTTGGCGGGTGATTCCCTTGTGGTCGACGGGTGCGCCGAGTAGAAGGGCTGCTCAGCGCGCTTGTCGGGACCAAATGTCGACCCGGGGTCGGGGCTGGGGTAGTTGAGGTGGATGTTGAACGCCAGCTGGTGGTTGCCCTCGGGGTATCGCTTGCGGAACTTGCGCTGGATGGTCCCGTTGCTGGGGCAGATGTGGTTCTGCACGACATCCCCGACGACGGCCCGCACGTCCTCAATCTCCGCCAGCTCCCCCGGCGACCAGTTATGCAGGAGCTGGGCGCGCTCGTGCACAACGGCGCGCAGGTTGCGCGAGAAGCGGTCGTAGGCGCGCGTGTGGAACGCGCGGTGATACAGCCAAAGACGGTAGAGTGCGCGGCGTAGACGAAACCGCTCTAGAGACGTCAGGGAGCGGCGATTCTCGTAGTCGATCCTCCACTTCTTGACGGGGTAGATGGTTTCCCATTTCTGCGCGACCCGTCCTATCCGCACCATTTGCTTCAGCATCGGGTCTGAGATCGGCGCCGTCCGGGCGACGTGTGCGGGCTGGCTTTGGTTTTGCGTTACGATCTGGGCGATGTCGTGGAGGGGACCGAATTCCCTTTCGGCTACATCTGCGAGGAGCTGGAGCTTGTTGGAATGACGGTAGACGTGGTGGAGGCGTCGGGTGGTCAATGCAAGGTTCAATACGTCGTGGATGCTTTCGCAGGAGCGAAATATGTGGAGCAGGAGCTCTGTGGCTAGAATGTTGAATGACATGGCTGGTTCTATGCTTGTGGGATATACTTTGCTTCGTCAGCGTTGAACGTTTGTGGTTCAATGGTCACAGCACTCACATTGCTAAAAGATGGATGTAGGAGTATTTTGGAATATTATGAAATCACTGAAACTAAAGGCGATTCGTTATGTGTCTGGTACACTGTGCACAGCGTTGCTGATTGAGTCAACGCTGCTGTCGCAATCGAGTCGGAGACCTAAGTCGCGACCCCGCTCTTGGGGCTGTCTGAACTGAAAAGGGACTTGATAAAAAGCTGAGTATGCATGATGGAGATGGGCGTGTGACATTGCAGTAGCCACCGAGGGCTAGATAACGAAGTTGATGCCATGATGCTTGACGAAGGGGTGTAATGACGACGGCGTCGCGCTGCTTATAAGGCGCCGTTATCAGGCGCTTATCTAATCACTCCCCAGAGGCCAAGATCCCATCAATTCCTACGAGAAAAGTACGGAGGGTATGAGGACTATAATGTGGCTCAGTACTGCTCGACAGTGGATTGGCGAGTATCACATCTATACAGACATTGGATCACATAGACGACAAGATTGAACACTGATTACATCAACAGACTTTTGTAAATTCACACCAGACGCCAGAACAGGACCGCGATTATTGGATCCCATGCATCAATCACATGTACATCCCCTGAGGATATCAAGTCTAATAGCCTTTGGACCAGAGAGGGAAAAGAAAAAAAGAAAATGCAGCAGTAAAGGGGCAAGGAAATCATCCAAACAGCTTCTTCGTATCCAGCGCACCGGGCTTCCGGCCCTCCGCCAGACCCAGCGTCGACCGCTTCGTGACCCGGTCGGTCTCCGCTTCCCGACGGTTGACGTGGCGAGCTGCCTTGCTCACGCGGATCTCGGAACGGACCTGGTTGGGGCTGACGTATTCCTTGTTTTCGTAGATGACCGGACCGCCGAAGCTGCCCTCCAGGATGACGATGGGCGTCAAGACGAAGCGCGGCCCAACCTCAACGAGAGACACCTCCGGCTGCGCATCCTTGCCTTTGGGAGCGGGCTTCGCCTCGCCATCCTCCGGCTTCTTAGCCCCCGCTTCCACCTCCCGGATCTCGTAGACACGGATCCAGATCTTTCCATCAACGCCGAAGATGCCAATGATGCGATCGATGAACGGCTTCATGCCCTTGACACCGCGCTTGGGGACGCAGAACACGCCGCGCAGCATCTCACGCACCAGGCCACGGTACTCGTTGCCGGGCTTGCTCATCTCGGGGCCCTGTTCGTCGAAGGACTGGTCGAACACCACGAGGCCGCGGCCGCCCTTCAGGCAATTCCCGCTGAAACCGGCGTTCAGCTCACCCATAGTGTGCAGGTTGTTGACATGGAACTTCAGCGTGGGGCCGTTGGGGGGACGAGACAGCCACAGGTACAGATCTTGGCCGCGCTTGCGGGCCTCGAGGAAGAAGATCACGTTGCAGGAGTGAAGGTCCGCGAGGGAGTTGAGCAGCATATTGTAACCGGCCGTCTTCTTCTTCGTGTCGAGCTTGGTCTCTTTGCAGGCATGGGGAAGTAGACCGGCCAGATCTGAGAGCAAGTGTCGGTGGCTGCATTGAGAAAAAACGAGAGAAAAAATCAGCCCTGTGAATGAAATATGTAATGTTGGGCACGATAAACTTACCGATAGGAAGCACCTCGAGAAGTAAGCATCAGAACGCGAGACTTGGGCATAAATCCAGAAGCAAGCTGCTGTTTGGCGACATTCGCCGCATCTTCGTCCTCGTCCTCTTCGCTGTCGGTGCTATCTTCGTCGCTGAGAAGATCCTCCATTTGAATATCCTCGTCCTCCTCCTCTTCTTCCTTCGCAAGTCTGCGAGCGTTCTTCTTCGACATGGTCTTGTAAACGGCCGCCATTGTGAATTGAAATTAGGGGCAGCTGTGAGGGAAAAAAATTGCGAAGTGGGTTGGGGTAAATACTCTGCGACAAAAAAGCTTCGGCGAAAATCAAAAAAGTTGGGGGCAGAATATTCTGCTCCTTTCACCGCCCTCGTATCAGCGCTCACGTGACACTACCCGAATAGGCAGTTTATCTGTTTGGGCACCTTCAAGCCTCAGGCAGAAATCATATACATTGCTGGAGTACATCTATCTGTCGACAAACTGGGAAAATATATTCAATGTACATTAAAAACAAAGTAAACACGGCTTACCCGGTTCCGGACTACGCCCCGAAAACTCTCTCCAGACCGGAGAAGCCTTCTTGGGCTACTTTCATTCCAGCCAGGCGATTGGCAAACTCAAGGCTTTCCTGGAGGGGAAAGTTCTTGTTGCTAATATGAGTATAGAGGATACCCCCGATGAATGTGTCACCAGCACCGATGGTACTGACAGAAATTAGATAGACGTTCACACAATGCATGTTAGAAGGGCAGAGACTTACTCGACAACCTGAAACCCAGGAGGAGTGTATGCGGAACCGTGGGAAGTCTGGCCAGCGCGTTTATCTAAACCCCAAGCTCCCTCTTGACCCCATGTGCAATATAGCGATGTTCTGGAGACAGTTAGCTCTTCATAGCGGACAAGAATATATTGTATCATACGCCTTGAGTGTTACAGCGGCTTGGCCGTGGAGGCATTCTTGAGCAGATTTGTATCCATTTCCCTATAGCCAGTTGAGTTAGTACATCAAGTTCTCCATAAGATAGTTCGCAATCTTGATAATACTTACCAGCGCCCAGCTTTTAGAGTAAAAGACAATGTCAGCCTCCGCTGCAAGCATCTCCAGCCCCGGCCGTTGAGGTTTCTCCACCTCCACGCTGACAGCCACGTCAGGAAGTTGCTGTCTCAGGTAGCGTATGCATTCCACAGTCACATCGGGAATCCGGCCCTAGCAGCTTGTCAGCCAGCGCCACAAGCAAATCAAAAATATGATCTCACCTCAAAATGAAAAAGCCGCGAGTACTGGCCCAGGCGGTCCGCAATGCTGGCAAACTCATCGATCTCCATCTCGGGAAGCTCATTGTAGTTGACGATGGTCCTACTCCCAGACGCCTGGCTCTTAATGATATAACTTGACGCAGGCTCGCTGAATTGCTCCCGGTAAATGCAGTGGCTCAAGTCAACCCCTTGGGGTAACGAAGTCTGGACCTGCTGGACCCCCGCCGATGATTTGGTGGGGAGGACAGAAACGAGACCTAGTTGAAGGTCTGTTTCGAAGGGACAGTGCTGGACCAGTTGCTGTAGGACCTCGATGCTGTTGGGGCAGTTACCTCCCCGACGGCGGGTTATGCTACTTGCGCGCAGCTTTTCATCCTCTCCGGGATAGTGGGGTGCTCTGGTGATATCTTTGTGAGAGTGTTGATATGACGTTATGGGCGGGAAACCTACGTGAGGATGGTGTCGATGTAGCATGCTCCGACGCCTATCAAGGCCGACCTTTCTGAGTGCTTGGGGGCTTCTCTCTTCCCATGATCCATGTTGTATCAGTTGAATTGGGCTATGATTGTTTCGACGGTGTTTCCTTCAGGGTGGAGGAGGGGTAAACGCGCATTCATGGCGTTGATACCATATTTGATTAGTCATTAGGGTAAATGTTCCCTCTGTCGATATATAAAAAGAAACAAGACACAACAAAACAAATCCCAAATGTCATTTATTGAACTCCACTAGCCCATACACTAGTATTGTTATTGCAATGTGACCCAGAAAGCAGCTCAAACACAATTATATATACACGCCAACCCCACATACTAAAAATACCGATGAGAAGGGTGGTGGTTCACCTCGACCGCGTACTGTGGACTCTCCACATAGTGAACGTTCGTTGAAATGGAAGCCCGCGGAGGTCGGTTGGGAGCTCCATGGTTCCAATTTCTCTGTACATTATTTCTCTGCCGTCCTTGCGGCGGCTGGGTTGGACCCCTGACTTGTGCATTCTGCGTAAACCGAGAAGGCCCCGTTGGGGTAATGGGCGGTTGTCGTGCTGTCCGATTTGGTCGGCCAAGGGGGTTCCGGTTTGGGTTTGGGTTTTGCTGCCGGTCTGAATTGCCAACGACTGTTTAGTGTCTTGGGGGAATGAGGCATGGGTTGAACTGGACAAGGAACTCACAGGGCAACGGCGTATCCGCCTGTGGGGATGTTGTCTCGCCAACAATAACGACATCATCCTCGAATTCTTCGTCGTCTAATTGATCGTCGTCTTCGTCGCTTTCAATCTTGGGGCTCATATTACCCATCTCTGCGGCTACCTCCTGACGCTCTTCGCGGTACTCCTCTGCCATCTCACACAGGTAGATGAAGCGTCGTCTGCAAAGTCAATGGTTACTGATGGGCGGGACGACGTGCGGCGGGCACAACCCCCGGAGAAACATACCTTAGCATATCCACAGAATATTCCTCTCCTCCCAGTATCTCCGAAAGTTCTTTGAAGTTGGGAACCTTCATGTTCGTCTGGGCAAATATAGCTAGAAGCACCTGACGGTCCCGTCGGTGGTTCCAGCGCTTCCATGTCATGGGAGTGCGCGGGCGTTTGGCGACACTGGATGGCTCCAGTTGCTCTCTCTGTGTGTTCGTTGCCCTTGGTGTATTTGGAATTCTCGGTGTACTCGGCTTTGGAGCACGCCGGTTTCTAGACATTGCGGTTGATAGGCTTGAAAGCCCTATGTACACTGAATATAAAAACGAGCGATTGGAAGAAATGTGGAGGAGGGAAGAACCTACTTTAGAATGCCCACAATTTATACGACCGAGAAACAGCATTATTATCAGACGCGTAGAGGCGCGCGCGCGTCGAAACGCCCAAGCAGTGGGGATGAGCAGAGGAGCTGCGAGCTACCCAGACTAACTCCCGTGGTATAGGACATGTCTAGCATCCATTGGACAATTAGGGCATATTGCAAGGAAGGAAGGGCTGGCCGGAAATACACGGGTTCAGCAAGACTGGTCAGTTGACGGTGTGGTTTTGTATCGAAGACAAATTTACTGTTTATATCCACCGAGTGAATGCGATTTTTTGGGTATTGTGCGAAACGGGGGTAGAGAGCGTGTGTTTGAGCTATCACATTGGCCCACATGGCTGCATGAAGCCAAGCGGATAAAAGCCCTCGATTTGTATTGGTCGGCAATCCTTTCTCCAGGTGTATGGTACAAAGGATACCAATGAAAAAATCATATCTGATGCGTGTCTTCTCATTTGGTTAGTGGAGGTCATTCAGTCAGATAGGTTGGTAGAAGAAATGACTGTAAATAAGTCAGTTGAGTGGAGAGAGCAGTGTTTTGTCGTCCTGACAAACAGCGTGATCTATTCAGTATAATACACACACGTTGGTAGAGAAGAAAGAGCAATTGAAAATAAAAGAGAAATTTTATTAGATAACTATAATTCTGCAGGTGGCAACAGTATTTCCAGGGACCTCATCATTTTCTTTTGTTTTTGAGGACGGACATAGGGCTGGATGAGCCATGTGACACTAGACTGTTGGCAATAGAATGCAGGCACCCGCAGTTGCAAATGGTTTCTAGAGACATCTTTTGAATGACAAAAGATTGCTATATCAGAGTTGCTGGCTCTCTTGAATTGCCATGCTTTGTCTTCTACGGTTGAATACAACCTGATGCAAGACATGCGAACAACCACCTGAATGGATATCAATCCCATTGAGACTGTCCAGGCTGATCTGCAAAAGAATGAATTCCAACTGGTATCTGTTTTGTCTATTTCGTGTGTCAATGGATCTTCATTCATTGCATGCCATTGCCACTGACCAGTGCACCTCCTGGTAGTGGTTGAGCAAGAATATATAATAGAGCTGATGTGCACCAGAGTGCATGTTTCTCCATCAACCTCAACCACCCACACGCCCACACACCGAAGCTTTAGAGACTGTGCTCACTTTCTTCTTCATCTATTCTCTGCTAGTTTGACTGTCTATCATATAACCAACAATCATGTCCACAAATCCCCGCCGCGGCAAAGCAATGCCAACCGATGGGCCAACGCCTAAATTCCTTTATACGATTATCAAGCAGCTAGACCTAAGATCAGTAAGTACCAATTTCTGCAGCCTTAAGAAAAGAACATCATACTAACCGCACACAGATTGACTGGGGCCTAGTTGCCTCCCAGCTAGAGATCTCCAACGGCCACGCAGCCCGTATGCGCTATGCTCGCTTCAAGCAGCAGATGGAAGGCACCGTCCCTGGCTCACGAGCAGTTCGCGCAAAGAAGTCTCCCAGCAAGTCCAAAAAGGGGTATTCCAGCAAGGAAGACATGATGCGAGAATCGACCCCTGCGCAGCAGCAAGAGCAGGCCCAACCTCAGCAGACTGTCAAACAAGAGTCGCTGATGTCCCGGTACGAGCCGAATCCTTTCGTCAAGAACGAGCCGTATGCGCAGCGGACTTTGAATATGGCCGAAATTCCTCATGTAGCTTCGCGTATGATGGCGCATCCATCGGGACAGATGCTGGCGGCGCCGTATCCCCATGGCACCGTTGCTCCCGTGGACCTGGCTATGTATCCCACGACCCCGAACTTTGGGTCTCCAGCTTTTTTGAAGGTTGAGAGGCCCTCAAACCAGCTTTATGGTTGGCCCCCGGTTAAGCTGGAGCAGGAACTGAAGAGTGAAGTACCCGGAGTGCCCGTTAAGCAGGAGCCGACGCAGGAGCCGCAGGACGACGATGAGGTACAATTCCAGGGTATGAGCGTAGTCGGAGAAACTGAGACGATCGACGGCCGCCTGAAGTAGGTTGTTTTGCAATTCTTGTTTTCCTAGGATACGGCTTTAGGGATTTGTTTCGATTGGCGTCCAGGGTATTAGTTAGACTCGATACAACAAGATAGATGATGAATAGGATGGATCTTGCTTTATATTAGACGAAACAATACCCAAACATATCACTACTTATATCCCATTCCCACTTGGAGGTGACAATTTGCATAGATCTCGGCGTTCGCCCTGGTATCTGTGTTGTTGACACTCACCTAATCGCTATATGGTCGTTTGCCTCAGAGATCGCCATGACGATTCCCACTCTCACTTCGCGTCACGACGTCGTTTCAAAGCAACAAATGATCATTCACAAGTTGACGAGGTAATCAAGGTGGTGTGTCAGTGACCTTGTCATTATTTCTCCCACTTTTCTGGCGAGTTCTTGTTGTTGTTTTCTCTTCTCTTCATCCTCTCTCCCACCCTCCCTCTCTCCACCACCTTCCATCAATATCTCACCAACCACTTACCTTGACATCAAAACACCCTTTCCAGAATCGTCAACCATCTCTGGCAAGTATATTAATCTATTTAAATATTAGAAATGATGGAAATCCCCAAACCACTAACACCCACGGACTAGTACTTGAAAGATGGCTCCCAAGTCTAAGTCCGACACCAACGTCGACGGCGAGGTGACCCCTCAGGATGCCAAATTCATCGTCGAATGTCTCAAGAGCATCGGCGACGACAAGATGGTAATTCACAGTCTCTCACTCTTACCCTCATCTAAGAAAGTCGAACCCCCACTAACAAAAACCCCAGGTGAACCTGGTCAAAGTCGCCGACGCCCTTGGGTACACCAACGTGGCGTCGGTTGGAAACCGGTTCCGTGCCGTACGCAAGCGCTACGGCTTCGAGCAACTCGAGGCCAAGAGCACTGGTATGAGCATCACCCCCAAGGGTAAAGCCAAGTTGGATGCTCTGGCCAGTACTCCCACCAAAGTCAAGCCCCAGGCTAAGGGCGTCATGGATGATTCGTCGTCCGATGACGACAGCTTTGTTACTGCCAAAGAGTATCAGTCTAGTAGCGACAACGAGGGCGAGACTAAAGCTTCTGCGTCGTCGTCTCCTGGCCCTAAGAAGGCGCTGGGTGGTCGTGGCAAGAATGTTGAAATGCGCGATACTGCCCAGGAGGCGCTCGCGCTCGCTGAGGATGCGGGTGCTTTCGTGAAGGTTGAGGATTCAGCCGTTGAGGATGAAGGTGGGAGAGTCAAGTCTTGTTTAGCATTCTTCGTGATGTAGATGGTAGAGACAGAGCAGTAGGCTGACTGTTTCTCCTTCAGTGGTGATCAAGTATGAAGGTGCGGCCTAAGGGAGGTTGGGCTACGATGCCAGATAAGTTGGATTGTCTTCTTGTCTCTTGTGAGTCTTCTTTCTTTTGCTCGTCGCGTTTTACCAAATTTGTCTGGATGATACTGATACATGTCTAGTTGCATCTGCCCGACTGAGGTCGTTGTGCTTCTGGAGCTCGGTTGCCTTGAATGAATCTGGATTTGCAGATATCGGCTTGGACTTTTTTTCCCATTCTTTCTTCTCGGTTGCAAACCAGTCCCTCGCTGGACAGGATTGCTGGACTAGGAGGAAGGAGAGGATGTTGTCTGGCGGGAATGATATCATGTTTCTAAATCAGCTCAGTTAATCAAAAAGATTGTTTTCAACATATTTGTGTCGTAATAGACTAGCTTTGCTGAGTTTCTTATAGTATTTCCTCTACTGAAACAGAGAAAAATCGAGAGAAACAGGTGAGGTGAAAGTAAACCGCCAATCCTTTACATCCCCTGACAACCAAGAATCACTGACCCATTCACTACTCCATCTCCCCAACCACTCCTTGTTTGCTTCTTCTCACTCTACAGCCCATATACTCTGACTTGATATCCTCTCTCACAAGGGCTCCGCGTAAACCAACTTACCATCCTACACATACTCAACGACGGGACCTCTAGCAAGATCTCCTACCTCTCTTCATCAATCATACTCCCACTACGCTCATCACTCGTCATCCACAACTATCACATCCTGAAGACTACGAATAGAAAGGAAACACAAGCCAAAACAATGTCTCGCATCAGCGAACAAGACGCAACCAAGTTCCTCCTGAGCTGCGTCCGCCACTCCAACAACGGCAAGGTCAGTGGAACGAAGTCTCAACCATTAAACCTAATCATCTCCATTAATCTACAAACATCGAAGAACAAAGTAGCTAACTAGATGTGAACCCACAGATCAACTTCGAAGAAGTTGCCACCGAATGCGGAATCACCTCCAAGGGAGCAGCGTAAGTCATCACTCGTTATGCTCAACAAAAACTATCATACTAACATGAACTAAACAGAGCCAAACGCTACGAGCGCCTCGTCAAGGCCCACAGCTCCACCACCAACGACGAAAACGCCAACGCCAGCGCTGGAGCAGCGGAGACCCCCAAGAAGGGGCGTTCTCCTGCGAAGCGTAAGTCTGGGGTTTCGTCCGCCAAGGGAGCGACTAAGAAAGCGAAGGGCAATTCGGGTGGTACTGCCGAGGCCGGAAATGGAGAAGCGGTATCTAACAATTTGTCGAAGAGTGAAATGAAGAAACTCGATGACGAGCTGGATGCTGCGAATGTTAGTGGGGATGGCTACGCTGCTGGCAAGAAAGCGGTGGGTGGTGAGTTCACTGAAAGTGAGATGAAGAAATTGGATGAGGAGCTTGATGCTGCGGAGGTTCGTGATGAGATTCCCTTTCTTTTCTTTTACAAAAGAAGTAAAAAGAAATAAAGGAAAAAGAACAATGCTAATGTAGAGTTGGGAAGTCGTCTAGGTCTAAGGAAGAACAAATGGATGTCGGTGCCTTTACAAGACAGAAATTTACCTGGGTGATTATTTATGGGGGGATTTCAAAGTGGATGATGATTGACAACGTCGCGACTGCGCTGGGGAGAATTTGGGATTGCTTTATCTTTTGATACTCATGGGACGGCCATTAGGGGCGTTTACGGTGGACATACAGGTCTGGATTGTGGCAAGGAAGGGCGTCTAGGCTTAAGAATACTGGAAAGTGATAGCATCCAATACATGGCATTATTGATATTCCAATTCCATATGTCGTCTATCGTATATAGCCTGATAGATAAACTAGCATGGGTATCGCTCAAGGGGTATCCGTGATCCAAATCAGACTTGGCGTGGACAAGAAAACAACATAAAACACTCGCGCTCCACATGGTTGAAGTGACATGGGTGATTGCAAGTGGTATCAAAAGATATCAAGGAGAAAAATGATAAGATAAAAAGGAAACACGGGCTGCTTCCACAGCTAGGTTGCATGTTTGGAAACGAAGCCGAGGTTGAACGAACAAGAAGAACTCCCCTAGACGTCCGCCATGACCGACTCGAGGATCTTGCGTTTATAATTAGATAGAGACCGTTCCTTTTTCTGCATTTGAGCTCGGAGCTTCAAGTACCGTTGCTTCCATGTTGCCTCCGAGGTAGTTGGGTCGTCCCCGTCGATCTCGAATTCGCCGTCCGCTAACCCATCAAGATCGGCCATGGTACTTTCTAGCTCGTCAGACGTCTTGGAAGTCGGCGCAGGCTTGTCCCCGTCACTCTTCCCAAGGCTAAGTCCGCCGTAGGAAACCTTGGTCGAGAAGCGGTACCCATGTTTGTATTCGTGAGAAATGGTATATACGGGAGGTGTTGGCGGGGTGGCGCTATGATAAGCGGGTGAAGCGTCGACCCGGACAAGCATTGTACTCTCTGTGATGCCAGGGTACCCAAAGTGTGGCCCTAGTCCGAGGTGGAGAGCGGACATGAGGACAGGCAAGCCCGACTGGAGCTGTGAATACGACGATGTCATATTAGCCACCACCGATGCAGCCAAGCCTTGTGACTCCTCCACGCTGAGCGGGGTGGTTCGACCGATGAGTCGCCCGCGGAGCAGTTCGCCTGATAGCACGCGCACGACATCGTCGCACGTGATGTCTGCAGTGGACTGGCTGCTATTGCGGGGGACATTCGACGGGAGATGCGGGTTGGTGGCGGGTGCATCGTTCAAAACCGACGGACCGTTCCGTGGTTGCCCCTCGACCTTGAAGCCGGTGGGTGCGTTGTTGACTCCATTGACCATGTGAGTCGGTGGGGTTGCTAGGCGTACCGGAGCCCCTGAATGTTGCGGCACTTGAAGCTGAAGTTTGTTTGGTCGCCCGCCTCCGGGGAGTGGTGTGGGTGATTGCTGGTATTGGGAATTCGAGAAGCGATTGGGGTGGTCCTGTTCAAGGACGATCGCTGGAGCCGGGTGCACTTTCGATCCGTGTAGATGAGACGGGTCAGAGCGAATCGGGTTGACGGGAAAGGAAGAGAAAGGCCCCGAGGATGTCCCCCGGTTAGGGGGCCGACCTCGAGTCTTCCCCGTGGATGACCCGACGGTCGTTGGCCAGGCAGAAGACACGGCGGGGCCATGGCGCCGCTTGGACCGAGTCTTCTCGCCAGTTGACGGTGTGACTGCGGACCGCGGTTCCGCCGAATGCACAAAAATGTCGGGGTGATGGCCACGAGGCAGGATCGCTGACTGCGGATACCCCGCGGGAGACGGATCTCGCTCCAAAGGTCTCCATCGCAGCTCCTGGCCCGGCTGGGTGGCCGGCGTATCTGACGGTCCGTCGGCGGGAAATGAGGATGCAGCGGTCATCCACGGGTCGTGAGATTCCATTTCATCCGGAAAGGCGCTAAACGGAATCGCACTCTGGGGGAATGAAGCGGAGTGGGCCGGGAACGAGGTCTGCAAGACCCCGGCTGAGGTATCCAGCTGTGGTCGTTTGACTATCCGCTCCCCACTGATCTCCCGCTCTTCCGCTCGTTTTCGGCCGCGTTTTGGTTTCCATTGGGGCACTAACGCCCGGAGCGCAAGATCCTCCTCCAATGGAACCCCGTCGCGACTGTCGCTCACCACCGCATCGTTTGCTGGAAGTTGTGTGTAGTACGGGTGTGGGTGACCTAGGCAATATTCGAAGAACGCATCGACATGCATCGCGCGCATCCACCTCTACTCTTAGTTAGGATAGTTCCTTTTTTTATTTTCCCTTTTTTTCTTCGTAGTTGAGATGGGGTGGCCATACGAACCTTGAGCCGAACCGCGTACTGCTGAACTTTTTGCGTGCTTTGCTTCTTCTCCATGTCCGGGGGCTCGACCCCCAGCTCGATCGCTAGCGCAATCCACGTCTTCAGTTCCTTACTATCGAGTCTTTTGATAAGCTCCCAGAGAGCAAAGATGCTGAAGCTCTTGCCGTCGCTGCGGGGCGGGCAGCGGAATGTCTTCCGGAGTTCTGTCGTATCCACCGATGTGGGGACATTCGGATTGCAGTAGAAGACAAACGCGACGTATGCATCATCGATAGTTTCATCGGTGATATCGCGCGCCGGTAACGACCGAGGTTCTGCGTGATCCATCGAGTCCCTCATGGGCCTCGGACGAGCCGAATCGAAGACCGGAGGTGACATGGACGGTCCTGGACGAGTCGCTGGGGGGGCGGGAATGATTGATCGCGGAACCGTGGGCGAGGCTTGCAGACTGCGAGGGGTGGGTTTTCGATGGAGTGGAGGGGACTTGGAGGCGGCGACGCGACTGTGAGCGCTACCCAGCGACGAAGCGCTCTGTAGGCTGGGCTGGAGCGCCGGAGGATATCTTGCATATTGCTGAACGACCACCGGCGTGCCTCCTAGTTCGTTGCGATCCGGTTGGGTCATCACCGCGGGAAAGGAACCTTCCATGGCGTGCCGTCGAAATACGCAGACGCAACGGAGACCTCGAAGCGACGCAATGCTCGATAAAACAACGGGCGATGTAGGGTATCACAAAATCTCGGCGGAAGAAAAATATCAAGAATCTCGTGCGCATGGGAAAAAAAGACCTATTAATAGAACGGTCGCGACAAGAAGGCAGGCGACTGGATCAGGGACCAGCCCAATCGCATTGACGGAGGGAACAGAGCGGCTTGGATCGAAGTATACTATACCACGAACAGGCATACTAGAAATCGACAGGAACAATCCACAACAACGGCGACAGGATTGGTGAGAAGGACGCCATCATCATCGACCAAAAGTCGGAACAAACGAGGGGAATGAGGGGGAGAGAAGAAAGCGAGAAAAGAGAGAAAAAGCGAAGAGGCTGGAAGAAAAGCAGACGGCGCGTTTATGCTCATTGCTCTAGTGAGCCTTAGTAGAGCTGACTGTTTCTATTATTATGACCAACCGGGGTCTAGCGTGTGAACTGGGGGGAGTGTCGGGCGGGGGATCGAATGCCAGATTGCCTGAATGGGGCAGCCGGGCGCTAACGGAGTGACAGGCACAGTCGAGCATTGCAGGAGGAGATGAGGAGAGTGGGAGTTTATTGGTGGGAGCCGGGGGTCTGTCCGGAGTCAATAGTAGGAATGACAATAGTAGGAATGACAATAGCATACTGACCTAGTAGAATGTACAGTACGGATGAATATATTGATACTGCATTCAAGCTGGATAGATCTCAGGCACCGATGCCAAGGCTCAGGCATGCCATTCTTATCGATTGAGTGCCTGAGGTCCCCCTCTCCCTTCCGTCTTCCCTGACCTCATCGTCATCATCCGGACTTCATCGTGACTGACTAACTGAGTTGACTGACTGCTAGGGGATTATTAACTTCAACACACACCTCTTGACTTTTCTTGTACGGTTCCCTGTTGACGGGTTCTGACTTCCCTATATATGCTGCCAACCCTCGACTCTCTACGTGGAATGATGGTCCCCTTCCCTCTCTCTCACTTTCCATTCAACGTCTGCGTTTAGCGCCATCGGTTATCGCAAATGACGTGCTGCATGTTGGGTGCCTATTATTATCTCCCGATCATAGGGCTACCCCTGCCAAGTCCCGTCAGTGGCCATGGCGTCCTCTGCGCGTCGTCCCGTCCGCTCGAGTCGCACCCAAGTCCAAACCTACAACGAAGAGAGCAGTTCGGATGATCGTCGGAATGAAGATACTGAGTCGGAGATCGAGGAAGCTAGGCGGGCATCACTATCGCTACGCCCGCGCGACACCCGTCGAACGCGCGTGTCTTATCGCGAAGAGACCACGGACGAGGAGGACGACCTGCAAGAAGAACCGTCAAGTGATCACGAGGGAATACGACCAGCCGACGCTCCTACTCATTTGACCTACCCGGCTTCACAACAACGGGGCAGCAGCCGTACTTCCCGCCGGCCTCGCACCCGCACGGTGAAGACGCGCTCCCAAACCAAGAAATCAACGACACCTTCGCGACGGAGCCGATCGGGGGTGGGAAAACCGCGCAATAAACGGAGGAAGGTGGACGATGAACCGATGTTTGTCGGCTCCGGGGTCATCCCCCCGTGGCAGACCCTTCCGTACCAAGTGCTATTCGACATATTTATCTTCGCCTCCCGTCCTCTGGTAGATGAGAAAACTATCGCTCGACTGCCCTCGGTACAATGGCTGGTCAATGTCGCGACGTTGTGTCGTGCATTCCATGAGCCGGCGCTTGCAGCGCTGTATCAAAGCCCGCCCTTGATCCCGGCGGCGAAGGCACACGGCTTGCTCAGTGTTCTATCCCAACCGCAGGATCACCTGTCGACAAATTATGTCAACAAGGTCCGCGAGTTGCACGTGGACGTGGAGACACTCTTGCTCTACAAAAGCGGGCCGACTCTTGGATACTTCGAGTTGTCCAGACTGATTGAATGTACCCCTCAGGTCAAAACACTGCGGTTATATCACAACGATGATTACGTTGTCGGTCTTCCTCCATGGCAAATCCAACGGTCCAAGTGGACCTATCCAGACAGTCTCTTTTCCGCGATCGCCGCGCGTTCAATTCGATTGCGCAGCTGGGATTGGAACAGCCGGTTCATGGAAACCACGCGGTTACTCCCTATCGTCCTAGGAAAACACCTCGAACCGTCCTTCCGGGGATTGCGGGAGCTCAGATTGTTGCATGTGGCGTCGGAGTATTCCGATGGTGATGACGTGGAATCCTTGTCCAATGAAAGGGAGATTGTTCTTGCAAGCGCGCTTAAAGAATTGTCGGAGCTACAAACCCTGCAGTTCATTGAATGTTCGATCGTCAACGAACATCTCCTGCTGAACCTACCGCTATCGCTTAGATCTCTGACCATCAACAATTGTGACGATGTAACCACGGCAAATTTCAGCGCCTTTCTCTCCTCCCATGGTCAATCCCTCCGCGAGTTGGTTCTGTGCCACAACCGTCACTTGAGCCTATCGTTTATTGTAGGCTTGGCTCAGGCATGCGGACAGCTCGAGATATTCAAGATGGACATCTCGATGTATGATTGGTCGAGTTATCATGATGTTGAACCGCACTTCGCACAACTTCTCGGCCCCACCGAGGTTCCGACTTGGCCATCGACCTTGAAAGAAGTCGAGCTGATCCAGCTACGCAAGTGGGATGACGCCACAGCGGAAGTGTTCTTTACGTCGCTCATTAACAGCGCATCCGATCTACGGAGTCTCCGGCGGCTAGTGATCAGCGCCATTCTGAAGATCGGCTGGCGCGATCGGGCATCGTTCCGCGAGAAGTGGATTGGAAGATTGGAGAAGGTTTTCCTGCGGCACAGCCCGCCTCCCGATCCGACCCTTCGCACCATCCCGCGCCCCCCGTCACACCCGAACCGGACGACTCCACCCGCCAACGGCCCCCCCATTGACGATGGGTTGACACAGTCGGATGCGCAACATAGCGGCCCATCGACGCCCTCCAAACGAAAGAGCGTTCGACTTGCCCAACGGAAATTCTCCGAGGCCGAGGAAAGTGAATTCAGTCCAGTGCGTCAGACTGGCAACCACGGGGATGATGAGCCGGCGTCCCTCACCGTGCAGGGCATGTGTGAGGTAGTCATGGTGCGTATCGACAACCAGCGACCCACTGAAACGCAGTTCAACGAGCAGGATTTCCTAGACGAGGAATTGAGCGGCGACGAGGACTGGAATGGCGATGACCTAGACATGTCGGCTGGCGGACATGCCTGGTAGGTTCGTCACCACTAGTTGACTCGCGATGCGAACATGGTCAAAGACCTCTTGTGCCTAGTTCAGCAATGTGTCCTTCACCCTAGAATCTCCCCTCTGCATTCCCTCCTCGTGGGCAATTCTATACATCTTTTTGATCTGGGCCCCTGTGCCCACCAGACACGTCTAAATTGAGTTCAAACAATTCGGGAGTTGGGGTTTTACAACATAAAGGACGGTCTCAACGGAGTGTGGGAACGGTCTGGGCTTTATCTGATTTGACTTTTATTCTAATTTATTTCCCCCCTTGCCTGTCGTTTACTCTTTAGTTTCATGGATGTACGAACGAAATAATGATCTGGCTGCCCCTCGCCTAACACAGCGACATCTCCACCTATCCACGACGATGCATGTAACTGTACAAAACGTATCGATTTTGGATGACACTCCAAAATCTCCACAAGAAAGCCAATCAAGGCTCATAGACAAGATTCCCATCCCGGTTACCGATACGCTGCCCGAGGTAAATCTTCGCAGGGATGAAGTCGCCCTCGGTGTTCCTCAGATGAGCGTACAGAACAGGCACGGGGTAACCGTGGGCATCACCCTCCCAGTCAAAATAGATGTCTTCGGCGGACTCGGAGAAGTCCATTCCTCCCCAGACGAAACGGCCTATTGTTGGGTCACAAACGGTCAAAAGAAAAAGACTGCAATATATCGTAGGTAGGGAGGATATATGTGAGTTGATATTATACTTACCTTCGTTATTCCCAATGTACTGATCAAGGTCCAGGGCCGATTCTGAATACCCACCACCATCACGTCTCAAGATGGCGATGAGGAGATGACTATCGATGAGATGGACGTCTGTGGCGGTCTGATGGAAGTCGCCGATTTTGAGTAATCTCGTGTATAGAATGACTTTTTCTTTGCTTTGTCTTGAACTGCTGTTACGAGTGAGAGGAGAAGAATGAGGGAGTGGAAATAGGGGTGGGAAGGAAAGTAGAAGGAGGGGAGAGATGGGAGGGAGAAGGAGGGAGCCTGAGGCGTTATAGGTCCCCTCTTGTTACCGTAAAATAAAAGGATCAAGTCCGTCAAGTAGATGAATCGAGTTATTATATGTTTCCTCCCTTTGTAGAGTAAGATGGCTTGATTACTATGAGTATCTGGTTCCCCCTGCTACCAGGTGATTGCGTGTACATGCGTTCAAGAACTCAACAAGGAATCAATCAAGGATCAAAGACAAATTCCCCATCCCGGTTGTCAATCCGCTCTCCAAGGTTCAGGTCCGCGTCGACGAGCTCGCCGTCGGAAGTCGGCAGTTTAGCGCGTATAACAGGCACGTCGGCACCGCCCTCGATGTCGAAATGGACGTTCTCGGCGGAATCGGAGAAGTTCTCGCCGTCCCATACAAAGCGGCCTATTGTAGGATCGCAAATAGTCAGAGGGGAGGAAGATTGATCGTGGTGCATGGTAGGGAGAATGGAGCTTACCCTCGTCGTTTCCAATGTACTGATCAAGGTCGATGGTCGATTCCTGAGTCTCACCATCTCCGCATTCGAGGCTGGCGACGAGGAGATGGCCGTCTTCGATGCGGATATCCGTGGCGGTGAGATGGAAGGCGCCCATTTTGCTGAATTGAATGAGTAGAAATAGATTTGACTTTGGATTGTTGTTGCGAAATAGAGAAGAAAGGAAGTAAAAAGAGGGGGTTTTTATATGTTCCCCCCCCCTCTATCTATGCATGCCCCTCCATCAATATCACAAGCTGTCAATAGTGGAGTCCCCTCAAGTCCAGTCAACCAACCAACCAACCCCACTTCATCCTGCTATTGCGAGGATACCCAAAACCAAGCTAGCTCCAAACATCAGCCACGCGCGTTAACACACTTGTTCGCCAGCTATTAGCCAGTTCCAATAGCCTCGTGGAACAGTCCGGGAGGGCAAAGCGGGGGGGAGGGGAGGAGTTGATTGAAAACCGCCCCATCGCTGGAACGGCGGTGTCGGATTGCCGCGTCCAGGCAGCACAATTAATCCTTTGCCTTATCGGATGGGGGAATCGAGTGACTCCGGGATTCTTTCGGCGTCAAGGGTGATTACCACCCCACTTGGTGGGGGTTTTGAGAGGCAGTGAGGTTATTAGCGGGCAGTTCAGGGGAGTTTCCAAAGGCGAATGTATGAAGGGTGGCTTGTAAGGGGCTTGCAAAGGGGGTTTAGGCAGACAGTCTGTGGGGAATGGGCATAATATGTGGCGGAAGGGCTTTGTGTGATTTGGAGGAATTGTTGCACCATGATCTCACCACCGTCAATTGTGAGATGGCTCCCCGCAGATGCACATCAAGGATGGTATAGATTGGTTACCTTTTGAGCGCCAAGGGGTTGAGGGGAGCAAGTGGCGTAGGGCTGACTTAGGCTGCCTGGTTTCTTTGTTTTGCTGAGAGACCAAGTATATATTCGCCTGACATACCTGACATACCTGATATACCCCATATACCACTACGTCCAGAGATCTACAGCCGCTACCGAAACGGTGCCAGCCTGTCAAATTTAGTATATGATCAGTGTTAGTATATACTTCCCCACCAGAGGAATCTCGCAGAAATAGAAATAGAAAATAAAATGGAAAATTTACGATACTGGGCACGAGCAATAAAGCCAAGAACTTATACTTCCAACCCCGCCAACTGTCCTGTTTTCTGTGGCCGTATACAAAAATTACACAAAGGCGAAGGAATTCTATTAGTCAGAAGCCATTAAGACTGTATGGCTCCTATTGCGTACAAGCAACAATATCAATTTTGTCTGACAATTATATCTTCAAGGCAAACCTTTATGCAGCTGCATTGTGCTGATGCATGGTGCAGGAAGCTGCTAGGCATCCAGATAAACGTAATGAGATCCTACTAAATCTATAACAATCAGGCATGAACCTTGTGGTGATCGGGATCATCAATCCGCCCTCTTAGGTAGTCCTAAGTTAGAAAAGAATTATGCTGGAATCAAACCAGCCGTGCCAATATATATATGCTTATCTTCCTTCTGTTCTTTTTCTTTCCTTCTTTGCGTTCATCCATCTACTTTAAAGGGGTTAGCTGTTGATGTAAGATCCGTCTGGAAGCAGGTTTGTAAACCAAGAGGATTCCCGCTGAATCCAACATTTTGTCGCAATAAACTGTTAGGTCCTAATACTCATAATCAAAAGCTGCGATTTCAGTGTATGTCGCATATTTGGGCTGGCCAAAAATCGTATTGAAGAGTCTCTTCTTACACTGTATACAAGTGTTGGTTTGCGAGAGACATAATCATTGTAGCGTGCACAGCTGATGATCATGTTTCCAGGGGAATGGCTTGACACCCCGCCAAATCAAGTCCACTTTAGTATTATTCGGTAGAGAATGCAGGGATTATGACGCGGTTTCTTGCTGGGGCTATTTCCCCATGCTTATTATATATACGACTAGGGGAAATCGGAAAATCGACCAATAGGTCTTCACACCCATGGTTTCGGTACATGGGTTGTTCGAAAGTAGTTGTTCTTCAAGTGATTTGTCGGCATTTCTTTTCTCCCTGATTTTTGAAGAATTCGTTTTTTCTTCCCGGTATACTAGACCGATCGATCGGACTAGACATACACATGGGGTAAGACATCGAGCGAATGATAGATCTGAAAGTTGGCTGCATCGAGCCATCGACCCAACCATCACCAGGATCAGCTGCTTAAGTGGGGCGAGACATCGAGAATGATATGCATTTCCCTGGCACTGAATGCGCCCAGAGGGTTCTAGAGACCCCAGACATTATCTGACCACCGTGCGCGCAACACAACAGCCGAACTGGTTGGTTGAGATGAATGGAGGGGAATGAGGGATGGGAAAATGGATGAAGATGGAAAGATCTGGTCGATCAAATCCATCCCGAACTCCACCTCCCTAGACGCCTGAGGCCAAACAGTAGTATTCCACTACTCCGTACAAGGAGGACGTTCTCCGGAGTAGATCTCCTCTTAACTTCTGCTCCTACATCATTCCATTGCGCCGTTCCATTCTCCACCCCACAGCCATCTTTGGTCTAGTCGGCCCCTCCCTTTTTTGCACCACCGTTGAGTCCCCTTCATCGGGCGGGAATTAATTCACCAAGGAATCGTCGAGGTAGCGAACCACGAAGACCGTCACTTGGGGATCTCATCGAACGGGAACATCTTCATCTCCTGAATATTGTTCCCCACGACTCCTTTGTGACGTATCGCACCATATTCTGACCTGTGGTAGCTGTTGTCCACATTTCGGCTGATTCGGATAGCCATGGCGGAGTCGGCGTCGACCCCTGGGTTCAACATTCACTCCGCACCGCTGGAGGTTGATAACTATGTATGTAAATCCTCCCTCTGTGTTTAGGATTGTATAGTTTAGTTTCGACAGTCGTTTGTGACAGTCGACGGATTCCTTCTACAATGTGCTCATCTCGTTGTAGGCTGAGGTAGACGACGACCCCTCGTCGGACTATGCAGAAGACTTGTAAGACGCCATCTGTATGACAGACGGTGCACGAACAGCTGGCTAATGATTTGGAAAAAGTCCCAGCGACACCACCTCGTTGAATTCTTTGATCACTTCTTACCGTTTCGAAAATGGTCGACGATACCACTCCTACAAGGATGGTGCCTACTGGTAGGACCCTCCCATTGTCGTGCGCCGAATCATCATTGATTTTTCTCCAGGGGTCCCAATGATGAGCAACAGAACCAGCAGCTAGACATCGCGTATGTTACCTGACAGATGTTTTTGGTGGGCCAGACTGATAAATTTCTTCGAACTAGACACCACATGTTCACTGTGCTCCTCGACAATAAACTGGTTTTGGCGCCGATCGATGAGAACATCCAGGTATGCGTGGCGTGGGGGAACGTCAGCATATACGTGTCGGATGCATTTTGCTAAACCGTCTACAGAATGTGGTTGACCTGGGCACCGGCACCGGCGTTTGGGCCATGTGAGTCTACTCAAAGCTAACGTAGAAGGAATTCTAGGAACTGACACTGTGCCAGTGACTTTGCGGACGAATACCCCGGAGCTCAGGTTTTGGGCACGGATCTTTCCCCTATCCAACCCAGCTTTGTGCCCCCTAATCTACAATTTGAAATTGACGACGCCTCGGAACCATGGGTGTATCCGGACAATCACTTCGACCTGGTTCACGTGCGTGCCTTGTATGGGGGCATTGCGGATTGGCCCGCCTTCTATCGCGAGGCATTCAGGTAGGGTTTCTCCGCTGATTGATTGTCTACCGGTCTCTCACAACGTCGATTAGGCACATTCGTCCTGGAGGCTGGATCGATCAGCTGGAAATGTCGATCCAGTTTTCTTCCGATGATGGGACGGTGACGGATGACCACGTTCTGGCGACCTGGTCGAAGACCTTTATTGAAGCCGGCGAGAAATTCGGGAAGACCTTTCGCATCGCTGATCTCGCCAAAGGATACATGCAAGAAGCTGGATTCGAAAATGTTACCGAGCGGCGGTTCAAGTTGCCGGTCGGCCCTTGGAGCCGTGACCCAAAGCTGAAGAAGCTTGGCCGCTGGAACCTGGTGCACTGCGAGCAGGGCATTGAAGGTTGGGCCATGGCGCTGCTGACTCGAGTCATGGGGGTGAGTTTGATTCCTCCTCGCTGCCTGTGGTGCTTGTTGTGGAGTACCCAATTGCTAGACGGACCGTTGTACTAATCGCTGGCCGATTTAAGTGGACCTACATGGAAGTACAGGTCTTTTTAGTGGAGATGCGGAAAGGCCTGCGGGACCCCAACATCCACGCATATTTTTCTGTGTAAGTCTTCTTTTATTCTCTACATCTTCATATCGCTTGATGTAAAATAAGAGACATAAGAGGGATCGCTGTTGCTGACACGGTTATAGGGTGGGAGTGTATGGCCAGAAGCCAGTCTAGTAGACCTGGAGACAGCTCGAATGTTTAGTCAGGAGATGTGTGGACGTATCGTTGGTCGCTTGTGGCGATATTTTCATGGTTTTCATTATTCCCTCCACATGGGTAGGACTATGCAGCCTGGTTGAAGCTAAACGTGCGTTAGGGCCGGAGAGCTCGGAGCGAAGTGGTTCAGTTAGCGGCAGTTACTGTAGCTCATTCTTTTTTCACTCCATACAAGCCGGACGAGGCAGGACAGACTGCACCCGACGGGTACAAAGTCATGGATGTCTGTACATAAATCAACTCCTCTCTTTTTACTATGGTGAAGCTGGCCGAATCGATCATTAATTGATTATACGGGTTTAGATCTACGTAGTAGTTTGCAGCAGCAGTGATCGTCCACTGCGACTTGGCAAGCAACCCCACACCGAGTCTCCATGGACACCCAACAGACTTGTGATTGGCTTTGTACTTCGACAAATCATCGCCTACACAGGGAAACTCGCGTACCACAGCCTTGTGAAGTGAACAGGGATGGCAGGCATTGGGTTGTTCAGCATACACCAAAAGCAAACCTAGGCATTGAGACTTACAAAGGCCTTGTGCTCGTGTTGATTTGTTATACCCACGCACCAGCCCCAGCCCTCTTTTTGAAGATACCACTGACTCGGTGCCACACGTTGCGCCATAGTCTCGGGCTCGACGCTTGGCTCGTCACATGCAAACCGCATATGCCATGAAGAAAGACAGCAGTTGAGACGAGATAGTCATCGGTGCCATTGAATTGATAATTTTTTGGGTCTCCAGCCTCGACATCAACCCATACCTTTCACCGGCGAAAGATGAGTATGACAACGCAGCAATCCAAGCCAAAACAGATGATGAGCAGATTGAAAGCTGCATCAGGCTGTAGACCCTAGTCAATTGGCATCAATCATGTCGTTGTACATTGCATGGAAATGAGGTCTTAGCCCAAGTACCCGGAGGCCAGGCCAATCTCCTCACAGTCGGAGATTGCAGGCAGTGTAAACCGTTGGAATGTAATATCGGGTTCCGGAAATCTATCGCCGTGCCGCCAACCCTTCAGCGCAGGGCTCTGATAGCGGGGTATTGTCCACAGGTATGAGACAGCAGCAAACAGGATTGATGGCTTGGTCTTAATGGCTTATATATGGACGCTTAGACTGGGCGATTCTTTCGACTATCGCATTCAAAGTTTATTGCTACCAGCTTTCTACCATGTTGACAGAGTCAGAGCACTTACCTTGGTTGGTATTATACTTCGTGGCTGGGGCGATCGTGCTGCAGAAGGTTTTCGCAGTAGTATATCGAATCTTTCTCCATCCGCTGGCCAAGGTTCCTGGCCCATTACTCGCGCGCGCAACTTATCTCTATTCTTTCTGGTACAATTTAAATGGGGCGCGGTTCTATCTGCAGATTGAAAAGTTGCACCGGCAATACGGTATGCCTTCCCTCCAACCCATGTCATGACAGTCAGAGTCCCAGAGACTCACGTGGATCTACACTGTAGGTCCTATCGTTCGCATCACCCCCAACGAGGTTCACCTGAGTGATCCTACCTCCTGCGACAAGATCTACTTTGTCGGCTCGCCGTTCGGCAAGAGCGCCTTGTTCTATGGAGCTTTCGGCACAGAGCACGCGACCTTCACGACCCCAAGCCCGGAGGTGCACCGTGTAAAGCGGGCCGCGCTCAACCCGTTCTTTTCGCGCAAGAATGTATTCCTGCTGGAGGATATCGTGCATCAGAAGGCGCATAAGCTGGTGGCCCGCATGCGAAAGGCTTTCGCTACCGGTGGTGCCATTGACCTCCACTACGGCTTCCGCGCCATCTCGGTCGACGTTATCACGGACTACGCGTTTGATCGATGCTCGAACCATTTAGATGAGGAGAAGTTTGGCGTGGAGTTCTTCAAAATGGTCAAGGAGTTTGGACCCGCCGTTTGGTTTTTCCAGCAGTTTCCGGCTGTGCAGCCGTTTGCGCTGGCGACGCCGTTATGGCTGGCAAATCTGATGAGTGGTCCGCTAACTAGGATGATGATGCACCAAGAGGTGAGTTCTACTGGAGTGTTTTGCTTATCAGCGGTGGTAACTGTCGGCTAAGGGTACAACTCGCAGGGCTCCCGCCATCATATTCTACAGGTGAAGGACGCGGTCGATAGGGGAGAGAAACCTCAGCGTACCACCATTTTCCACCGGCTTCTGTCTCCCAATGCGGCGGAAGGGCATGTGGTGCCCACCGTTGATCAACTTAAAGACGAAGCGTTTGTTATCGTGGCGGCGGCCGCGGATACCACTGGAAACGCCCTGACCATCTCGACGTACAATGTCGTGCGAAATCCCGATATCTATGCGAAATTGACAGCTGAGTTGAAGGCGGCATTTCCGGATCCCGAAGCGCGGTTGGACTTTGTTACTCTGGAAAAGCTGCCGTATCTGGTAGGCAATCTTCCCCTAGGGCCAGAATGAGGCTAACCAAATGCACAGACGGGCATTATTAAGGAGGGTCTACGGTAAGGCCTTTAGTCAAAGATGCATATTAAATTTTACTGATTGCCCAGCCTATCCTTCGGTGTTGTCGGCCGTCTCCCACGAGTGGTCCCAGACACCGGCGCAGAATTCCACGGCTACCATGTTCCCCAAGGGGTGAGATGCCAATATCCATGTTTTATCTGATTACTTCGACGAAGGCTGAGAAATGCGCACGATTACAGACAACGGTCAGCATGAGCTCGTGGATCATGCACCACAACGAGGATCTGTTCCCGGATGCGGAGAAATTCGACCCAACTCGTTGGACAGATCCTGAGCAGTGTAAGACGATGGAGCGATACTTGTTTTCATTTGGCAAGGGATCGCGCCAATGTGTCGGGATGCCGTACGCCTTTCCCCCACGATGCCGGAAGATACTATATCCACTGACACTGAATAGACTGGCCTACTGCGAGCTGTATGTGACGCTTGGTCAGATATTCCGACAATTCGACAGTTTGAAGACACCGGGCAAGAGCCGTGAGGAGATGCTATATGATGATTACTTCTCATCGTACCACCCTGAGAAGTACAACCAGTTCTTGTTTACGTCTAACGATTAGTGCACTTCCGCTCAGTGACTCGGTGGTGGATGAGCTGGGGATGGTCCTGAAGGGGTTCGTTTGTGGTATTCTACAATGTTCTATAAGAAATAATCCATTTATCATACATGTATGAAACCAATATAAAGTTGTTAAGGTCCTTTCAGCATTGCTCACCAGACCACACAATGTGACTCACTCCCACTCTATACCCCCAAAATTGTCCATCCCCGTGCTAGACAAAGCCTCTCGGCGCCGCCCCATGAAACAGAGAACAGCTCGGCCTCGGCGACGATAATGTGGGCTCGTCGCTAGGCAGATCTGAGTAACAGATGATAGTGTGATTCTTTGTTGTTCTTTTATCTTCTGATATTCTGTTGAATGTTTTCTTGTTTTTCTCTTTCTCCCACATCTCTCCCTCTCACCTCTCCACCACGTTTCCCTTCACAATCTCTATCTCTCTCTCACCACATTTCTCTTCACCACCATCCACTGCTATCCTCTCCTCAAAGAACCTTTTGAAACACCAACAACCTCAAGTAAACCTCGTACAGTCTACTGACTATAAACCATTACTCAAAATGCCCATGGTTTGGAACGACACAGCTGATGTCAAGGTAAGTTCCATCTTGTAGCCTAGTCTAACCCACCTCTTACCCAGCCCTCTCTCCCAACACAACATTTCCTCAAATCCTCCCCTTCATAACTTCATACAATGATACTAACAATATGA
Source organism: Aspergillus candidus (assembly GCF_002847045.1). Lineage (NCBI taxonomy): Eukaryota > Fungi > Ascomycota > Eurotiomycetes > Eurotiales > Aspergillaceae > Aspergillus > Aspergillus candidus. The sequence goes on along the minus strand of NW_020194009.1, from coordinate 350,238 downwards.
AAGCTCTTCATGGCTGTCCTGTCCACCACCAACCCCAAGCTGAACTACCAGCAGCTCGCCGACATCATGGGCCCGGGTATTTTCTCTTCTCTTTACCCTATCTTACATCCCTCCCAACAAACACTAATGTTGGGGCTACCAGGCTGCACTCCAAGTGCCATCCAGCACCGCATCCAGCGCCTCAAAGCCATGGTCGCCAACAACGACAACGCCACAACCAACAACGGCACCAACACCAATGCCGAGGAAGCCACCGAGCTCGCCACCACCACTTCAGTCCCCTCCAGCCCGGAGCAGGCCAAGAAGAAGCGCGGCCGTCCTGCCAAAAAGACCAAGGATACTGACGAGCCTGCTCCTAAGAAAGTCAAGAAGGCCGTCGCGAAGAGAACCAAGAAGGCTAAGGCTACGGCTGACTCTGATGAGACTGAGGAAGCCTAAGTAGTGGGTGCATCCATTTATGGATTATGACTTGGTTGAGAGAAGTTCTTCCTGCTTGAAAGTGGAGGGTGGGTTGGTTGCGTTTCAACGTGTTTTGCCCTTTCTTGATTTTTTTCTTGAATTGGCTTTGTTTTTTGCCTTTTACTTTGCTCTTTTTGTGAGGGACTTGAGGACGGGAGTTGGATTGGATGGAAGTGGATGGGAGTGAATGGATGGAGGGGCTGCGTTGGGTGCGACCTGTACTTGGGCTCCAGTCTTCATTTTTGCTTTCCCTTTATCTTGTTTCTACTTCCTGTCTAGTTTGGTTCTCTATCTTCTCTACTGGTCTGGCTGACGGATGGTGATTGCCGTTGTTTCTGGCCCGATCATGATGATCGTCGTTTGACTTCGTTTACGAGCAGGTTGAATACTATTTCTTGATTCAAACCACTTGCTATTATTGTAAACGTAGGGGCTGGGGGAATAGTGGTTTGTAAATGACATCAACGTTCTTGCAGTTCTTTTGACGGTCTCTTTACCATAATCCACCATTGCAAGCCTTTCTCCCTCCCATATTAACCACTGAACGAGCGCAGTAAAAGCCATAAATTCCAAAAAACAAAAAACAAGATGAGATAATCCGCAAGAAAATGAAAATCAAGAGAAAGCAACAAGAATAAACAGCCCCTAAGAAAAATGGAGAGACCATCAATGACCGGAACTACGCGAAGCCCATACCCTGATCGACGTGCTGGACCCCAAAGAGGGCCCGCTGTTCAGGCACATACTCAGAAGCAGAGCTCTCAACGTCCACTCCATCGTCATCTTCATCCACCATGTAGCGCATCATCCCAGGAGCAGGCACAGCAGCCCTGCGAGGCCTCTTCGTGGGACTCACGTCCCTGTCACGCATGATGAGATGATAATCAACACCAACTCGATCGACACCACTGCCAACCTGAGACTCAAGCCCAATCGTCGAACCGGTGACGCCCGTTTCCTCCCGTCCATTCGCATATGGCACGGCACCAAAGGAAGGACGAGAAAGCGACGAATCCTGCTCAAGCTTGATAGGGACACTGCCCACATTCATTCCGTCTTCGAGCTCCTGCTTGATAGGCGACGACATCGCGGGGCCGTTCGCAACACGCTTGCGTTTTCCGGAGCTAGGAGTCGCAGTCGCGCTTCCGGGACCCTTGCGCGGCTTGCGGGGCGTAGACGGGTTGGAGCTGCCGCCTTTTCCGATGCTGAAGTGGCCTTCGGAGCTATCTTTGCTGGATTGTTTGACCATCTGGCGCATGCGCACGAGACGCTCGGTGATGGCGCGTGGGGTGGGGCGGGACTCTCCGGCTGCTGGGGAGTTGATTAGCTTATTTTACGTTGGTGGTTGTTGGATAGATGGTGGGATGGATACGTACGCCATGCGTCGGCGACCTTTTTGGTGTCAACGGAAAGCTCGTGGGTTTCCAGGATTTTGAGGAGGAGCTGGTGAGGTTGATGTTAGAGTTTTGGTTTGGAACGGTTGGGGTGGTTGTGAGGGGGGAGACTTACCAGTTGATCCTTCTCGGGGGTCCATTTCACTGGCATTTTGACAATTGATTAGTTTACTTTGGATAGTGAGTTAGTTATTGGAGGAAAGTAAGTGTGGTTGTTGAGATGGAAGTTGGCGTGGTTGAAGTGTTGTTAGAGGGAAATTTGAGTGAAAGAAGAGGGAGATGGACAGAGACAGAGATGAAGAGAGAGGGAGAAGAGAGAAGAGAAGTAAGAATGAGAGAGAGGATAGTAATTTATATGATGCAATTAGAAGGAAGAAGAAGGCTCTCAGGAGGTGTAGGAGGCCCAAGTGAGAGTGACTCGACACTTCTATCACTGTCAAGTGAAGCGATTTAGGGCTAGTGATTCCCCAGCTCTCCGTGATGCCTCACAACTCCCCCACCTATTTTCTATGCTCTCACTGTGTACCCCCACAACCCTCTGGATATTTACACATCTCTATTTCATAAATGACCAGCGGTGTAAGATCCCTGTCAGAGTCTAGGATGTTCCTGCAGGAGGATCACATCCCACTGGCTGCGGCTTGCAGATCGGCGGGTGCATCGTACTTGGGGTCAAATCTCCTAGATACATCCATTTTGTGCTCCACCACGGCGACCCCGTACAACCACCCCCATTGGAGAAGAGTGGGACTGGGTCTGGCTCTCTATCTGAGGGGTACAAGTGAATGGAGTTTAAGACTAGAGGGGATCCTCACTCTTGGGTGAAGGTGACAGGTGTGGGAATTTCCATCACTGGTACTGTGACCGTGTCGCGTCAGTTCCAGGTACTTATAGGCTGGGATCTCTTCATGGATTTGCTGTGAATGGTTACTTCTGGGTATCAACCATCACTGTTCTCTAACTCCTTGACTTGACTTCTTGTGGACTTGTCAGTTTCTCTCCGCACTCTCCACCCTCTCTCCCGGCTCTTCATCTTGACCAACCCTACTCTCGCTTTATACAGGCTGCGCGCATCTTCTCTCTACCACTCTATCAAGATTATCAACACCATCATCACCACAAACGATCAACATGGTCAACTGGAAGGCCCCCGAATCCTTCGATCGTCTCGTCGGTGCCCTCATCGCCGCCCATCCAGGCCTCAAAGTACGTCTCCCAACGCCCATCCTCCGACAGAATACACAATCAAAATAACAGAAGACTTACATGTCAAAACAGCTCGACTACCAGGCCATGGCAATATACTTTGGCCAAGGATCTACCTACGATGCGATTGAAGGCCGATTTCGTCGTTTTCGCAAAGTGGCGGAAGAATTGAAGACCGAAGCTGCCGGGCGAGGCATCACCTCTCTGCCCCGCGGGCGCAATTCGGGGCCCCGTACTCCCCGGACTCCCGGGGGTGGTGTCTCCAAGCCATCGTCGTCCGGGCGATCCACAGCCAGGGCGAAGAACAAAGGCCTGGCTGCCGTGCTGGACACTCCGACCAAAAAGGGTGGTCATGTCCAAAGTCGTGGCCAGTCCGTGATGAACGCCATCCTCGTGGGAGACAGTGCCTCTGAGGACGAAAATAATATCAAGACGGAGGGTGTCGACTTTCTGTCTAGCTTGACTCGAGATGAAAAAAGAGACTCGGAGCCCGCTGCTCTGCATTCGATCAAGTTTGAGTCGAGTAATACCAACGGCATGATGATGGGAGGCTTTGTTTCTTCTGTCTTCGGTGAGGTCAAACAGGAGTCTCAACCGGCTCATACCCAAGTCTCCACCATGGATATGGACGCCACCACAGCCCCCTCCACCGCAACTACGAACAACCTCGTCGATATGTCTACTGGCTCTTCTACTGTGGCTTCTACCCCTGCCGCCCTCTCTGCCACCACGCCTTCCTCCGCCTCGTTCATGGGCCCGGGATGCGGTATCGGCGACTCGGAAAACTTCAACGACCTTGACGATGCCTTTACCGCGCAGATCTCGACGGGACTATGCTTTACCGGTTATGATATTGATGATTTATATGGGGGTGTTGCATAGGTCGCTTGTCCACAATCTCGACGACTGATGTTTCGTGCGCTCTTAGCTCTGGAAGTGGGAAGGTCTTGTTTCGGGGGGTTTACCTGGTGTTTTTCTTTCTTTCTTTTCTTGCTCTTCGTTGTTTTCTCCTTTCTTGTGCTCAAATGCTCAAAAAATTGGAAGAGATACAAGTCGAGGTCTAATGGTCTTCGTTGGTTGACAAAAGTCCCTGGGTTTTGATTCAGTTGAACTAATGCGGAGATGATACAAGGATCCGTGATAGATCACAAAACTAGTTGCTACATTTAATATCCTTACGGTGTCGACAATATTGACTGCACTATTTGGGCCGGGTGCTTTCCTTAAGTCCACTTACCATTTTGACTGGTATAACAATGGACTGGTATTTGTTTTGGTATTTTGCTGCAAGTGGGGCATCAACTGTACTAAAGTCCGCACACTAGATCATACATAGAGTCGACGCGAAACGCAGTAGATAGAACCGTGTTCCAATACACTTCTCTATACTGTTAGCCCCCCAAAATTGGGATTTCTCAGGCAAACGCCGCATACTCAACCACAATGCAATAAGCCAACGAAATCGAGAGAGATGGCTATCCTGCATAACCGGGCATAATCCGAATAAAACCATCTGTCCCGATTAGGCAAAGATCCCGCTGTCACATGGATACGGCCCCGTGATTCGCCAGCCCCACGTGATGCGCGTCCGCCCGCGTTTTTCGGACCGCGTTCGATGTGGGTCAGGATCATAATCTTCAAAGAAACAGATTCAAAAGGAGAGTCCTGTCGACAGCACGATCAGTCAAGGGAAATCCGTCAACAACAGGCTGAGTTTATCCGGGCCGTTGTTTCAACCTCACCCGGCTGCATCTCCTGGTCAAATGAAGCAAGACTCGCCATGCTCCCCGGGATATATCACGTCAAACCCAGTCCCAATGTGCAGAATCCGATCTCGTCCTTGAACGCGTCCATCCTAGCCTAATATCGCACCTTTGACGCCCTTTTACGACCTCTCTGATACTCAATATGAACTTTTCTACGAACCCTCACGATGACATGACCAACAACTACTTCCGCGGCCTCCTCCGGAGTCCCCGGGCATTCCCCCCATTCGGCTGCTCCCCCGCCTCCAAACGCCCCATCCCCAGCACCCTCGTCTCCTTGTTCCACGAGCGCAAAGTCCCCAGGGAGCTGTCCGATCCGGATCTCACCTCTGACCAGGAGTGCGTCTTGATCGGCCTCCGCAGCAGCTGTCGCATCCACTATGATCTCGACCTGCCCAAAAGTCTCTGGATCGACATCTCCAAAGACCTCTACCGCATCACAGACCTCTTCTATCACTGGACATTATGTCGCCAGCGTCTCCGCCAGAGCATCGCCTCCTTCAAGAAACAAAGAATCTCCCCCCAACCCGGACACAGCCCTATCCACCACCACCACCACCACCCGCACCATCATCCATTAGACGACGTCACCACCGCCATGGCGGAGTTCATGACGGACTGCGACCACCACCTCCAAGCCCAAACATACCTCATCCAGCAGCGTCTCGACCCCGAAAGCGACTACTGGGCCACCCCCGGCCCGAGACAACCCACAGACAACCATCACCATAATATCCACCACGGCCCCCCAACCCCAGACAGCACGGACCGATCCTTTGCCGCATCCCCCTCCATCCCAGCCGCAACGAGACACTGGCTCCGCCGCCCCCAAGACCTCAAATCTCCCAGCCGACCCCCAAGCCGAAAGCGGCCCCGCCAGGACGACAGCAACAGCGCCCTCGGCCGGCCAGCGCAGCGCGCGCGCCTCGACTCCCCCGATAGCGACCTCGCAGACGACGAGTCTGACTCTCCGCGCGACGCCCACGACGCCTTTGTGCGCTCGTTTGAGCCTGCGTTTGCCCGCTTCAGGGATGATCTTGCTCCGCTGTTCCGGGGCAAACAGCGCCGGACACAGATGGAAGCGGAGTCGATTATGCGGGAGATGTTTAGGGATGTGGGGTTGGCGGTGAGTAGGGCTGTGTTACGATGTCATGAGAATCAGTCTTGTTGATTGGTGGGTTATGTATATGAGTTTCTTTTTTTGTCCCTCATTTTTGGATATCTTTGTTTTTGACTTTCTTGTTTATTACTTACTTTTTGGATGATGTCTTTCTTCGTGTTGTACTTTTTTATTTGTTTGCTGTGTCTATAATACTTGTTTTGGTTACTGTATATAGAGAGCTTCGCTTTGATCTATTTATTTACCAGCATCCACTGAGTGGATGCTGTGGAGCTTTGAATACGACTGAATATGAGGATGACAACACGAGTATAGCACCATGGAACTTGAATTCTCCACGTAATGAATGTATAAGTGAGCTAATCTTGACTCGAGAAATTACATTGTAGTAGTCTGAAACTCTCAACTCTGGAGTCGAGCGCTGCCTGGACCAAGTGGTTTGAACGGCCAATATACTGATCGGCCCTACACATCAGCCTTCTTCTCCGACTCCTGAACAATCACCCCCGCATCAGTCTTAACATCGCTGAAATACTTCTTCTTCTCGCGCGCCTCCTCAATCCTCTCGTCCAGTCTTGACTGGCCCGGTTTGGTGTGCCATGGCTTAGGCCCGTTATCGCTGAATAGCTCTTCGACTTCTTCGATGGTTTTGCCACATGTTTCTGGGTATCTGTATCATTTTGTAAGTCAGGCTTGAGATATAGATATTTGGGAGGTGGGGTAGGTCAATGTGAAATGATTGAGACATACGTAAAGAACACTTGCACGGCTGCCCCCACACACATCACGCCAAACGTGATGAACATCTTCCATCGGATATTGGCGAAACCGGGCGGCACAAAGAGGCCGAGGGCGAAATTGAAGAGCCAGTTGCCGACTGCGGCGATGGACTAGAAAGGCGACAGTCAGTTTGGGGGGCCACAAATTATTCAAGCATGCAGTAGAATCACACACCATTCCAGAAGCACGAGTCTCCAAGGACCACACTTCCGCTGCGTACACCCACGCGACAGGAGCCAGGGTCAATGCATAAACGATGATTAGAAGGTACGAGAACGCAATGACGGTGTGGGCCTTGGAGCCCTCCACGCGAACCTGGACATTCAGGTTGCCGTTGATGCCCTCGGGGACGATCTCGCCCGAGGACAGGACGCCGCCGACAACGAAATGGCAGATGGCCATTCCCAGGGCGCCGTACATTAACAGATCCCGGCGGCTGGTCTTGTCAATGTAGAAGAAGATGATGGACGTGAAGATGATGAATAGGGCGTATTGGATGCCGGACGAAATGAGGAGGATGTTTCCTGTGAGACTGCCTTGGTTGTCAGTCTTTGACCTCCTCTGAATATCGGACGAAAGCAAAGAGGGATGGGATGAAAGGAAATGGGGATGGGACGAGTGGGAAAATATGGTATAAGCAGTAAAAAATCGTGGATAATGCATGGATTGGGCTTCATATCCTCGTACCTCGCCATTTGAAAAATGTAGACTACATAATACGTCATAACGTTCGCACCAGATAGCTGTTGCCATGCCTGGACTGTAAAGCCAGCCATTGTTCGTCGCCACATGCCGTTGTACACGAATTTGCGCCATCCGGGCAAAGCCTCGCGCTCGGCAGCGAGGACGGTGGTGATTTCCTCCCATTCGGCGACCACGAGCGGGTCGTCGACGTTGCCGTTAGCCTGGATGCGCGCCAAGGTAAGGATGGCTTCCTCCGCGCGGTTGACTTTGGCCAACCAACGCGGAGACCGCGGCAGGAACGGGAGGCCTATAATCATGATCACGCAGGGGACAAACTGCAGACCCCAGGCGAGACGGAAGGACGACGGACCGGGAATGAACGAACAGCCGTATCCAATGAAGAACATGATCAGAATGCCCCATTCGATGGCTAGCTGCTGGATGACGATCAGGGAGCCACGCTTTTCCTTCTGGCTGATTTCGGCTAGATAGACGGGGACCTGTGACGAGGTGATACCCACACAAACACCATTGAGGACACGACCGGCCATCAGGGTGCCGAATCCGGAGACACCAGCCTGAATCGCTGTTCCAACAAGCCACCAAATGGAGGCAAACATGATTGAGTCTCTGCGACCGATCTTATCCGAGATGGGACCGGCCATCAGCGAGCCGACAACCGAACCCGCCGCAAGAGCGGAGTTGATGGCTCCCTGACGGGCTCCATGTGGGTTGTCGAAGTACTCGATGTATTGGTCTGTTCCGATAATGGCTGACATCGACGAGATATCGAAACCAAATAGCATGCCACCTACCGTCGCAATTAATGCGACGAAGTAGACATTGTATATCTTGGGAAACGTGGGGAGCTTCATAGTGAACAGGACAATCGCACTGCCTGTGCTATGTAGCAAACAAATTTGCCCCAAGGCTGGGGGAGGGGTAGGAAGGGGTTTTATAAAGTGGACATGGGAGGCATATATACCGGGATGAGCTTTTTACTCAACAGAGCGGACAAGGTATTGGAACACCCCGGTGGGAAGCGCACTGGCGCATCCATTCAAGCCGTTAGCCTTGCATCGGTTTTCTCACTATTCGCCGCAGGGATATATTGACACGGGCCAGAAAGGAGTGAGCTTCAGTGGGATGATAGGCTAATATTGCTAGACCAAAGAGCTCTCAACTGGAGGGCCCAATGGAGACATCAGAGCACGGTTCTTCGAAACTCATATCTGCCGTCGTTCCCACCGGGGTTTCACCATCTTTGGAATAAACCACATAACTCAAATACCTTATTGCTAGCCATGACCTCGGTTTTGATAGGAGTGTGGGGGGTGAAGGGTAGCATCGTGGAGTTAAGCGATGCCAGACCTGGCAGTAGCACGTGGGCTTGATTGGAATGTTGGACAAGATGGCGCGGAGTGGCGTTTGTTCTCGAGCTCGTATAGGCTGGGGGGGGAAAGCTAGCTCCTTGGGGACTGAGCGAAGCTTGCCTGATGAGACCACACCGCAGCGCTTTGGCTTCACGTCTGGATTTATCATTGGTGGAAATTAAGAATGAATACAGAGTTTCTGGCACCATTGGGCTTGTTGTGGCTGCAGAGACTGCTAGACATGCAATCTGTAATTCAGCGCCTTATAGATTGTGGTCCACCCGTTGCGCGGTCTGATCTCCCGGGGTTCAGGAGAGAAGAAATTACTTCCAAGTCAGCAGTTATACAGATGGTGTTTGTAGTTGGTGACTCACTACTTACCTCGAGAGTGAGTGCGACGGGCTCAGCAAGATTGATGGCTTGGATCGAGTTTGGAGTCTTGACCATGCGGTTCTTTTGCGACGCGGGAGGACTCATTAGCAAAATCAGCATTTGCCTAAACTAGAAAATGGTGTCTGGGTCTTGAAATGTGGGGGGTGTCGAGGCTAGTCGCATTCCAGGGGTGTGGTTGGGTCAAGGATGAGTTTAGTCTGATGAAGATGAAGGGAGAAAAGGGACGGGAAACGGAAAATGTAGTGCAGCACATGAAGCCTGACCACAAGTCGTGTAAGTATAAAACCCTACGCCGAATTACCCCGTGTATAGTACTACAAGAATACTTACATAGGCACTATCGAAATGACAGTGTCCCTTTAAGCAATGAAATCGAGTTGTCGCGTAAAGTGCCGTCAATTGTACATATGCACGGTAATTATCAAACACGAGAATAGACTCAGTGGCAAAGGCTGATCCATCGGTCAACAATTTCCTCCATGTCATGAGCGATTCCCCACTGGGAAATCAAGCAACGGAATAGCTTCTGCATGGAGTTCATTTCGTACAGGAGGTTCCGCGCTGCCCCGACGCCAGGTAAACTATCCGTTTGCCCTTCCTCCACAAACCGTTTGGTTTCGGTCCGCATCAGTGTTTGGCCGCCGTGGGACCCCAGACTCAAATCAGCGCCGGTCAAAAGAGCATCCTGCCACACAATGGTGGGTGGAAGATGAACAGTGGCGACCCCCGCGAGGGAGAAGACCACGTAAATGGTCGCCGCAGCGAAAAGCGAGCTGGGCATGTGGATAACGTGCGCTCGGCCCCGAGGGAGCTGCTCGATTATATCCTGAATTGCAATTGCATGGAGGAGAGATCGCCGAGCGTCCTCGGTGTTGACCCACTTGGCGATGTCAAATCCTGGCTTGGTTGTTCGAGAACCCGCAGAGACATGCTGAAGGATGTTATATCGAGAGCAGACATGCCTGCAAAGTATGGTAGAGTTCATCATTGTATCTAAGCATATTGTATGTCATCGCAAAAGCACCTCCAGCTTTTCAGGATTAGACAAGCAAATGCTCATAGAGATAGTCTCATGCACCTGGGCCAACGCCTTCCGTACACTGGAGCGATCCGGCACCCCAACCGCGGCATAGTCACTCTCGTCCAAGTCCGATACGAGAGACTGCAGACCCTCGAGAACTACACGGAGGCCCAGAGCAGAGAGTTGATAGTCCAGGGGCTGAAGACTACCGTCTGGGGGAAACAATGAGCGAAAGACCAGTCGGAATGAAGGCTGTTCTGTCTTCTGGCTGAGCATGTGTGCTAGCCACTCGTCTGGATTACTCGCATCAAATGCTGCCTCGGCGCTGGAGAGAATGAGTGGATTGACTAGATGCCGCGTGGATGTCCCGTCACCAGACATCTGGGCTACAAGACCATCTAGGATATGATAGGCAAGCAAGGCACGTTGTTGGATCTCTCTTGCCGCCCAGGTACGCCATTGGTGGTCTTTGTCGATACTAGGTGTGTCTGGACATGGAACATCGTCCATAGAAAAGGGCGCACTATCTATCATGCCACAGTGTCTCGCCCAGGAGAAGCCCATCGGCCGGAAGACCTGGCTCGTAGTGCGGATGATTCTGTTCTACCGAACGGTTTAGAGCGTCATCGCAGAGAGTCATAGTGTGGGGGCGGATTACCTTGGACAACGCGCCGTAGATCTGGCCCAGGAGGGCAGTGATGAGAAGCTGGACTCCTCTGCATGCATCATAGGGCCCGCGGTGTGTAATCAATGACTGCCACTGTGAAGACTTAGCGAGTAAGCTCTTACAAAGGACATTAGAGCATAACATACCGACGTTGCAACAGCTGTGTGTGCGAGATGCCACAGAGCTTCGCCCTGAGACTATGTTCAGTACCAAGGAACAACCTTCGGATTGACTGACCCACCTTCGTAACAGAGTCCTTTGGTCCCAAGTACAGAGACCCAAGGGCCATTGCATTAAGGAGTAGTGGGTGGGTGCATTCTCGGAAGACGAACGTTCCTCGATGGAGAATGGGAAATGTAGGGATGAATCGCACAAAAAACATATGCAGACATTCATCTAGGAAGACAGATGTAATGGATGTAGCTTTGACCGCGGCCGTCACACTCGAGGACTACTAATCGTTACTTAAGGTCGATGATGGGACATCCCAATCTAACTTACCGAGCTATTTACCATCTCCGTTACATCTCGAACAGCCTGGCGACTTCCCCCAGACGGAATGGCACCAATAGAGGAGCATCGATTGTCGAACGAATTGGGAGACCCAAGGTTCAACGAGTGAATGTCCTGCGCAACTGGTGGGAAGGGGAGCGCTCCCAGAGGCATTTGCCATTGGTCAGTGGTATCAGACGATATGATACTTTGAAACAGGTCCTCCGAGTCTGGCCAGATTAGGGCCAAGTCCAGATCCGGAGCTATTGACTCTCGCGCATCCTGATTGAACAGCGGCTCTTCCCACGATTGAGTCGGCACATTGACTGGCGCTGAGGACTCGAGGGGTACCTTGGTGGTCTCCCAACTCGAGAGCGTCTCTGCGTCGGTGGTCTGGGACAGAGTGTCATGGGGGTCTTGCCTCTGGGTCACCTTGGTGATTGGCACACGAGTATGTAATTTCTCGTGTCTCGCTAGGGCATCTTGACGAGCAAATGGTCGGTTGCATTTTCTGCAGATGAATGGCTTCGACCCAGTGTCTTCAAAAGCATAACATTACTCGTCAGCAATCCTGCCCCGGCTTCTGGCTTAGGTAAACGGCAGATGACGATCAGGCTTGGTGCAGGAACCGTATCCATCACGGCAATGCTTACGGCAACGTTCATGTCTCTAGTTGCCGCGGTTAGCCATGTCCCCACCATCGAGAGGGAACAGGAGATGAAGCAGAAACTAGATACCCTCAAATGCTCAGCCTTGGAGAAGGCTTTCTGGCACACGCGACACACCAAGGTTTTCATACCTCGGTTCTACCGAAGATTAGCGGAAAAGAGGGCGACAGTGGTGGTTTGAGTCTTTTTGGCTGCTTGTATGACACTGCGATAGGAAGAAGCTGCTTCAGGTATAAATCCTGGACAACAACTTAGAAATGTACAGTGATGGTCCAAGACCGTCGGCAGTAAAAGCAAAAAAGAGAACTCCGTATAACACTTTCTTTAATCGTAATGCTTTCCCACATTAGTGGATGGTATTGTGTAAGTGGGGAACTACCAATACCCCAGGGAGAGAGAAGAGGAGGATTGGCAACGCCCAGTGTGGGGTGCGGAGAATTCATCGGGTACCGCGCATTACCAGATATACCCGCCGCAACCTAGGGTTATTACAAATCATTACCGAGATAATACGATATATTACACTTTGGTCACGTTTGATCACGAGTCCACTTTATCCTTGATCTTCTCCTCTCTTTTTCTTTCTTTCTTCTTTCTGTCTCACTGTCTCACTGTCTCCTACTCTCTCCTTTCTTCATCTATCCCATCGTTTGACTACAATATATCAATGTACCCCCCATTCGGTTCGGGATATGATTCGGAACCACAATTCGGGACCTACCCCGATGGGCAGAACTCTGTTATCCAAATAGTCAGCAGTTAGTGGAATTGCCAAGAGACTAGCAATGACTTGACCATCGGGGTTTCGCCGTCGATATCCCCGAATCCACATTCCCCAGAGCTTCCTCGGGATGCGGGTGCCAACTGGGGTAAAGACTCGGTCTCTTTTCCGCCCTCGAATCCTCCTCAATGGAGCCGAAGGAGGATTATTGATGGTAGACTGAGTCTGGATCTCGGACCTGGCTATTCCGCTTAGGGATGGACCCAGTCTGATTATTTATGGTTCACCCAATGGACTCGTCATTCAATCGGGCCCCCATCCCGGAAAAATCGGTACGCTAGAGAATGTTGTACTGTTACTTGACAGATGCCGTGGAGACTGTCCCGCAGTCCGCGCCATATTGCTCAAATTCTGGTGCGGGTCTGGAAATACCCCGGTCGGCCAGAGCAAAATGAATCCCAACTGATAGGCCTGCCCATTCAACCCGGTCTTTGACGCGATCCTGCCTCGCTGCGAGTGAAGAATCCAGGTGTTTATAAGAAGAGCACCGGGCTTGCCATCTTTGCTTTGCTCTAAGATCAACCATTTTTCTTCTGCCCCATCCTTCCGTCCCTCTTTGCTATAATTATAGAGCTCATGGGAGAACGGTTGCAGGCAACCTTGATTTGATCTGGATATCGCACTTCCTCTATCCCAGGTTTCCTTGTCCATGCTCTTCCTCATTTCTCCTTCCCCCACAATCTCTACCTCTTCATTGATCCACGGCCGGTTCTTCGATCCGAGGTGACCGCGTCCAAAAGAAGATGCAAAGTTCCCAACATTTCGACTCCCAACCTGTCGACCAGGTCTATGGACTCTCTAATTCTGAAAAGGCCGACGGGGATATGTTAGCAAGCATGGAAAAGGCAACCCAATCCACACACGAGAGCATGGGGTCCCCTTCCATTTCCAAGGCACATCAAGACTATCTGATGGAGCGTCATGGCACGTTGGAACTTGATCCACTTCCTAGCATGGATCCCGCAGACCCCTACAATTGGCCTGCGTGGAAGGTTTGTGATCTTGGTCAGACTTATCCCTTGCGAGCTGCTGGCTGAGATCTACTAGAAACTCATCAATTTGCTCTTGGTGGCATTCCACGCCCTCATGGGCACGTTCGCGGCAGCTGGTATCATCCCAGCATATAAAATGTACAGAACCCCCCCGAAAATCCCAGGGATATACGGTGACTGATCGATGAAACAGCATCTCTGAAGAGTATGGAATCACGATTCAAAAGGCCAGCTACCTTACCTCTCTCCAGATTGCCATTTTGGGAGGGGCGCCATTGTTCTGGAAACCTCTGTCGAACCGATATGGACGCCGCCCCATTTTTCTTATTTCTTTGGTTTGCAGTATGGTGTGTAACATCGGATGTGCAAAATGCACCGACTATGCCTCTACGGCAGCCTGTCGAGCACTCCAGGCTTTTTTCATCTCCCCTGCTTCAGCCATCGGTAGTGCTGTGGTGACGGAGACATATTTTAAAAAAGAACGCGCTCGGTATATGGGCGTGTGGACGCTACTGGTAACCATCGGTATTCCCAGCGGCCCATTCATTTTTGGGTTTGTTACGGAACGAGCGGGTTACGTGTGGATATACTGGGTCCTGGCTATGGTGAGTTACCCTTTATTATGAGCTCCAAATTTTTGCAGACGCAGTTATTGATAGCATCTACACCTCAGATCAACGGCGGCCAGTTCATCGTGTATCTCTTTTTCGGCCCGGAGACTCTGTATGTCGACAGCACCCAAAACACCAACGAGCCCAGCTGGAAGCGAGAGTATCTGTATCTCCGGAGGATCGATCCCACCCCATTCTCGTGGTACGAGTTCGTGAAGCCCCTGACTCTCGTGATGCATCCTTGCGTGATTATACCGGCCGCGGCGTACTCCATGGTCTTCTGTCTCAGCAACGTGCTGGCGACCGTTGAAGTGCCCGAACTGCTGCAGCACAAATTTGAGCTAGACTCGGAGCAGCTAGGCCTACAGTTCCTAGGTCCTATCATCGGCTCATTGCTTGGGGAGCAGGTCGGTGGCACGATGTCCGACCTATGGATGAATATGAACGAGAGGAAAACCCAGCGCAAACCCGAGCCCGAATTCCGGCTATGGCTCAGTTACCTTGGTTATACGCTGTCTATCGTTGGTCTGATCGTCTTCCTTGTCTGCACTGAGCAGGCTCAACCGGGCCATTGGGTCGTTTCGCCCATTATTGGCATTGCACTCGGTTCTGCAGGCAACCAGATCGTCACTACTGTTCTCATCACCTACGCAGTCGACTGCTATCCCACGGAGTCCGCCAGTGTCGGTGTGTTCATCACCTTTGTCCGACAAATTTGGGGCTTCCTCGGTCCATTCTGGTAAGTTCGCAGTGTAAGAAAAACGGGATATCGCGTGAAGTTCGCTGACGAAGGTCTTTAGGTTTCCGCCCATGTTCGAAACAGTGGGCATCGCTGCGAGTTCTGGGGTCGGTGTTGCACTGATGGTCGGTGTCAGCGTAATTCCCACTTTCTTCCTGCAGTGGCTGGGTCGGTCCTGGCGCTCGTCTGGGGATAAATAAACATAGTTGATTGGTGTCAATCGTTTGTTTTGCACAAAGCACGACGGGAGAGGAAGACAGTCCCAGACTGAGCGATATAGACGAAAAGATTTGTACGAATATACCTCTAGCAAAGATGGCGAGAAACATAGATCGGGGCGGCATACTGGACCAATCCGCCATATTGAATTCAACTTACCCCCATCGTAACTTGGAAAACAATCCAGAACGCCAATACTGGTAGTACCGTAGTACGTAATTCCGGCCCTAGCGGGTCATACATTAGGGCAAATGGTTTGGGTTCATAGACACCGTCGGCATGCCACGCCGGCATCCCAGGGTGGCCGACGGAAAAGCGCAAAGCCGGCCAACTGGCGGGCACGGCGAAACACGGGGTTCTTTTCCCGCTCGGTTTCCATTGAGTTTCAGCCTTGTAACTCCGTTGTATTCTTACCCCTTACTTTATCAATGTTTGATGAGTATTATTGGCACTTTCTTCGATGCTTTATGAATACTTAAGCTATTCGCCCATATTTCACGATCTTCTAGTTGTTCACCCTGGCCAAGTACTCGTTCAGTCGGACAGAGTTATGGATTTACCCCACAGGGATAAAGTTATACCCACTCTTGCAGGTTAATGGCTCGTGCATGTAGTATACTAGTGTTCATGGCATGTGATACCAGCGCCCGATCATGTGACATTTGTCCCTTGCTTCCATAAATTCTTGTATAACTATTTTGTTCAGAAAAAAACAGTCAAGACATCCTGCTCACCAAAGTGTTTATTTTCCAGGTGCTCACCGACACATAGATTACACCGATATTGGCCTGTTTTGGCTGATAAAAGTTCATATCACGTGACACGACATGTGATGCAAGATAGTCATGTGACAGTCACGTGTTGATCCGTGCGTCTGCAAGGGGCGAATAAGGTGGCAGCGAATTATTGCACGAGGGATTTCTAATTCCCCATTGGGCCTTTACCAAAGTAACCCAGGGATCGACGTGGAGATGTCCATCTTGGGGTGGGGAATATGGAGGTTGGAGTGTTGGGTCCGCTAATGTATACACATAGGTTACTGTGTTACAGCCTTGGAGCCGAGAAGTGGCAGGGATGTTTATCGTTGATATTCGTGCGGGGGCGTTAATATGCAAGGAAGGTTTTGATGAGATAAGTGCGTGGGTTGGGATAATAGGATGGCTTCTTTTAGGATGTGTAGGTATGTAATAACCCTCCATTCAGTTGGTTGGAGAGAACGCACCAATCAAATAGACTGTGGCTCAAATATTCAAGGCACTGCTTCGAAAATAATCACACATAAAAGAAACGAAGGTATCGGAGGATAGGAAAAGAAAACGTTCTCAATAACACTGGACGAATAGGTCGGGAATATGTACTCATAACAATCATAGCTCCAAGAAACATGCGTGATTCTAGGGGCGCGGGGCCCGGCGCACGGAAAGCTTCTTCCTAGTCAATCGGAATAGATTTCCGTCGCTGGGCCTCTTGTTGGACTCGTAGCCTCCGTCTTTCTCTCTCCTCTTTGTCCTTTGGCTTGTCCTTGGACCGGGGCTTGGACTTGTCCTTTGCAGGATCTTTTGACGCCGGCCGCGCAATGTCATTTCGATTCTCAACTCTGGACTCTAGAGGGTTCTGCCGGAGCTTTTTCTTGGCTTTCTTATTGAGCCGTTTTCTGGATGTACTTCTCCCGTCGTCCGACGCGCCATTGATGGACATTGCCGGAGACTGAGAACCAGGTGTGCCAACTCGGATAGAAGAGCTTTCGCTTTCAGAGTCAACAGACGAGCGACGCGGCCTTTTTCTTGACTTTGTCAAGATAGCTTGCGCCGGGTTGAGTTCCATAAAATCAAGCGTAGAACTGTCAATAGGCTCAGACTCTGCAGGACTCTCCTCCTTAGGGATAGTCGATTCTTCTGGAGCAGGCAGTCTTGGGAAGGCTCCGGCTTTGCTAGGTCCCGGCGAGGCTCGCGCGGAATCCCGGCCGTTGATTGAAACGACCTGCTCGGAGAGGAGCTGATGATCGGCCGACATGGACACCTCCAGACTGTGGATAGACCCTTCCAGGCCCTCTGTTTTCCCAGTCAGGTTTTCGGTAATTGTGTCAAGACGTTGGATAGATTCTTCCACTTCTCGTGTGGTTGTTTCAAGGTATTGTGTGGTTTTCTGTAGCTCTTTGCCTGTGTCCTGGAGAGCGGTGAAGGTATTTCCCAGCTTTTCTGTAGTTCCAAAGAGTTGTGCTATGTCACTAGCATGCGACTGGAGTTTTTCATCATGATTCGTGCTCATGGCCCTTGCATCGGCTATATCTGACTCTAGAGATTTATAATCACCAGAGAGAGACTTCAGCTGGGCATCAATACTATGGCACTGGTTGGTGATCCCATGAAGGTCACTGGTGAGCTGATTGATTAGAGTGATTTGATCGTCTTGTTTTTGGTTCAACTGCCCGAATTCCCCGGCGAGACCATCGAATTTGGTGGTTAGATGATCTCGCTCTGCGCAAATGCTTTTTTGGAGGAATTCGTCGGCCGCCCTCTTAGAGCTGAGCTGCATCTCGGTCCTCGCCATGTGCTTGTCGACCGTTTGTGTTAGACCTTGGAGGTCTCCCTCGATCGCAAAGGGGCCTGATTGGAATTGCCGCACCAAGGGCATGACCGATTGTGCAAGACCCATATGATTTTGGCGTAGTGCGCTTAGGTCACTTCGCAAACCAGGGTCAGGTTGTATTTGCTGTTGTCTACACTGGTCAATTTGTGCCTTCATCAAAGACACTTCTTGGTCAAGTTGCCTTTTTAGCGTGGCAACATGCTCAGTCAGCTGGCCTGCAGAAGGGTACATCTCCTGCATTGCGCAGACCATATTCTTCACGATTGGCTCTGTTGAAAGATTATTATACCTAGCCTCCAGGGAAGAGAGTCCGATTTTCACGGTATTGAGCAAAGCCTGCATTTCGTCGACGGTCGACTCAACTTTGGCAATCTTCTCAGAAGCCGCAGGCGAATTCTTCTGATTGAGGCTGCTCAGCTCTTCCGATACGCGGGCATAAGATCCCTTCAACTCTGTGATTTCCTTTGAGTAATCGGTGAGGTTATTTGACTGTCCCGCCAAGGTCTGTCTTAACTCCGCGATGTCTGCGAAAAACAGATCATCCTTCATAGCACCGACATCTTGCAGGTCTTTGATTGCCACCCCAAGACGGCTGACCGCCGCATTTGTTTGCTCCTGGTGTGGATGATCTATCAGAACTTTAAGTTTTGGAAGTAGGAACTTAAGTTCATCGAGCGAGTTATCACCCTTATGATGAGTTTCTGTAGAATTAAGGAGACGATCAACGTCATCCAGCCGTTTCGAAAATCCTTCAACTTTGACAGCACCAAGGCGCGTTTCATGATCATCCACTTGTTTGATGACTTTTTTGAGTGAAGTCGAGTTTTGACCATTGGATTCCTGTGCTGACTGGATCTTGGCCTCTAAAGCCGAATATTTGTTCCGCAAGTCCTCGATACGAGAGTCTGGAATAAGAGGCGTCGCTGTAGAACCTTGTTTCGATAATCTTTCGAATTCGGATGATAGTTCATCGACACGTTTTGAAAACGCTTCGACATTCTCTGCCAAACCTGACGCTGACTTCATAGCAGTACGTTTATGTGTGGCATCCACTTTCTTTTCGAGAGTCGAGAGTTGTTCTGCAAGAGAACGCTTGTATTTTTCGATCGAGTCCCGAAGAGTGGCGTTCTCGGTTTCAAGTCCGGACATTTTTGCTTGGAGCCCCTGGGTTTCGTGTTGAATGGCAGCTGTTTTACCAATTGATGTTCCGAACGTAGTTCTCATAGCTTTCAGCGACTTGGCAGTGTTATCGGTTTCCGCTGTCCAGTGGTCCCAATCTTTTTTCATCAGGTTTTCCAGCTGTTTGTATTTTGATTGATGTTCACTCAAAGCTTGATCGATTTTTCTCATGTCGACCTCTTCATTCTTGCACTTCTGCCCAAAAAAATCAACGGTAGATGGGAAGTGTTTGGTAACACTGGCCTTTTTTAAGAGCCCACTAGTCGATTCTTTGCGCTGATTTAATTTTTCCTTTTCTGACTTGGTGTTAGCAGCTGTCGCCGCTGCCTGCACCATGTCGGACAGGCTCCGAATGAACTGATCTCCCCCGGCTTCATTCTGGCCGACAGGCGTTGTTGGTACCGGTAGTGTCGGTGGCACTGGTGGTCCTGGTGGTATCTGTGGTGCCGGTGGTGCCGGTGGTGCCGATATCCTAGGTAGTGTCGGTGTAGGCCTTGTAGTGGGAGAATGATTCGGTGATCCCTGTGACGGTTCGCGGGGTCGGAAAGGTTGGGGAGGCATATGAGGCTGGGGTCTCCGGCGCGGATCGCGAGAAATTGGATGATTAGGGTCCATGACAATCTTTCTAGGATCAAATTAACTATCTTATTGCACCCCTACTGGATCAGTTTGATTCGAGTCAAATAAGCTAGATGTAGGCTCGCGGAAACGCGACTTCAAGATGGGAGAAGATCCGTGGTGCGCCTCACCTCCGTTTTCTTTATTTACAAGATGTCACGCGTTTGGCCGTGCACGGACGACAGTATTGACAAAGACCAGGCTCGACCACCATCATAGAGCAGACCCCAATGACTGTTGAGTGAATCTCTGAAACACAACGAGCTCAGGAGAGGGGGAAGTTATGTTTCTCGCCAGTCTGCGACAGATCGAATTTCGTGTATATTCTGCCGGGCGGTGAACCTGGCGGGTTCTTGGCTCCGCTTTTTGTCCTGCGCCGCAGCTCTTTCCTTCCTGTCCCCAGGCCGTTTTGCTGGTGATCCTTCTTACCTGGTAACTGTTCATCGCAAAGTGACTCTATAAGTCGTAGCAATGTCTGCGGTAAGTGTCTATCAGTCTGTGGTACCTCTCATTCTTCCCTATCTAACACCCAGGGTTAGCCAATTTCCACCGTCGCGGAGACGAAAGAGCTCCGGGGTCTGGATCTGATTGCCGCCCATTCCCATATCAGAGGCCTCGGTGTCGATGCGGATTCTTTACAACCACGATCCTCTTCCCAGGGGCTCGTCGGCCAGGAGAAGGCGCGGAAAGCTGCCGCGGTGATCTTGCAAATGGTCAAGGAGGGCAAGATTGCAGGACGCGCCGTTTTGATAGCAGGGCCCCCGAGTACCGGAAAAACCGCTATCGCCATGGGGATGGCTCAGTCCCTCGGATCCGATGTTCCCTTCACTATGCTCGCGTCTTCGGAAATCTTTTCTATGGAGATGTCTAAGACGGAGGCCCTCACCCAGGCATTCCGGAAATCGATTGGTGTGCGCATCAAGGAGGAAAGTGAAATCATCGAGGGCGAAGTTGTGGAAATCCAGATTGATCGGAGTGTGACGGGTGTAAGTGTCTAGTTTTGGTCCCCATGCCTAGGAATTGCGGGGTGATGCTAATCGATGCAGGGTAACAAACAAGGAAAGCTCACAATCAAAACCACCGATATGGAGACGATCTACGATATGGGAACCAAGATGATCGATTCGATGACCAAGGAACGGGTTATGGCCGGAGATATCATATCCATCGACAAGTCTTCGGGCAAAATCACCAAGTTAGGGCGCTCCTACGCGCGTTCTCGAGACTACGATGCGATGGGGGCCGACACCAAATTCGTTCAATGCCCCGAGGGCGAACTGCAGGTTCGCAAAGAGATCGTCCATACCGTCAGCCTTCACGAGATTGATGTTATCAACTCTCGCTCACAAGGCTTCTTGGCTCTTTTCTCCGGTGACACGGGCGAGATTCGGAGCGAGGTTCGAGACCAAATCAACACCAAGGTCGCTGAATGGAAGGAAGAGGGCAAGGCAGAGATCATTCCCGGTGTTCTGTTCATTGATGAAGTCCACATGCTTGATATTGAGTGCTTCTCGTACGTCAATCGTGCCCTGGAGGCCGAGCTTGCTCCGATCGTTATCATGGCCAGCAACCGTGGCAACGCTCGAATCCGGGGGACAACATACACCTCTCCGCATGGGTTGCCTCTCGACTTTCTCGATCGCGTGTTGATTGTGAGTACGGAGTTGTACTCTGCCGATGATATCAGGCAAATCCTGGCCATTCGAGCTCAGGAAGAGGAAATTGATCTCTCACCCGATGCGCTCGCCCTTCTCACCAAGATCGGCCAAGAATCTAACCTCCGATATGCAAGCCACATCATCATCACGTCGCATCTCTTGAGCCAGAAGCGGAAGGCAAAGGAAGTCACCATTGATGATGTTCAGCGCAGCTACCAGCTTTTCTACGATCCCGCTAGAAGCGTGAAATTCGTGGGTGCGTATGAGCAGCGGTTCATTAACGACTCGGGGGCTGTGAGTTTCACTGCTGGTGCTGCTAATGGTGATGCTATGGAAATTTCGTGAGTGTTGTCTGCCGCAACGATTCGACGGCTGGTGTTGGGAAGTTGGGATATTCTTTTAAACTCGCACAACGTGGAAAAAGAACAAGGCGAGAAAGGATCCTGGAGACGTTTGCTCTTGAAAGCTCCCCTGTCCTTTCGCTATCTTGTTTGTTGATTCACCAATTAATGTACGGTTATACTGGCGCTTTTTCTCGGCTCGTATATATGGGCCTTTGAGGGTTGGGTCCGAAGTTAGATCTTTCAAAAGAGCATAGGCCTGAATGATAATTACGAACTTAATCTCCAGAACAATGCGTTAGCTGAAGCTGCACATATAGACCTTGAAGCAGTAGTAGATGATTGACATTATTATACAAAAGTCACGGTGCTGGACCACTCTCCCTCGTCTGCTTTCCGGAATTCCACGCCCTCCCCAAAGTAACCGGCATCCTTCCACGATGCCATTGTAGGACTATCATACGGGCCGTGGATAACACCGCCGTCTCGGGCATCCGCCCAGCGAAACTGCCACATCGTGGCGGCTTGGCCGTCCGCTGTCGACAACTTCGTGTTGTCTTTGGGTGGATCCACCCATTCTTCGCCCGTCTCTCGGCGGTATTGTCTGGTGAGGATCTCACGCTCGGTATCATAGATTTCGTTATTCCCCCTGCCCATGAGGATGTCAGCCGCACCCGTAAGGGCGTCGATGGTCTGCTTCCGAGCAACCTCCGCGGGATCCTCTTCGGTCATTTCCGTATCCTCCGCCCCGTTCTGTTTTGACCGGTTCTTGTTTCGTTTATTTTGCCATTTCGGTTTCTTCGATCCTCCCTTGCCGATTCGGGCCAGGGCATCTAGAATGGTTTCCCCTCGTTGTAGAAGCGGTATGACGGTCTTGAGGGCGTCCGACGTTAGCACGCTGTCTTCCATGCGGTCTTTCTCCTTCCTCTCCGCCTCCCTCTTCTCGGCCGCTTCTCTGGCGCGCCGCATATCCTTCTTCGATACTCCCTCCAGCCACGAATCGTGGACAGCGTCTGGATCTACAGCTTTGCGGACGTAGTTGCCCGCTTCGTCGAACCTGCCCTCCTCCTGCTCATCCCGCATGTTGAAGGCGTCCAATAACGGCGCATGCTTCTTCTTCGCTCCCGCGCCCAGTTCTTCATCAATATCGTCGCCAATCCTAGCGCGGTCTTCCTCGCCGATTTCGCTCTCGCTCTCGCTATCGTCTTGGTTCGCGGCGGCGGCGGGGTTGCGTAAATCCGCATGCAAGGTACCTCCACTTTTAGAGGACGCGACCTGGCCCTCGATCTCATCGTCCTGTAAAAAGCGCACGTTTTTCTTATTCTTCTCTGCTGTCTGATCGGCGTTTTCGTCGCCAAAGTCCTCTTTCAACTCCGCAAACATGTCGTCGTCGTCATCCCCATCTTTCGCCTCGCGAGTGGTCTTGGTGTGGGCGTGTCGCGCATCGAAACCCTCGTTGTCGCTGTCTGATTCGTAGCCGTCGAGGTTGACAGCTTTGCGACGCACTTGCTGGCCGCGCCGGCCGATCTCGTCCGCTTCTAAAAACTGGTCGTCGTCCAAGGCGTCTGGTGCCAAAGCGGAGGGATTGCGCAAGTCGAATCGGGGCTTTTTCTGCGAGGGGCCATCGGGGTCGTCTTCGATATGGTGGGTGCGCGCGAAGTCTTCACCTGCCCGCTTGGGGCGTGGCTGAGAGCCTGACATGGGTACTAGAGCGATCAAAGAAAAGCAGGCAGAGTGCGATCACAAAGGAGGGTCTGTCAGACTGTCACAAACGAGTGTACTCAATGAAAGGAGCGGGGAGCAGTGTAGAAAACAAACTGCTGGTTGCACTTGGTCCGGGGTCGGGTCGGAAAATCCAAGCGGAGGCATTTGCGTCACTGGCGGGCGATAAGGCCGACCGCCCGCTCTTCTGCATCATCTCCATCCTCTTTCTTCATCTTCTTCGACAGCTTGTTTTGGACGAGCTGTACGTGTACTGTCTATCGTCAAATATTGAATCGCTCAGATCTTGATTGTCTTTCTTCAATCCCCCGGTCATATTGCATTCCCATCGCCCGTCATGGTCAGCTACCCCCAAGCTCCGGTACCTAGCAGAGTGAACGCCATACTGATACCCAGCTATAGTTCCGATCCGGTTATTGGGACGATGACCCCATGGATGGGGTCCTCGGCTCATCGATGCTTCGCCATGGAGCGTCGCGTCGATTTGACGAGTACTACCGCTGCTATCCTGTCGCCATGATGCCAGGTCCCGAAAGAGAGAACGTCAACCATGGCGGCAAGGTCCTCATGCCTCCCAGTGCTCTGGACAAATTGACACGGCTACACATCACTTACCCGATGCTTTTCGAATTGAATAATGGTGCACGAGAGAGGACGAGTCATGCGGGTGTCTTGGAATTTATCGCTGAGGAAGGAAAGATTTACCTGCCGTTCTGGGTACGGATTCCACATTTCTTTTCATTTATTTTCTTGTCGCTTGGACAAATACTGATGTATCGGGTGTCCACAGCTCATGCAATCTCTCCTTCTCGAACCCGGCGATCTCGTCCAAATCAAATCGACCGACCTTCCTCCGGGACAGTTTATCAAGCTGCAGCCCCAATCAACCGCCTTCCTCGACATCAGCGACCCCAAAGCCGTGTTGGAAAACGCGTTCCGGAATTTCTCATGCATGACTAAAGGTGATATTTTCACATTTGCCTACAATGACCAGGTATATGAGATGGCGGTGTTAGAGACGAAACCGAAAAATGACACGAATGCGGTTTCCGTGCTGGAGACCGATTTGGAGGTCGACTTTGCACCCCCGATTGGATATGAGGAGCCCCAGCGACAGAGTGGCACAAGCACCCCGAGAAGCGGCGTGAACGGGAAGCTACCCGCTGGCGGTTTACTCCACCCACACGGTACGATGGCACAGTCGATCAACTATGCGGCGATCGCGCCGGAGTCGACCGAGATGGCAGCAGGCGCAAAGGCGGCATCGTCGAACTTCGTGAGTGGCGGGCATCGTTTGAACGCGAAGAAAGGCAGCAAGACCCCAACCCCGAAGGCTTCCACCCCGGTACCCGGAACCAGCAACCCCCAACAGCCCCCTATCGTGCGAAGGACGAATGGGCCGCAACCCCTCCGTCTGCCGCCCAATCAGTTGTTCTTCGGGTATGCCATCAAGCCCGCACCGAAGCGTGATGAGCAGGGTCAAATTGTCGAGGAAGAAAAACCGCGGTTCCAAGGCGCAGGGCAATCGCTGCGGCCGAAGAAGAAGGATGCCGGCGGATCATCGACCCCCACTTGATGTACCCGCGCCGGTGGCGTTGGACAGATCACTCGCGGTTCCCAAACCTGGCGCATGGAGTTCACAGACGAGGAATGGCACTTGAGAACCTGCCACCATCAAATCCAGATTTGACGACATCTTCTTGTTCTATTAGTAGTCCATGACTGTTGCCTTCCCTGGCCTTTAACGATCTCGTGGAACATGACTATCATCAGGTATAGCCAGGTAGCGGCTGATTTCAATGAGCAGATGATTCACGACCTTGGTTAGTCTTCGTGCTATTTGCTGCTACGTCGCCCGTTGGTGATCTTATAACGAAGTAGGCCGTACGGAATAGCTCCATGCCGGTCTGTAGTGGTCTTAGCAACATTATAAACAGGAACGGAGAACAGTGTATCGCGTGGCGAGTCAGTTATCCTTTGGTCTAGATCTGTAGATACTGGAGCGACGATCACGGTAACACATGGGGATCCTTGCCGAGGATCGCCGTTCCTCGGTCATCTCCCATCGTCCGCCATTTCTCCTCCACTCTATCCCACCTCTTTATCACTTTTTCCTGTGATGTAATCTTGACTTTCCTGCACCGTACTATATTCTTTCCAGTCGCGTGGTATAACGGCAGATTAAACTCGCCTATACCGCATATACCGCATATCAAACCCACACTACGCGAATGACCCGGTCACTCGGAGAATAACAGCCGAATCATAAGCAATATTCATCAAATCAGTCTTTTTTGCTGCGCCCCAGTTGATCGTGGGGAGTGAAGCCAGCTGTTATCCCGCAGTCCAGGCCAGCATCACCATCTTATATCAGAAACTCACCACAAACCCTTCAACTGCCTCTACCATAACGTAATAACCACCCAACAACGCCAACCACTGCGCGACAGATCCAAAATGGCATCGCCATCCCACCCCCTCGCGCACTTCACCAAACTCTCCTCCTCCATCTACCTCCAAGAACCACAAGTCCTCCCACCAGTCAACGACACCCACGACGACGCCCAAAATGGCGCCCCCAAAACCATCATCCTCGCCTTCTGGATGAACGCCCCCGCGCGCGCCCTCGCCAAATACGTCGCCGAGTACCGCCGCTTAGCACCCACCGCGCGCATCATCTTCATCCTCAGCTCCTCCAACGACTTCATGCTACGGTTTACCCAGTGGGCGCAAGAAGCGCGCCTCGCTCCAGCCGTTAAAGCCCTTCTCGCCTCTTCACCCTCCCCTTCCCCCTCCTCCCCTTCCACCCCAGAAGAGGGGCAAAACACCGACACCAACAACCCAGTCTACATCCACATGTTCTCCAACGGCGGCGTCTTCACCACAATCCACCTCCTAGCAGCCTACCGCAAAGCAACAGGCGGCACACCGCTCCGCGTCTCCTCAACGGTAATCGACAGCGCCCCTGGCGAGGCAACCGTAACCGCAGCAGTGAAAGCGCTATCCTTCTCACTCCCGCGCACATGGATCCTCTACTTCTTCGGCCGGTTCCTACTCCGCGTCTTCTTCACCGTGGGGTTCCTCATGCGGAAGGTCAGCGGCGCGCCGGACGCGGTGAAGGTCGCGCGCAGGGCGATCAATAGCGCGAGGCTGGTGCGCGGGCCTGTCGCCTCCCCCTCTTCATCCTCCTCCCCGGCGGGTCTGAACACGCTTCCTCGTCGGTGCTATATCTATTCTGATGTGGATGAGCTTGTTGATTGGAGGGACGTGGAGAGACACGCGGATGATGCGGAGGCGAAGGGATGGAAGGTTCGGAGGGAGAAGTTTCTGGGCACGGATCATGTGGCTCATATGAGGGTCGATCCGGAGCGGTATTGGGGGGTTGTGAGGGAGTATTTGTTTACGGAGGGGGTTGTTGGGTGATTTTCTACTTTCGTTTTTATGGCTCTGGTTTGGTTTTTGGGGTTTTTGGGTTTTCGTACTACGGTTGATGCTGTATGGTTTATAGATTTGTTGGATGGGTAGAGACTGATATGGAGTCTAGAATATGGATAGATACATACGCAAGACTAGGCTGATCGGATAGGATAGCCTAGAGAGTTTATATAACGGACTGTGGTTACTGTACGGCCAATGTATAGGAGAGTAGCTGAGATATAGGCCTGTGGTTTTCTACAGTCATTTCAGCTATTAGTAAGAAAGAATGAAAGAAAAATCAACAGCAAGTAACCACTGTTATATAATTCACACCAATTCTAGGCATTCAGTGTAATCACCCTCGCTATGCATGCAACCATATATACAAAGACGGCAAACGCCGCCCCGAACACAACACCAAACGAACAAACTTTTCGGTACCTTTCCCATCCGACTCGAAAACAAAGTGTATATCAAAGAAAGATAAAATATATTTACCGCCCCCTCGTCTCAGGGAACTCATCCTCCAGCTTCAACCGCGCCGTAACATTCATACTCATCAGCTCCTGAATCAGCAGCTTCGCCGCATAAGGGATAGCCATCTTAACCACACTGCGCGACGACTTGCACCGCTGACACCAATTAAGGTAGCCCATGAAGCCGCACTGCTCGCACACGTCAATCTCATGGCGATCCGACGAGATCATCAGCCGTTCGAGCAGGAGCTGACTGGTTCCGTAGGCAATGAGACAATCGCGTTCCATTTCACCCAAACGGAGACCGCCGTCGCGGGAGCGACCTTCTGTGGGCTGGCGCGTGAGGATAGCGCGCGGTCCGCGCGCACGCGAGTGCATCTTGTCTTGCACCATGTGCTTCAGCTTCTGGTAGTAGATGGGGCCCGTGAAGACGTAGAAGGGGAGGGCTTCGCCGGTGATGCCAGAGGTGAGGTAGTCTTTGCCACCGTAGCTGAAGCCCTTGTCGATGAGGATCTGCGACATTTCTTCGACGGGACTGCCGCCGAAGCAGGTGCCGTAGCCGTGGCGGCCGGCCATGACGCCGGCTTTGCCGGCGACGAGCTCGAGCATTTTGCCGACTGTCATTCGGGAGGGGAAACCGTGGGGGTTCATGATGATGTCCGGGTTGATTCCCTGGTCCGTGAAGGGCATGTCGGTTTGGTCGGCGATGATGCCGACGACGCCCTTTTGGCCGTGGCGGGATGAGAACTTGTCGCCGACTTCGGGGATACGCGTCTGTCGCGTGAGCACCTTGACGAGCTGGTTGTCGTTTTCTTGCACGGACACCATGACCTTGTCGATGTAGGCTGGGTCGGGGAGCTTGTAGGTCATGGGCGTTGACATGTACTGGACGGGTCGGCCCGAGTCGGAGCCGGGGAACCCGGACGACATGGACTGATCTGGCGTGGCTTTGTTGATGTAGACTTCTCCGGAGTTCACCTGCTCGCCGACGGCGGCTAGACCGTCTCCTTCGAGCAGCGCGTGTTTCCGGATGGGCGCGCCGTTGTCGTATTCGGGCGGGCTCAGCCGGTCTTTCGTGCCGTTCGGGTAGCTCTTCAGGTTCGTGACGTATTTCCGGAACACCTGGCAGCGTCCGAAGCCACGGTCCACCGATCCCTTGTTCAACACGAGGGCATCTTCGATATCGTATCCCGAGTAACTCATGACCGCCACAATCGCGTTCTGCCCAGCGGGCAGTTGGTCGTATTTCGTCAGTTCGATCGTGCGCGACTTGACCATGGGCTTTTGCGGGTACACCATGAGATACAGGATGGAATCGATCCGGAGGAATTGGTTCGACGCGATTGCGCCAATGGCTTGTTTACCCATCGCACATTGGTAGGTGTTACGCGGGGATTGGTTGTGGTGCGGGTAGGGAATGAGACCGGCGACAGCACCGAGAATGGTGAACGGCTCGATCTCCATGTGGGTCGTAGTGTCGCTGATATCCTTTTCGTAGATGGCGATCAAGGAATCATTTTCCTCGTTCACATCCAGGTATTCTACCAAGCCCTGGGCAAGGAAGTCATCGAACTGCATGCTACCGTCGCGCAGCTTTACAAGATGGTCCGCGCTGACCTTGGACTTGCCGTTTTCAACAATGACCAGCGGCCGACAGATGCGACCATCATCCGTGGCAATGTGTACAGCACGCTGGTGGTGATTGATGTATATACTGACGAATTCCGAGATCCGGCCCATCCGACGCAGTCGGCGGAAAGCGTTTAGGAAATACTTCGGGCGACGAGTGAGGGCTAACGGCGTACCGTTAATCGAGATCGTGTAGCAACCAGGGCCGTATATTTCCTTGCCACCGAGCGTAGAGATATCCTCAGCACCGAGCATGAAGATGAGGTTTCGTATCGGGCCTTCTTCATCGTTCGTGGTGATGTGGGTCATGAGCGCCAAGTTCTTCACGAGACCGCAAGCTTCACCTTCGGGCGTATCCGCCAGACACAGCATGCCGAACTGAGACGGTTGCAAAGCACGAGGGCCGGAGACCTTTCTCGTCTTTTCAAACTGACTGCTAATACGGGTCATCATACCCAGGGCCGCGATATAACTGAGTCGACTAAGCACGTGCGTGACACCCGCACGCTCCATGCGGAAACGCTTCAGACTCCAATTACCGGTGGAGATGGCGCGGTTCATGCCTTGAGTAATGTGGTTGGTATGCATGCCCATGACACTCCAGGCATCAAACTGCTCTGCGCGGTTCCGTTTGTTCAAGACCTTGTCCACGTTCATCTTGATGTCAAAGCAGAACTTCTTGAACAGATCCTCAAACAGCAAAGCCAGCAGCTGACCTGCCAATTCCAACCGTTTGTTTCCGAGATAATCGCGGTCATCCACCAAGGCGGAGTCATTCTTGGCCATCAACACACGTCGAGCCATATGCGCCACGTAGACAGCCTTGGGCCGGAAGTTCATGTTCTTGACTTCAATATGGGATATGATGACGGAAGCGATGGCTTCAACCGCCTCTTGGATATGGGTCCGACGGTACGACATCTGTTTGCGGTTGATTTTGATCCGCGAGCCGATCCAATCCAGGGCTTGCTGCTGGGTGAAGATGCCGAGCTTGATCGCTTCCTCGAAATTGATCGCGAAATCTTCCTGGTACACCTTATCCATGCCGGCAACCAAAAGCATCATCTCCTTGTCGGTATGGATACCCATCGCCTTCAAAAGGATGACGATTGGAATATCTTCACTCAAAACGTTGTGCTTGACATAGAGCTTGTCTTTCTTCAAGATAATATAACTCTTCGATTTTCGCTCGTTGGAGGAACTAGGAAACCACGTCAGCACTCATTCTTCTCTAGTCACCGGCAATGCGGAATCTTCCCTACCTTGTCACCGACGCCTGGACGATCTCCTTCTTCGGGTCGGTTTCCACGATGATTCTGTTTTTACTCAGCTGCTCCTGAACCAGGATGACCTTCTCCGTTCCATTCACGATGAAGTAACCACCCGGGTCGAGGGGGCACTCGTTCAGGACCGTCATCTCGGTGGGCGACTTATTCGCCAAGGCACACTTGGAGCTGCGAAGCATGACGGGCATCCGGCCGATGGCGACACCGCGTCTCTTGACCCTTTGACGTCCACGAACATACTCGAAGTCGACTTGGATCGGGGCTGCGTAAGTCGTGTCCCGGAGGCGACATTCCTGGGGGTTGATGGTTGAACCTTCGAAGGCGGGGCCCACATCCTGCGCCTCATCCGCGCGTCGCGGGGCACCCAGATAGATATCGGTGAACTTGATGTAAAAGTTGTGGTCGACATCACTGCGAATGGTTGAGCTCGACTCGACGATCTTCTTCAGCTGCACTTCCACCAGGTAGTTGTATGAGTCAATGTGCTGTTTGACCAGTCCCTTGACCTTCAAAAACGCCGGCAGCAGATTCCACTTATCGCGGGCCGTGTTGATCGGATCGGTCAGCGATTTATTGTAATAGAACGGCTCGAGCAGCGCATCAAACGGGTCGCGATGGCGGTAAGTCGACGTGGGCTCTTCCTCCTCTACCACATTGTCTTCCTCGGCGGAGGGTGCGGGCGGGGCCGGATCTGCCGGTGGCTTGGACACCGACGGACGCTTTCGTTTCGATCCTGCATCCGACGCGCCTGTCTTGGCTGCTGTGGGCTATTTGGTTGGCGAACCTGTGTCAGTCCTAGGGATCTACAGCGACGCCGAGTGG
This sequence comes from Aspergillus candidus, assembly GCF_002847045.1. Taxonomy (NCBI): domain Eukaryota; kingdom Fungi; phylum Ascomycota; class Eurotiomycetes; order Eurotiales; family Aspergillaceae; genus Aspergillus; species Aspergillus candidus. The sequence goes on along the minus strand of NW_020194009.1, from coordinate 319,136 downwards.
TGCGGAGAAACATTTGACATACCTGCGAGGGTTGCGCCGTCCGACTGCCGACTGCAGCGGGCTGGCCCCTTCTGCGGGGAGGCATTACTCCAGTATATTAGGTGAGCAAACGATCGAACGCCGATCAGAGAACAATATCAGCGACGGGAGAGAAAGACCAGTCTCATATCGGAGGAGGGGTTATGGAGGGGAATGCGATGCAGAAATTCTTCGTTATCGGCGAGGAAAGGAAATCTTCCGGGCCGATTCTGGTCTTTTTTTCCGCGGCTGAGGTAAGCCACAGCTATCCACATCGGGTTAGTCACGTATGCGTATCCACTTTATACATCTCCACTGGCATCAATATCACTCCAGCATCTACTCCCATTCTCGCAGTTGTAGCATGAGAGAGAGGACTATAAGATAAAGAAAAGAAAAACGTTGAGCATAGATTTGACATGATTGCAGTTAGGGGAGAATATACTCTCGAGTTAAGCAGGTGTGAGAATGTTGAAGCAGATTGTGAACACCACCAGTTCCACTTCTATATATTTCTGCGTACTATTCAAAGCACTGATCACTAGCAGCATCCAACCACTCTCTCCCCTCCACCCATCTTGCTAAAGAAAGGACTTGACACATAGAATGGCCGTTCTACCGATCTCGCAACCTGATCACTCCTTCCTCCCTCAGGGAGTGCCTCGGCGTAAAGCAATCCCCGTGCCGCTTTTGTGCTGGGCGCGTATCGCCAGCCTGAAGAGGTTCATGATGTGCTCCATATAGTAGGCGCCGGCTCTATTATTGTCCGTAGCGAACCATTCGCGCGCGCAGAACTAAGGTACTAATTTTAGAGACTAAGTCCGCCGGGGCCTGTCTCTTCTCAGACCAGCCAGGCCACTTTCCCCACCACAAGTAACCTAGGATATAAGTCATGATTCGACTTTCTATTCTGTTTTTGGCTTGGGATCTCGGATGACTGTTCAATCAACTGCTTTCTACCTCTGGTGCTTGCCATTTAGACAATGTCTGTTTCACTGGATAGTCGTTTACGGGATGCTCTTCCGTCCATATTGACCAGGTCCCGTCACTCGGAGATCTGGGGTGTGGATTTGAAGCACGCGGAACGGCCCATATTAGATATCATTTTGGACAAGGTATGTGAAGTATGGATTCTTACGCCGAAACACGTCACTGAAGTATCCATAGTTCCTCCGTTGCCATTCCGCGATCCCAGCACTCCAAGTCCCTAGGGCAAGAGCGTCACTCGAGAAATCCTTGGAATGGCGACGCATCTGTGACCCGAGATCCCGCCTTTCTGGGGCGGAACCCATCCTTTCAGACTTGGATTTGTGTCATATCACCTCACATGGAGGCCAGTATGTGTTGTGGGTTAGTATTAATGAGCTGCCGATCAAGGGATACTCCGCAATACATCATCTGGCATCGTATAGCAGGTTGGTGGACTTAGGGCTTGCCGTAATGGAAAAGCTGTCTATGATTCTGCTGCAATCAGTCGCTTGTACTCCTTCATGCGGATATTCGGCATCCTGTGTTGTCGACTTCAAAAAACACCCCATTCGAAATACCGAACAAAGTCAGTCAGCTTTTCAGGGGCAACTCCGCATGGCGCTCCAAGAACTGGTGACTTCCATCAGATATCACTATCCCAATATCCTAGAAAAGGCGTATATCATCAATCCCCGCGATGAATATCTCGCGTCGCTTGATATCGATGACTCTCTCTTGAGAAACACGACACTATTGAAGAATCCAGAGAGTCTTGCTCAATATCTTGGCTCATCCATTCCACCATACTATGGCGGTACCGGGGAGTCATTTGCGGATTCTGATCTTCTCTATACCCACTATCCCACAAAGGACACGGCGGAAAAAATCAGTCTGGAGACTCCAGAGACGGACACAGCAGCATCCACCGACACCGAGACTTCCAGGGTGCAAGATGAAAGCGCGGCTTCTTCTACTATTCTCTCCTCCGGCGGCCCCGAGAAAGGATTGGAAACAGAGGAGACCAAACTTCGTCTAATCTACTCCGATACCATCGGACCTCCATCGATCATACTAGATCCAGACGACTTGGAGACAGCAGAAGACCTGTGCCCAGATAAAATGGGCGCGCGTCTCGCCTTTGCAGACTCAGATACGATCGTGAAATTTGGCCATAGCGTCCGCTTGGCCGAAGCCGAAGCGCTGCATTTGGCATGCACCCGTACGACCGTAGCAACACCACGACTTCTCAGCGCATACATCCTCGACGGTGTGGGATACATTTTGATGTCGTACGAGCCGGGCGAGCCACTAGAGCACTACTGGGACCGTGTATCGAAGTCAGAGCAAGATCGCGTCCTGAAACAGTTACGAGACTACGTGCGCCAGATGCGAGCTATTCCCGGGGATTTTATTAGCGGCGTCGACAGATCACGCTGTCGAGACGGCATCTTCGAAGCTGGCTACGGCGACTACACCAAGTACAGCTACGGCCCATACTCATCCGAGGAGAGTTTCAACGAGGGGATCGTTCAGGCGCTGCGGGACCGGTTGCCCCCGAAAGTACTCAAGCAGGAGAACGACGTCGAATCTCATTTTTTCAACAGAGAATACACGCTGTACCAGACGGTTCGAGGGCTCAAGAATCACAAAATCGTGTTTACACACGGAGACTTGCATTCGGGGAATATCGTCGTTCGGGCCGACGGTACGGTTGTTCTGCTGGACTGGGGTCTAGCTGGCTTTTGGCCGGACTATTGGGAATTCTACCGTGCTATGCATAGTGCGCACTGGAGGGCCTCGTGGGATCGCATGATTGAGAGGTTTATCCCGCCTGCTTATGTGGAGTATAGTGTTATTAGTAGGGTGTTTGCTTTTGCTTGGAACTGATAGAGGGTAGCTGTTAGCTACTTGGTTAGTAAATATGCATATATGGGATATAGAATTCTTGGCTTTATTTTTTATACATTCCATAGTGGACCTCCAGCTCAGCAATACTGTACTGTATTCTCTCATGATTGTGCTTTAGGGGTAACTATGCGCAACAGAGACAGACCTATTTGGAACGCCGCTCTTCTGGTGGTCTGGGGAAGCTGCCGACAAGCTATGGATCCCAAACTATACGGCGACAACGTGAGGGAATCCGAAATGGTTTACCGTTTGGATATCAATCATAGGTCAAACTTATTGAAAACAACATGAACAATAATAATTATCTTGTATCTATTGCGAATAGGTTAGCTATGTTTCCATTTCTTCGCCCATACTGAATACGACAGGTCGTGCTACTCTTTGCGTGGTAGGCCTTGGCGGGTATATAGAGCCAAGTGCGCTTTAGCTCGGATCTAGGTAGATAAAAGTCTGGAATTGAAACTAAAGAGCTCTCTCTAGAAACGATACCTAGAAATGCCGTGATTATGTTAGTGTTTGTGTATAGTGGTCACCATATTCCAGTAAGATCGAGGACTTGCTTAGGGCCTGTCATCCTTTAGATACAGTAGGAACAATGATCACCATGATGTGTAATAGATTAGCAATGTCTAGCATCATGTACTCCAAGTGTGTAGAGATGAGTTTGCTTTCTTGCAACGACGGTCATTGGGGAGCGGTATGGCTTGCTATAGCGAACGGCCTCAATTTAGCCCTAACCCGACTTCCGTGCTACATCTATCCAATGTAATACTGGGAGGTTTAGTCTTCTATTTACCTAGTCGGTGATTAGTATCGTATATGTCATGCTGAATACAAATACGATGCTAATGTAGATCAAATTGTGCGGGAATCCAGATCTCCAACGTCCGACTTGGTGTACGTCCGATGTCATGTTTTGCGTAGATCCGACGTGACCTTTGCCTATTTTTATTATAAATCTCCGTTAATATAGGCTTACATCTATCCACGAGTAGTAAATGGGACGATTGTCTAGAGACAAACAATCAGTAAGCGCAGTTTGAGGGAAGGCATGACCGGGGACGTGAGCAAGGAGAGGTTTTCGTCACTACCAGCGTCTGTGATCTCGAAGGAAGGCGCCATGAGGCCACTGCTCGTGTTGACATCTCAAGCCCTTGACTTTCCAACTTCAAGATCTTCCCACAATAGCATTGACAGTGCTCCATCATTGAGTCGTTTCCGGTCAAACAAAGCTTCAATCTCTGAGTAGCCAAGCTTGCGTCTCAGATGTTGAGATGTGGCTCTTTCGTCATCGAGGCAAGTAATACCCAACGTGCAAAAGCTGAGCGATGATAGCAAGGCGATCTTACCGAATTCAACTAGTCGTTTAGAACACCCCCAGTGTGCCTCTCAGCAACCCGTACTTGATAACGTGGGGCTCTGTCATCATCAAGGCAAGTGATTCTGTTTGTTACGAACTGAGGCCCTTAAGACCAATGATGAGAGTACATCTGGATGATGCTCAGCCTCGGCTGGCTGATGGGACATTTTCATGGTGCCTTTCAGATAGCCTATGTTCAGTGAGCTGCGACTCTAAATCATCATTAAGGCAAGTGATTTCAAGCAACCCCTTGTTACGAATCGAGGCTTTTAAGCCAATGAGGACAACCAACTTGGATGATGCTCAGCTTCGGCTGGCCGACATGGATGTTCTCAAGGTGCCTTTCAAAAGCCCGTGCTCAGTGAGCTACGGCTCTATCATCATTAAGGCAAGTGATTCCATTTTTTACGAACTGAGGCTCCTGGGACCAATGATGAGAGTACTTCTGGATGATGCTCAGCGTCAGCTGATCTTTGCGAACGTTTTCACAGGGTGCCTTTCAGAAAGCCTATGCTCAGTGAGCTGCGGTTCCCGGATCATCATCAAGGCAAGTGTCTCCAACCCGAACCTTGTTACGAACCGAGGCTTCTTAGCCAATGAAGACAACCAACTTGGATGATGCTCAGCTTCTGCTGACTGAAGGGGCATTTTCATGGCGCCTTTCAGATAGCCCATGCTCAGTGAGCTGCGGCTCTGTATCATCATCAAGGCAAGTGATTCCAACCAGCACCTTATTATGAACCGAGGCTTCTGAGCCAATGAGAAATACCAACTTGGATGATGCTCAGCTTCGGCTGACCATTTTGGGTATTTTCGCAGAATGCCTCTCAGAACGCGATGCTCATTGAGTTCTGACTCTATATCATCATGGAGACAAGGGAACCTTGTTACGACTTCGTGTATCGAGGCGATGGATATCTCCACGAGTACAATATGGCCCAACCATGGCCTGAACATATGGGACGGCCCACAACCCACAGTGTATGTTGACGATAGGGAACACGCTTGTATTGGCTCAAATGTGAAGAGGGGTGTCTGGGAATCATTTAGCGTAAGCTCTTGCTCAGCACAATACGGAGGTGTACTTAGGAGGGGCAAGTCAGAGAGAGACATTCGATTTGCTTCCCTTTTCTCCAGTAAAGAGAAGCGGCCCTTGAGATAAATAGTAGTGTTATGTCGTCTAAAGCTGGGTTCCGAGTCCACAGATCAATCGATTATTTCTCGTTCATGTGCTGGTAAGTTAGGCGTAGTAGACGTACCAGGGTAGGGACATGCAACTGGGAGGCTGAAGGTCAAGAGTATGGACGATTCTGAAGGTTCCGGTCTTTGTTGTGCTGCGTAAGTGGGAATACACCGGTTGTGGTTTGGTTTTTGCTGTAGTGCTGTGTGTTTGGTTAGAGGATCGGTAGAGTTAGGAAGCTGTAGTTCAGAAGCTGTAGTTAGGAAGCTGTGGTTAGGATGCTGTGGTTAGGATGCTGTGGTTAGGATGCTGTGGTTAGGATGCTGTAGTTAGGATGCCGAGGTTAAAGTCAGAGTCAGTGTCAAGCAAAGAGAAGGAGATTAGAGAGTTCAGAAATTCTCCGGTGACTGACGAGAGTTTTTCTCAGGTGACCGCATAATGAGCCCTAAGTGCAGTCATTGTCCGAATTGGGAAAAAGTTTATATGGCCCGTGAGAAATGAACTTATACTTTGTATCTACATCGGTATATATACTAAGACAATGTACATTGACTATTTCGGCTCAGTCTCCAAGCACACAGACTACTGACCAGCCTTGTCACGCTTCGTCCAGTGACTCGTCACTCTCTACCAGAGTCAGTGCACCGAGGAGCTCCTCCACATCTATCGCACCTGCCCGGCCAGCTAGATCTTGCGCTGTGTTTCCTTTGTTGTCCTTGGCCTCGATTGCAGCACCGTGACTAAGTAAGAACTGGACTTCATGCTTTAAGCCTGCTTCAGCAGCCTTGTGGAGGGCTGTCTGTCCGTACATATCTTTGATCGTTATGTCCGCGTCTCGATTGACCAACAGCCGCATTACATGGCCTTTCGAGCAGACTGCTTTGTGCAGGGCGGTTTGCCCATAGTCGTCTTGTAGGTCAATATCTGCATCGTTGCTAAGAATGAAGTCCACAAGTTTGCGATGGCCAAATTCAGCGGCCTTGTGAAGCGGTGTTTCTCCGGAGAAGTTCGTGATGTTGATATCCGCCTCGTTATCTGCGAATAAGGTAACAAGTCGCCGATCACCGGCGGCTGCAGCGAGATGGAGAGGAGTATCCCCGTTTTCTACTTGGGCTTCCGGGTCGGCACCCTCGGAGAGCAGCATTTCGACGATTCTAGTGTGCCCGTACTTGACAGCGTAGTGTAAGGGAGTCATGCCGTTGTTGGCGGCCACGTCCACCAGGGCTTCCATTTGGATGAACAGTGACATCAGCTCCTCGTCGCCGTCCTTAGCCGCAATGTGGAGGGTGGTCTGACCATTGCTGTCCTTCGCGTTCACGTTGGCCCCCTTTTGGAGTAGCAACTGGAGCATCGTCAAGCCCTTCTTACTTCTATCGTGCATCACCAACGCCAGCAAGAGTGGTAGGCCCAAGTCTCCGGAAGGGGAGTTGATATCGGCCCCCTTCTTCAGCAGGTATCTAGCCACGTCAATATGCCCCCTCCGACCTGCTTGGTAGAGAGGGGTCCCGTCTTGTCCCTCTTCTGCTCCTTCGCCCTTTGCAGGCGGGTGTGTCTCGATATTAGCCCCATGGCGGAGTAGCAGACGCACTATTGGTACGGATCCATTGCGGGCCGCCCACCACAGGGGCGTTCGACCCCCATCGTCTGCTTCGTCGACATCGACCTTCCCAGAGCGCAGGAGCAACTTTACAACTTCTTCGTGTCCCTTCTGGACAGCCCATAGTAGCGGCGTCCGTCCATGAGGGTCTTTGATTGCGGGGTCTGCGTCTCCTCTTAGAAGCAGCAGCACCATCATTTGATTGCCCCTCTCTACTGCCAAGTACAATGGCATATTGCCATCCTCGTCGGCAATATTGGGGTCCGCGTCTGCCTGAAGCAAGAGCGTCACAATAGCCTGGTCGTTTTTCTCCACGGCCAGATACAGTGGCGTGTTCCCATCCTGATCAGCGGGGTTGGGGTCCGCATTCGCCTGGAGCAGCAGCGACACGATCGGTCTGTCGCTCTTCTCCACTGCCAGATACAGCGGCGTGTCCCCGTTCTTATCAGCAAAGTTGGGATTTGCATTTGCCTGGAGCAATTGCGACACAATGTACTGGTCACCCTTCTCCACTGCTAGATACAACGGTGTCTTTCCACCTTCCTCCGCGAGGTTGGGGTCTGCGTTCGTCTTAAGCAAGAGCGACACTATCGTCTGGTCGCCCCTCTCCACTGCACAATACAACGGCGTCTGCCCATGTAGGTCAGGGAGGTTTGAGTCTGTATCGGGACGCGATAGCAGCCGAGATACAACGAGTTGGTGGCCGTTTTTGGCCGCCCAGCAAAGAGGGGAGCAGCCGCTCTTCGTGTCCTGTAGATTGATGTCGCCGCCACCTCCGTTCTCCAGCAGCAATTGCACGACACTGTCGTGTCCTCCCTCCGCCGCTAGGGACAGCGCACTGCGATTGTTCTCATCTATGAAGCCCAGGTTCATGTGAGGGGTGTTAAGCAGCAGTCGTACGATGGAGTCATACCCTTGGCTGGCGGCCAGAAAAAGGGCCACCTCCAGCTTTCCTGGCACTGGTATATCGGTTCCCATTCTTCGAAGACGACGCTAGATCGGAAGAATCGCAGTAGAATACAGCAGTTGATACTTGGCCAGTTGACTAGACTAGACTTGGGATAGTAGCCATGAAGTGGTAAAAAGAGGGGTCGGTGGGGATAATGATGACTTCTGCTTTTGGAATGGTAGCACACATCAAACGGATGCCGAAAAGCAGCAGCTGGGGCGAGATCCTGCTACTGTGTTGGTCTAGAGAGGAGCCGAGGAACAAGCGCGTCTTCGTGTGGGATATGGTAGAGGGGTAATCCGAGATATCGTGAACCGAGTGTGTGGCGTGACAATCTTATTTTTTTATTTTTAGTATTTATTCGAATTCTCTTATTTCCCAGGAAAGAAATATCTTAGTATTATCCTTATTCCTGTTTACTTCTACTATTTCTTTTCAACTGTTTGGTAGTTGTCTTTCTCACCCGCCACGTGTGTCGCTGTCAGTGGCCCTTCCCTGTGCCCGGTTGGTGAGGCCATGATTAGGTACGGATACTAAGGGTGTTAATCTCGCCGGTCTGTTCCTTCGGGCTTGGTTGGTCCACTTGGAGATCTTGGGGATGTGCTTATTTAGTATGTAAGGGATCGGGAAAATAACGGAGTTTGTTCGAGTAGGATCAATTTCTGGTGGATATTAGGGCTCGTGAGGGTCTTTATACTGATGTTCTTTGAGGGCTTGCAAGCTTTTACTTGGTAGTATGCGGTATGCACGCTTTCTCACTTGCTTTTTTACCTACTTGTGCGGTGTAGTAAGTGCTGATCTTAACTATGACTAGTCAATTGTTATGAAAATTTCTTTAACTTCTGGTTTCTTGTCGCATCAAGGGAATAAAATGGCCAAGTGTACAGTGTCACGGTACTAAAAGTTGCCCTAGTTCAAGGCCCTAGTTCAGGCTCCTACCGAGACGCGGTACGATTCAGATTAGTCCATTACAATGGTGCTCATAGCCATTGGAGCACATCACTGTCTCAATAAGCATATGAATTCATGTATCCTAAGCCATGGCCTTCGTAGTATATAGGAACAAGGTCAATTTCACACAGACGCCCGGCAAAACGACGCTACATTTCCGGCAAGGAAGATATGCCGTGAGGTCACCGAGCAGTTTCATCGGTGGGCTAAGAGTTTTGTTATTTCCGGCGCCAGCTGCGGCTCGAGCACAGATCTCGTCTAGATAATTTGGCCTGGGAAGGGATGATAGAAAGGATAGGAGGTAAGATAATAACCACACAACGGCTGGTACCAGACGGAGTATGTTTAGCGGGCCTAGCCTCTTCAGGGCTATTCGCCAGTGTGGAGACCAGTTGCGCTGCGCATAGTACCATACGGTAGTCTCATCATTGAAAAGGTGATGAAGGCAAGAATATGGGACGCAAAGAAGCTATCGTCGGAGGGGGTACGATCGTTCTGAGCCAAAGTAGGGTATATTGTTGAGCATATATCAGCATGAAGGATACGCGGATTCCAAGCATATCAGTAAGTCAGACAAAACTCTCATTGATTATGTTGGTTCTGTGTGTTGCTGATGAGCATAACGAAATTGCGCGCGTCTCCGGAAATACGCATTCGCTGTCCCAATATCTAGATACCTAACATGAAATTCTCCGCATTGTCAAAATCCTCAGGCTTCCGGGAGATCCCATTCGGAGAACGTGCCCTGACCCTGCTCAACCTGCATCTTCGCTTCTCTGCCCATCCTCATGCTTGTACATAGTCAACAACCTAATCTATGGAATGATCCAGAACAGCGTAGCCGCAGAGAAGATAGTCGCCCAAAGTCAAAGCCCGGAAGTATATGCACCAAAACAAGAATCACCAGAAAATATATGCACCATGACCTGTGCAGCACCTATCCGTCAGGCCTAAAGTGATTAGCAACTTGCAGGTTTGTCCTGTTGTCAAGACTCCTCATGTACTCGAATGAGTGACAGACGCATCTGCCCGAAATTAACCGAAGTCATCTACGGTTGGAGACAGGCGGGTGATGGTGCCATTGTGCATGCTATGTTATTGGATATGGACTAACAAGATGCTTGCGGTGGGGTTTTATGAGTCAATGCTGGAATTCTGCCCAAAGGCGAATTCATTGTAGTTGTGGATCACACTAGTGATTATGTAGTATGGACTATTGTGCATCACTGCAGAGGGCCATATGCTGATCATGGACATGATTACTTCTCAGGGCCTATGAGAATATACACAACCAATCCAATGGAATTGCCTATGTCGTCAGTGAATATACTAGTGAAGGGGTTGGGAGTATAGACATGAGGGGCACTCAGAAATAATCAAGATGATAGACACCAGCTCCACTCATCCCACCGATAAGAACGGGGACGCTCGACCCACCCCCACCTGCCTTTTTGGCTCATCTCATGGGAGAAGGGCAGATTGGAAGAAAAAGAGTGCTTGTTGATCAAAATTGTGATTGAGGTTGCTTGACTATCAAGGAAGTGATAGTCCTTATGCCAGATGAGTTGTTGTTCCCCCGCCATTCACCACAAGGAAGTGGGGATAGGTCAATTGAGAGGTTTTGTGAATCATTATGATGTTTAGTCTGAATCTGCTTGGAGTTACAGATGCCACGGCAAGTACCTTTCCAAGCCTAAATATGCTTTAAGAGTCCAAGTGACTTGATTGACTCCTTCTTTCATAGTGGTGCTTCACTGGCGAGTGATGTAACATCTGCAGCAGTTTGACATAACATCAAATTTCGTCTCCTTCCAAAAACAACAGAGTGTTTTGCTAGACAACTCTACAGTTTCTACTGTGGACCGTGTCATATTCTCGTAATACAATATTCTTCTGGGCATTCTCCACTTAGTATTCTGAGATGCCTAGGTCTAGATTAGGGCTTGGATCCATTAGCGTCATCTGTAACAGACTACGGGGACACTATACTAGACTTGAGTCATGGTCAATTAGTCCAAATAACAGACTTGCAATACTCAAGCTTGATAATAAATTTTATTGCTGTTGATAAATTTTGATAAGCTCCAAGTAGGTTTACCTGGTGAAGGCCAGCAGTCACTGTTGTAAGGCACCAACATCTGTAATGGACAGAAAAATTCACTGCATGTATATACCACCTTCCTTCTATAGACAAGATGTGCAGTACTGACTCCTTATGAAAGAACCACTAAACTAGATTCTCCTATCACAATCTGTCACAGCCGAACCTATACATCTTCCACGGCAATCCCCAGCTCTGTTTACAGCAGGCATCACGACGAACATCATCCGCATCACAACATCAACTACGGGGTCAAAGCAACTCTATAATCCGTATGCAAGTGATGGAACCAATTGAAAGTGCTTGCAGAATATGCGTAGGTGTCTTATCGCACACACCTACCCAGGTAGACAGTTACCAACGAACTCAACCCTCCAATAAGCATCCATCTGCCTGGTGTCAGGCAATAAGGCTCAGCCCGCACTCCATCCGAGTCTAGGCAGAGCCGGAAGGTTTTATGAACCAGAGTACCCGGCCCAAGAGACGGGTATCCATTCAAGAGGGAAGCTGGCGTAGTGCAGTGACCTCGACTGGCGCTCTGTCCCACTGTATGTACAACTCACTTGCAGCATGCTACTCCCCTCCATCCATCAAGTTGATACGTGCCCTCAGCCGAGTGGTCTCTTGCACGCCATCGGCGCTCGGAACGAACTACTACTCGAGACTGAACTGTAGCTTGCAATGAGCGAGTATAATAAACCTTAGGAGGTGCGCCATATTCCGGATCTCCCTTCCGGCTACCGCTGATGTTGCACCACGACACAGTCAGAGTCACTTCTGCCCCGCATGCTTGGGAATGTCTACACGACTGCAGCAGCGGGAGCTGCCAGACGACGTACTTACATACATACATACATACATACCTGATTGCCTAACGTGGATGACCAATCATATTTAGGGACCGTTAGGGAAGGGCTCGGTCCCCCTGGCGACTTTAATCCAGGTATCAAGTGCGTTTAGATCCCCACAGCGGCTTGTTTCGGGCTTGGACTAGTTATCTAGTAGAGGCGGCTCCTGGGGAAGCAAGGTCTGAACCAGACCCTAGACTAGATCCTTGGTTGAGGCAGTAACAGCTAGCCAGCGGAAAGGATGTTTCGGCGCCGTTGATGCCCCGAGCGACTTATCATGGCGTTTACAATTAGAGGCCAAGTTTGCGGGGTTGGGCAACAATGATATGTTATCCAGCTTTAGTGAATGGTATGGAAGAATTTAACACGTTTTTTCCTTTCAATCTACTTCTTTTTTGAGATTATTCGCCATTGGAATCAGAGTTTGGTACCATGGCCTCATGTACAGCAAAGCTGTTATCCAATAACCACAGGCGCATTTGGCGCAAATGATAGCCCTACTTGGACCGGCCCGGAATCGCAAGTGGGAATCGCCTCAGTGGGAATTTCACCTATGGGGACGAGAGGGAATCGCATCAATGAAACATCGAAGCTTGTGTGCGTGCACGGCTATGTGGGGAATACCATCGTTCTAGTCGACCCCGAGAAAGCCAGATCAGATGTCTGTGGGGTTAGGAATGTGTTGACCGCAATTTCGAAGCCTGTTCGCCACCTGGCGTGGCATTCTAGAAAGGTGGCCCCCTTTTTTTCTGGTTTTCTTCCCCCCCCCCTTTCTCCTTTGTACTTTTCCTGTATGTTATTTCCTATCGGGGAATTATATGGTCTTGTTGGTTTGTCGGTGTTGTAGCGATATTGGCTGCATTGGATATACCGCCGCGTGGGATCCACTATTGTAGTACATACTTATCCATTGTATGCGCGGTTCAAAGGACATCACATGGTCTGATTTATGGATTGGATAGCCCTTCTCAACGGTCTGGGTCACGTGAATATCTAGATCTTTTGATCGAAGTTGGAATAGTGTGTTGAGATAGTGGGGGTACTTTGTATCAACAACTTGGATAAGAGTATGGACAAGCTAGTGTGCTGTATGTATCACCCTAGGACAAAGTGAAAAAGTACACTATATTCACATGGTACATGCCAGACTAACAGGAACAGGATCTCCCAGACTCCGACAGATAGACTGGTAGAAAGTTAGATTGAGTGGCAATTGAGTCAAACGGTCACGACACCCATGAAGCGCGGAGATCAATGAGGTCATATCGGGGTAGGGCTTTGTCCCCTGCTTGGCCAGGCCCGACAATCAATCAATCAATCAACCTGATCACTGTGGGGGGGGGGCTGAACCGGGACTGGACCCGGGAATAGGTCACCGGGTGTGTGAGATAATACGTTTAGCAAGGCGATGAGCATTTGTGATTCATGGACAGATTGACGGTCAAGGTGTGGTGAAGTTGCGATCTGATATTGTAGGGAGGATATTGTAATTAAGATTGGGTATTATTGCCTATAGTGGCCCTACCTTACCTTGCTCGAACGTTCGAAACTACCATCGTCGAACCAGCTAGTTTGATCATCAGGATCGGTGAGGGACTACCAGGATTCTTAAATCTAGAATTCAGCTAGGGTTTGGATAGACATCCGTATCAAGAATGCAAGACATCAATGCATCGTAGCAGTTATTCTCCCGCGGTCACCGTTCGTATCACGATACATCGAGTCAACGACCATGTCTCAAGTGGACGACGATCCATCACATACCTGCCTACTAACCTTAGGCACAAGCCCGTAACTGAAGAAGAAGAAGAAGAACGAATGGCTTCCAGAGCCCGACGGAGCGAAAAGTGGCCCCGAGTAATTGGCTTTGGTCAGGCGGCGACATCCCCCTTTGGCGCCTCTGTCGATCGTGATTGGTATCTAGGGGTGGGGGTGGTCTAGCGTCTCCAACTCAATTGCACTGTACTATGACTGCTCCGTGCAGGATTACAGCAACCCCAGGAATAACTATGCAGTGAGGCTAATGGAGGGGCTTAATTACGCGAACGGTTTCTGTGCCCTAATTCTCCTTCCCTAATTCTGATCGTGCGGATTAGTTCCGCGGTCTCTTTTGTTTTAGTATCGACGTCGTAGTATCCAGTTTACTGTACTATATCTATCAATGGCGGATAGACAGTAATTACTAGTTCTGTAGCTAGATAATTTCGCGTCCGTCGGCCGTTAACAGTGGTCAGTATCACCACCTCAGACCCCCCGACTAGTCCAAACCAACTGGCCTGGCGTTGTGTGGGGGGGTAAGGTAGGTAATTGATGGATCGAAAAGAGGGGATTCTGACTGATAGGGCGAGATGAGATCCGGAACAACGATTGGTAGAAAGTGGTGCTCATGGTGGAATTCAACGCAATGGACCAAGTCAAGTTTATTTCAGGCTCCAGTTACTTCCAGTATCCAAGTCGTACACCGCTTCTCTCGCACCGCACCAATCAGAGGCTGTCAAATTCAGGGGAAACTCCAACCGGATCGTAATTGCACGAGGTGGGTCGGAATTACTGTAACTCGAAGGAGGAGTTCGTGGGAGACAGGCCCAGTACTATACTATACAGTACATCGTAGAATGATACCGCCAACAATGTCCATAACCGGTGACCAGTCTGACAGTCAGCCAAAAAGTCTCCCTCTCTGCAAGGACAGCGGATTGCAATTCCAAGACATAGCAGGCAACAACTCAATCGCCAGCCAGACCCGTGGAACCGGGATGGTTGACCGCAGGGCGAAAACATGGATATTCGATACTCGTTCCCGTCCTTGCTGTCGCGATCCCTGGTACGTATCCGCCTCAATACGAAACTAAGCAAAAGGGTTAAGGGCCCTGCCCCTCTTTCCAGAATTCGATGGCGCGGGTTATGGAGATTGGAGAATGAAAGAACGAAAATGGAAGCGGAAACGGCATATTAAAAAAAAAAAAAAAAAAAAAAAAAAGTGTATAACAATGAATCAATGAAAAAGGAAAAAGAACAGTCGACATCGATTGTTGGGATGGATCCAGACCACCTTGCTGCGCTTACCCTTGCTGTAATCCGTATTAAGCTCTTGCTCAATCGGTAACTGGATACGGTAAGTTGAAAGGTCCATCGCCGTCACGACACCGGTGAACACTGTAGGTAGAGAACTATTCCACATTGCCACCACGCCGCGAACCGCTTCGGTTCGCGCGTGGCAATCCGTAAAAAGGTGTTTCGGATGCTTTTGCTAAACTATGCGATTCTGATTAATCTATGGATTTTTTTAAGTATTTCTTTTTCTGTTTTGCTGGTCAATATTGTAATAGTTGTTGTTGTTTTTAGACTCGGTCAGACCGATTCCCAACCTGGGGCATCGAATCACTGATTCAATTCAAGGACATGATGTCAGATTGATCGTGTGAGATATCGCGATAAATACCAGCAATCGTGATTTTGTTTCAATAGGCAGACACGATGACTTGCACCGCAGCGATAGCTAAAAATGTCAATAACAATTATCATAAATTACAATAGTATAGAATAAATTAAAGAAAACTCAGAATTGTGATGGTCAGTGGTTCCAGGTACGTGCGGTGGTTAGGGCGTGATCCGCCGTCACATCTTTTCTAAATCCGTTTGGGTCCTCGTCTCCACTTGATGCAGAAACACTTGCAGGACGGCCACGCTCTCGACCAGCACATCGACTGGGCCTCGCTTGTGGCTTGGGGGCTTTGAAATATTTTTGTTTTGTTATGAGACGAGACGGTATCGAATAGACTAGTGTGTATCCAATTGTCAAAGACGACCCTTTGTGCTCTCGGAAAGTCAAAATAAGGTGAAAGGGTGAAAATGCAGAAGAGAGAAGGTTTAGGCGAAAAATCCGAGTAAAATACAAATAAAGATAATAAGGATAGATGGAGGGTGGGGCATCATGAGCTTGAAATTGCTTCGTCATAGTGCAGCCTAAACCACCCAATTTCATTTCCATTTGACTGAGTATTGTTATTCCAAGTCTTCGACTCGAGGACAGCTGCCAAACCCCGATCTCCAACGAGGCCGTGCAGGAGCAGCATCCATCATGGGTCGCAATGACCTTGTCCAGATACGGGGAGCATCCAATGAAGGGTCGTGGAGAAGGTGATTCAGTCTTGATCCGTCCAAAAGGCAATGCTGATCATCCGGGAAGGGGCTGTCATGTAAAAGGAAAAGTGACAGCTCACTCTGAGGGACTGGCGAACGAGGTGAAGGTAAATTACATCTTCAGAGGAGAGACCGCCATGGAAAGGTAAATAAGGTGAAAGGTCTGCTATAATGATCCATCGGTATTTGATACAGTATTATTCGGTGTTGTCACACAGGATCGAGATAGAGAAGAGTAGTGTCTTGGCGAGGTATAGATGTATGAGTCAATAGACAGCCAAGCCAGAAAAGGAACTGGTCGCGAATGGGTTCAGGCATTGTATTTGGAAATCAGGTAGAAAGATATGTCGAAACATATTACCAATAAGAAAGAAAAAAAAAATAGCAAAAATGAATCATCAATCAAAGAATAGAAAAGAAGACAAGGGGTGATGCATGGGGTGTTGGACAACTAGCATCGATGCACGGTGATGCCGTTGAGGAGGCCCGGGGGGAGGTAGCTCTGTAGATCTGAGGATTATCTGATGAGGATGACCATGTTATTCCTGTTCAGCATGATTGGTGTCGTTTCTATACTATGAAACAATTGGTATGGATGTATTGTGTAGTGTCCGACTGTAATATATTGAGCAATGATAATAACCAAAAGAAGGATAACGAACTATGGTAGCTATTCAATCGAGAGATAATAGGGAATATTTCCAATTCAATAGAGATAATGGATAATATCTACAATTCAATCAGCGTATATACCAAGGTACACTGAATCGATGGTATAAGATGAGGCAGTCAAATGGGAACCATGGATCATACAGACCCAAGATATATGTTGGTATTCGACCAAATCGCATCAAGTAAAATACATGGACAAAGCACCAACAAAGAATACCAATTCAAATTCCAGGAATACCTCCTAGCTAATCCATAAGTGCCCAAAGAACCAACGAATGAACAAGCCTCCCCGCTTGCTTTTCCCAGCCGCCGCCCTGGTTTGGTTTGGTTTGGTTCGGTTTGATTTGGTCTCGATTTTTCCCCCTCTCGCCTCCCACTCCTCAACCATCAGCGGAACTCCCGACCTCTCTCGCGCCTTTTCTTTCCTCTCTCTCGCCTCTCTCCTTTGACTTTGGTTGACCTGCCTATTCTTATCCTTATTTGTACAACAAGCCTTTCCCTCCCCCTTATCCTTATTTCACTCGTTTGTGTTATTATCCTTATCCGCTGGCTTCTTGACCCACTTGGCTCTCGATCCGAGGGCGTAGGGTTCAGCAACAGCAGCAGCAGCAGTTACGACAACCTAAACCGGTTGGTGGTGCCTGACCCGACTGCGTGAATCACCACTGATCGAGATCTCCGCATCTTCAGAACGCACCGCGGCCCCCCCTCTCCATCCACAAAACCACACCCATATCTCTCCATTTCCTTCGACATAGTCCTTACTTGCGAATTCAAAACAAAGCGCGACCACCGTCGTCCATTCGAGTCTCCGGAAATTAATCTCTCGAGGCGTTCATTGTGTGTGAGTCGTTGCGCTGTCTTGCGATCTTCTCCGCCAAATCACCCCTCAGCCCCTCTCCGACTCCTTACATGCTTCCCTCCCTCCCCCCCTCTCTCCTCCCCCCCCCCGTTATCAAGTCACACCGCCAGCCGACCACCTCTTTCTTTTGATCATGCTTTTTCTTTTTTAATTTATTCAATTCTTTTTTCCCTTTTGATTTTATTTATTTTGTTTGGATTTTTGCTTTTTTCCTTTTAATTTGTCTTTCCCTTGTACCTTGGTTCCCAGCCTAGCCTCGTGTGTTTTCTAATATTAGGCTTTGGAATCCGCTGGCCACGGCTGTTTATAATCCACCTCCCCCTGACATCTTTTCCCGACCTCCCCCCCCCCCCCCCCTCCTCGTTTGAGCTCTCCCGCGGCCCTCATATATCATGCCGTGATCGAATTTCTGACCTGTCTTGGCCGTTGAATGATACTAGTCCCGTTTACTTTACATCCCCACCACAGATAGCCGCCCATCATGGCCTTCAAGAACGGGCTTAGTGAACGCCTCGACGAGCTGCGATTTCCCTCCCCGAGATCGCCTCCGTCCGAATCGACTTTCCCCGGTTATAGTCCTCTGTCTCCTAGCCATTCGAACTTCGTGTCCGCATTTTCGCGCCCCTCGGGCGATGTCCGAGCGAACCTCCAACGTCGATTTACCACGGACTCTAGCAAGCTCTCGTCCTGGAATTATCTAAACCAGGTCGGCAACGTCGGCAATGTCACTCAAGTGCCGGACCCCATAGACCTCCTATCATCTGTAAGTGTCTTGCAGCCGTTATGATCCATTGCGCCAAATATCGACAAGCCCTGTCGCTCCCTCAATCGCTTGCATTGTAGTTATCAGTTCTCTCACATACCCTTTTGCCTGTTACTTCCCTGTCAAATGGGCCAAATGTCGCCTTTCGCTCTGGTATCCCATACTGTAACAATTGGCGCTTTTGCTTATTGACACCTCAATCCGGTCTCATTGTGAACTTGCCACGTCTTGACCTTTCCTTCATCTCACTTTCACTTCGTCTCCTGTTTCATCTCTCGTTTCACCTTTACCTCACTTGCCATTGGCCTCGCACTCCCACGACAATTCAGCTGACCCCATACCAGTTTGAGAAGAAGCGCCAGCATATAGAGTACATGCGTGAGCAGAAACGGAGGTTTGAAGAAGATATGAAACTCCTGGATCTGCAGCACGAGAGAGAGAAGCATGAAATGGATCAGCTAGCGAAGGATCTCGCCAAAGCGGGCTTGTCGGGCCCAGTCAGCGAGCCAACTACTCCTCCCGAGTATCGTGAGAACCACATCCCGGCTGCATTCACTCGGCCCACCCGCTTCTCGACCTCCAGCGTGACCTCCTCTCCGGGGTTCTTCAACGTCTTTGCGCCATCCCAGGTGTCTAGCCCTCCAAGCCAGCAGATGAACCACACTTCCTCTCACACGCCGGGTGGTCGTTTCTCGGTGCACTCTGTGCCTGGGTCTCGTAGAAACTCAGAGAAAGAAGATTTCGGTCCGGAGCCCACTTCTCCCTTTCGACCTGGTCCTTCGTGAGTCACCCTTTCATCATATTGTGATTTTTTGCCGCCCTTTGTTTCGTCGCCAATCACTTGTGTATGGTACTCCTTCACCGCCTTCCGCGCTTGGCGGCTTATGGTGGACTGTGAATCACTCAAGTGACCCCTGCGGAGAATGCTTTTCCATACTATTGTCCTCTTCTGTTTCACTGACTTTCTGCCAGTATTCACCGCTATTCAATGCCCTCCGCGGGGATGGGCTCTCAGGCTCGCCCTAATGTCTCGGGCTTCAATGGTTCCTCCGGCCTTGATTCCTTCAATGCCGCCAAATATCTCTTCCACAACGAGGACGACACAGGAACTCCCAAGGAAGACGATCGGATTCCTACCCCTGACATCAAGTCCTACCTCAAGATGACCGACCCTGACGAGAAGTTTCCTACTCTCTCCAGAAGAGATGATTCTGGCTTGGTAAGTTTCACCGTATAGACTGAGCCCTACAAGAGACTGACTGGACCTGCAGCTGTCCGCCAACCCTGTTGCCCTTGACCTGGCCAATTCCCGTACTCCCAACCCGGAGACTTGGAACTCGCACAATCGCCACCGGTCTACCCATCAAAGCATGCCTCAGCACTCTTTGAACATGTTCCGTGTGGAGAACGAGAATCAGTCCAACACGTCCAATGCTTCTCGTCATGCTGCCAGACATTCCCTTGAGAACAACATCCTCTACAGTAGTGAGGGAAGCCAGGATAGCATGATCACCCCGGCCTCCAGCCGCCCCATGTCTCTCCAGTCTTCCTACTCGACCAATGATCTCCCGACGGTCAAGGGCGATGGCTTCAACCCTGCCATCACACCCCCCAAAACCCATGCTGAGCAATTCCACCATCACAATGCCAGTCTGGGCCGCATCCCTGTGAATGCAGTGAACTCCCGTCAGCAGAAGGATTCGCCTGAGAGGGAGGAACCCAAATTGCACACTTCCCGGCCCTCCCAAACCACCCTGCAGGCCAATGCTACGCCCTTTGGTCCCCAACTGACCTCGGCCCCCTCGGGTGCTAGCACCATGTCTCCGACTTCGCTCCCCGCCTTCCAGAACCCGTTCTATGGATATGGCATGCCAGCGTACATGAATAATCAGGCGCCGGTGAACGGCCAGGTGCAGAACTATCCTCCCACCCCATCTTACGGCGGTTTTCCCCCCTACGGCAACTACCGCCTGGCGGAAAGTCCAGCCAAGGGTGCTGCATCCCGTCGGAACGGGGACAGCGAATCTTCCCAGCTGTCGCGCTTTACCAACTACCCCCTCGAGCATTACCAGGGTGAGCTGTACGGCCTTTGTAAGGATCAGCATGGCTGCCGGTATCTGCAGAGGAAGCTCGAGGAGCGTACCCCAGAACACGTCCAGTTGATCTTCGACGAAACTCATGTTCACGTTGTGGAGCTCATGACTGACCCCTTCGGCAACTACCTCTGCCAGAAACTTCTGGAGTACTCCAATGACGAGCAGCGAACTGCTTTGATCAATAATGCCGCTGCCCAACTCGTGAAGATTGCACTGAACCAGCATGGTACCAGAGCTCTCCAGAAAATGATCGAGTTCATCTCCACCCCTGAACAGACCCAGACCGTCATCCGTTCTCTGGAAGATCATGTCGTGGAATTGGTTCAGGATCTGAACGGGAACCATGTCATCCAGAAGTGTCTGAACCGTCTTTCTGCCGAAGATGCTCAGTTCATCTACGACGCTGTTGGGGCCAATTGCGTGGTCGTTGGCACGCACCGTCATGGATGCTGCGTGCTTCAGCGCTGCATTGACCATGCCTCTGGGGACCAGAGAGCTCGCCTAATTGCCCAGATCACCTCCAACGCGTTTGCTCTGGTCCAGGATCCGTTCGGAAACTACGTGGTGCAGTATATCCTGGATCTTGCTGAACCTTCCTTCACAGAGCCTCTCTGCCAGACGTTCCGCGGCAACATCCCTGCCTTGTCGAAGCAGAAGTTTAGCTCCAATGTCATCGAAAAGTGCCTCCGCACCGCCGACAACCCGGTCCGCCGTCAGTTGATTGATGAGATGCTGTCTGGTGCCGAACTGGAGAAGATGCTGCGTGACTCGTTCGCGAACTATGTCGTGCAGACGGCCATGGATTTCGCGGACGCCGACACTCGGACCAAGATTATCGAATCCGTGCGTCCGATCCTGCCCTCGATCCGCCAAACTCCTCACGGTCGTCGTATCTCTGGAAAAATGATGGCTGCCGAAGGCTCGGGGAGGGGCAGTGGCGCGACCAATGGCCAAGTGGATGCCAACGAAATGAATTCGTCCCAGCTCCCGGGACCTCTGCAAGGACCCCAGAAAACTTTCATGTATCAACACACCCCGTTCTCTGTCCCTAGCGTTGGTCCCCAGTTTGGAACCCAGAACTTTGTGCCCGCCACTGGCAACAGTTCTACCGGAAACACCCCCTCGGGCGGGGCTGGTGACAACCCGGGTATTTTTGCTCCTGCTGTTCAGTCGAATGGCAATCTGGGCGCTCAGAGTCAGCTGTACGCTTACTTCTGACCTGTTTCCGCTGCGCCTTGGATCGCCATTTCCTGACCATTGCTTGTACTCATACTGAGATGATGATACGATCTTCATGACTTACGGCCACCTTGAGACGCGCCAGCCGATTGGGGTAATTCCGATTTTGATCTTTTGATATCATAACCAGGATATCTATCTTCGAGCAACCCGTTTTGCATCGTTGTCCTTGGTTCAATTTTTTTCTTCTTCTTTTCTGTTATCTTGACGATTCGATGCAGTTTATGACCAAGACTACCCATCTTGCATATGCCTTGTATTTTTTTTTTCTCCCTTGTCCCGTCTTTTCAACGCTTTGGATTAAGGCGGATGAGATGGATGGTTGTATCTCAAGTTTCCCCTGTTTCCCCCCTTGTGTTTTAATTTTCTTTTTCTTTTTTTTTTCTTTCGGTCTCGCCCCTGGTCCCGGATCGCTCCAAGACCATTGTTCAATACATGCGTCCTTTCTATTAGCCCCCACAGTGTGTTTCTATCTTATTTTATTTCCCCTTTGTCGTTTGGATTGCAGCGAGCTTCCCCGAGCCAGGATCCGGTCATGTGCATCTCATGAGACATCGCAATTCCAAGGTAATTGGGAGATGATCTTGAGGCACTTACCTTACCTGCGTGCTTGATGATGTGGTTGGTCTTGAATCTTTTGTACCATCTTTTTCTCCATATCTCGCATCCTGGGATGTCTCTGGCTGGACGTTTGAACTACTGCCATTTCGCATGGATTTAGGTAGAATAGATGTACCCATAGTTTAGGCAATCAAGTATCTTTAACAAAGCCTGTTAAAACCTTCTGAAGAGTCAACAATACACTAGAGAGCTACATAAAGAAGCTTTGCCCGTGGCAAAGACATAAGGCAGTCTTGCCCAGGATCTACGGAGGCAGATCACGTGGGCAGCATGTGACCACGCGCGTCCGCCCCGGAAAAGTTGGCGATAAGACCTCGGCGAGCTCACAGATCCAGTGCGCCGATCATTTTCAAAGCTCAAGCATACATGCTGGTATATTGTCCACAGTGAATGCCATATGTTGCCGGCAGAAGTTACGCGGTCATTGAGCCAGCAATGGCCCTGTCGAGAGCTGCAAAGCAGGCAACTTGCCAACCTGCTCGGGGTACGCGATCTCCCTAACGTCTCGTCTCGTCCCAAAACCAACCGGATGTATAGCTAACACCTCATGTGTGATCGGTTAGGATGAATCCCCAAGCCCATCTACGGTAGTCGTCCACGGTATATCCGCAACATGCAAATCGACTATCGTCCGCGCCGTTCTCTCCGCCCTCGACGTGCCGCACGGCATTGTGCGCAGCTCGGAATGTATCACGGGACGGCATCTTTTAACGAAGATATTGTGGTCTGCGCTGGAAGCCTTGGATTTGAAGAGCGAGTGGGAGACATTTGGGAAGGGCAGGTGTGAGCATGTTAGTACGTTGGCTGTGCTTTTGGGCCAGTGTCTTGCCTCGAGGCCCGGGAGGAAGTTCGTGCTCGTGTTGGATGGCATTGATAAGCAGCGGGAGGCGCCGTATACTTTGCTGCCTGCTTTGGCGAGGTTGGGGGAGATGGTGAGTTCATTACTGTTCATGATTTTGGGCTGTAAAATGGCACGATGAGTTGTGCCGCAGCCGAGTTTGGATGGTTATAGCTGACGTACTGGCATCCAAGATCCCCTCGCTATCCGTCGTCTTCATTCTCAGCACCACGCCGCGCCCGCTATTCCTTCACTCCGCCGGTGTTCCGCATATAAACTTTCCTCTGTACACGCGAGTGGAGGCGGCGAAGATTATTCTACACCTGGGCGCTCCGGCCACAGGACTCGCGGAGGACGTCACATCCAGGCTCTACCCGCATTTCGTGTACGCCATCTACGACTCGCTGGTCGGGCCCACGGTGGCATCCATCCCTAATTTCCGCTCCATCTGTGAGCGACTCTGGCCACAGTTCGTGTCTCCTATCACCGACGGCCAGACGCCCCCGGGCGACATCGGCGAGTGGGACTTTGCGCGACTGCTGGTCAAGAACCGGTCCATGTTCCGCCATCAGGGCGAGTCAGCGCTCGTCCACCACATAGTCACAGACGAGTCTTCCCTCCCCGGAAACGGCACCACAAAGCTACCTCCAGCAGCCGTTCTAGCTCCATCCCCTCTTCCGACCCTCCCCTACTTCCCGACCCTAATCCTCACATCAGCCTACCTCGCCTCCCACATCCCCCAACGCCTCGACACAATCTTCTTCTCCAAATTCTCCTCCTCCTCCCTCTCAGCCCGAAACAAGCGCGCCCACCACCGCCGCCGCCTCAAAGTCCTCTCCCAAGCCCAAGCCGAAGACGCCCGCAACGGAGCAACGGCTTCCTCCTCAACACCCAAAAAAGGCAAACGCACCAAAACCCGCATCACAAAAAACACCCTCAACAACGCCTTCGCAACCTCGTCCGCCACAACCTCCGCCGCCGCAGCAGGCATCACAGGCCCATCCACGATCCTCACAGCAAGACCCTTCCCCCTCGAACGCCTCGTCGCAATCTACCACGCCGTGGACCCCAACCCCCCCTCCAACCCCGTCCGCCTCGCCGCCATGTCGGACGCAATCTACGCCGAGCTGGCTACGCTGCGCCGCCTGCGACTCGTTGTCCCTGCCGCGGGGCGCGACAGTGGCGGCCGTATGGGACTGGGTTCTGGCGGGCTGAGTAGTGGGAATACGTCTGCTGATGCGGGCGAGAAGTGGTGCGTGAATGTTTCTGGGGATTGGATTGGGGAGATGGCGAAGACTGTGGGGGTTGAGGTCGGGGAGTGGTTGGCGGGGGGGTTGGATTAGTCTTTTCTTCTTTTCTTCTTTGCTTTTTGCTTTTTGTACTCTTCTTGCATGGGATATCATGGATGGTGTTTTATTTTGCTTCTTCTTCTTCTTCTTGTTGTTGTTCTTTTGTTCGATATAGCCTCAGTATATGGGGGATATAGAACGACTTATAATAACCAACAAACAACAAATACACCAATAAGAAATTTTTAGATTCAACCTCCTCTCCCAGGATATAGAGTAATAGATTTCCCATGCCTATCTACCTATTTACATTTCAGATACGAATTCCAATCACCAATTCCACTCATCAACAGTAGCCTGCGAACACACCAGTAAACTCGGCGTCTGCGGACCCTTCAGACACCCATCGCCGGGCTCAAAGCAGATAGACGAGATGGGTTGCGAGTATTGGTATTTGGAGATGGGAGAGGCGATCTGCTCGCCTGTCGTTAGGGAGAAGAGTTGGATGCGGTTGTCGTCGGATGCTGGGTTGTTTGGTTTTTGTTAGGAGTTGTTGATGAGAGATGGGATTGAGGTGGAAAGGGTATTTGTGACTTACCGCTGGCGAGGAGGCTAAGATCGGGACAGATGTCGAAGTCGGGGGTGCTGGTGGGGGAGTAGTCTGGGAAAGAGAGGTAGGGTTTTGTGGAGGTGTGTTGTTTGCTGTTTGGTTTGGGGTTGCGTTGGAGGCCGTTGGGTGGGTAGCGGATGTCGTACATTTTGAGCTGGGTTGGTTAGCTGCTTGCTTATGGTCGGTGTCGGGAGGCGTGTTTTTCAGTGGTGGTTTGTTAGAGGGAGGTGGAAAAGGACTTACCGAGTTCAAGCCTGCTACGACAATTCGATACGGGTCGACTTTCCGAATCTTTGAGACGGCGTGCGTATGCTGTAGTCGGGTTGCTGTGCCTCCGCTGCGGAGGTCGTGCAGAAAGACTGTGGAGTCTAGGAGACCTCCTGCGATCACGTCCGAGGAGAGCCATTCGACGCTGGTGACAAGGGCGTGGGAGGAGTCCATCTTGCGGTGGGTGATTGGTTTTCCTGTCACTACGTCGTTGGCGAAGGGTTTCTTGGAAAGTGACCAGTAACTTGCGAATCCTTCGATCGTGTGTAGGCCTTGCGATGTGCCGACTGCGAATCGGGGAGTGGTTCCCTCTGGGCAGGCGGCTGAACACCAGAGAGATGGGGTGAGGGCGATGCGAGTTGAGTAGAATGCTGGTTATGGGTTGTTAGTGAGATTTGGTGGTTGATGTTAGGGGGTTAGCATACAAGAAGAAGGCCAGCGATAATCCCCGGCGTCGTCGGGGTCGGGAAGCATTCGTGGTGCTAGGAACGAGTCGCCCCGCGGGCCACTGTCCATTGTGGCTCTTGGAGTGTCTCAATAAGAGGTTTAGGAGCTGAGGATGACAATACAAACTCACAGCAGATAGCCGGTATGGCTTAATGATATCGATGAGATCTAATCCCAGTCAATTCTGCTGTTCCACATTCAACAATGCGGGGTAAAGATAGGACGCACCCTGTATGGCTCTTTGAAGAGGACCCGTTCCATGGTCCGGTTGTAGGTCCATTTGCCTTGGTCACAGTCTGGAAAGCATACCCTTGGACGGTCAGTATGCTCTGTGGTCCAATTTCGAAAGGTTTGGCTCACGAGACTGAAGATTCACCACCACGGTGGCCACCTTGATCGGATCAGCAACCAACAGAGAATGACACCGGGGATGAAAGCCATCTCACTCACTAGCAATCAGGACCCCGGAGCGTCTGTTTCGCAGCAGATGTTTGATGGAGTACTCATCATCTGGCCACGGCTCAAACTGGTGCACTCGATTCCGACGGAACTGGCTGGCGTAGATCAAGCCCCGCTGCTCCAGTCGGAAGCCATTGGACGAGGGCTGATAGCCCAGTTCGCGTATGGCTCCGATGAACGGATGTTCCAAAAAGGCGGCTTTTTTGATCTTCTCTTTGGCAGTCCTCTGGGTAATGAGGATTTTTCTCTGGCGTTTCTGCGCAATGTCAGTAGGGTTGCAGACAAGACGGGTCTCGTGTTAGAGATGCAGGTTACAACCTCGTGTTCTTTACGTTTCCGTTTGACGGCATCTTTGGAGTAATTAGATCCTGGGGCGGATTTATGGCTCGCCTCAATCTTGAAATACTTTTTCTTTTCGGGATCTAGACACTATTAATGGGTCAAGCCACGGCTTAGGTTGCATTCGCACACCTACCATAGTAGAATCCAGGAATTTCTCTATTCATGGTCGCTTGGCAGCCGTCAGAGTGGCCGAGACTAGGGTAAGCTGGATATAGCTTTGTTGAATATAAACCGAAGTAGATTCATCAGGTGTCTGGGGCTTGACAAATGCCTAAGATATGCGTGCTGCGCAATATGTATAGTAGTAGTACGCTGTAATCGCAATCGTGAACGGGCGATGCGATCATGCAGCAACCCAGCGAGTCTATAGGTGATCACAATGACAGTTCTATACTTTTCATGGGTTATTCAGTTCAAAATGGTGTGAATCAGAGGCACATGGTGAGATCTGACCCGTCGTCCATGTCAAACAAAGACCGGAGGTGGATGGATGGATTGGCGACGATGCTTGGCGCGTGGGCGAGATTTGCCGATGACGTCTCTGCTTAGCTCAGCATATCTTGGTGGATATCTACATCTACGGTCCCTCCTACTTAGAAGTACTGTAAGTTTCCTGTCTTGATTCTCCTCTCATCTGTCAATTAGATATTTGTCAGTAGTACATGCGTCTATACTGCGAGAGGTTTTCAGTTTTACATAAGATCCCAATTCGTCCATCTTACTGTCATGGGTAATACAAAGACAGCATGTCATTACTATATATTACCAGTAGCATCATTGTCTGATATCCCATCTTCACCAAAACAGCAGGTACGAACCCTCTTCCTTCTTTATTTAGGAATTGTGCTTCAGTCTCCTTTCTGCACTTTCCTGTCTAACCGACAACAGCGGCTATTAAATCCGGTCACAATGCTGCCATGGCTTTATCGCTCAGTCAATAGAAGATCTCGTCCACTGGGTATATACTATCAAATAGATCTACACGCAAGTATAAATCCACTTGACACCAATTTGTGATACCTCCGGTAATCGTCATGCCGATCAGATCTTTTCCCACCCTGAACAGGGTCTTGTCCGCCTCTGGAACCAAACAAGACGACGACAAGCCGAAGGAGACCACCGCAAACAGAAAGTCGTATCCGTCGAGCTCGGTGTACGAATTCAAAGAAGAGGATGGCGAGTCTCTAGATGAGAAAGACGTGGATATTGATGCCCTCATCGAGGACCTCAAGTCTCTTGATGGTCAGAGTGATGTCGATGACGATAGGCTAAGCCAACCGGGGGGCCTTCTTCAAGTACCAGAGGAGATTATCCAGACAAACCCAAACACCGGGCTCACGGAGGAGGAGGTCCTTCTTCGACGGAAGAAGTATGGTTGCAACCGACTGAAAGAGGAAAAGACAAACCTTTTCCTCAAATTTCTGTCTTACTTCGTTGGACCAATCCAATTCGTGATGGAGGTGGGTTCTCACTCTCCGAGAACACTGTTGCACCTGGACTAATAAATTGACTCTTGCAAACAGGCAGCTGCAATCCTGGCGGCTGGTCTTCGCGATTGGGTAGATTTCGGTGTGATATGCGCTCTTCTGGCCCTCAATGCAGTTGTTGGATTTGTCCAAGAGTATCAGGCCGAGTCCATCGTGGTCGAACTGAAGAAAACCCTGGCACTGACGGCCATGGTCGTACGGGATGGCAATATAATCGAGGTGGATACAGCAGACGTGGTTCCGGGTGACATCTTGAAAGTAGAAGAGGTACTTTAGATGTGCAATCTCCAATCATGTCCAACAGCTGACCAAACCGACCAGGGAACGATCATTCCCGCGGACGGTCGACTGCTCACTACGGTTACTCTGCAAGTAGATCAGTCTTCCATCACGGGCGAGTCCTTTGCTGTTGACAAGACCAAAGGAGATACGTGCTATGCCTCCTCAGCTGTAAAGCGAGGCCACGCGCGCATTGTCGTCACGGCCACGGGAGACAAGACGTTCGTCGGACGCGCTGCTGCATTGGTGAATGCCGCTGCCTCGGGTGCAGGCCACTTTACTGAGGTTCTCAATCAAATTGGGATTGTGCTGCTGGTACTTGTGGTTCTGACACTCCTCGTTGTCTGGGTATCGTCATATTACCGATCAAACGACATCATAACCATTCTTGAGTTTACCTTGGCCATCACCATGATCGGTGTGCCGGTCGGTCTTCCTGCCGTGGTCACCACCACAATGGCAGTTGGTGCCGCATATTTGGCGAAGAAGCAAGCGATTGTTCAGAGATTGTCAGCCATCGAGTCCCTCGCTGGCGTGGAGATTCTTTGCTCCGACAAAACCGGTACCCTAACGAAGAATAAGCTAAAGCTTCATGAACCGTTCACTGTTCCTGGTGTGGATCCCGAGGATCTTATGCTAACCGCCTGCTTGGCTGCTTCTCGGAAGACCAACGGCATAGACGCTATCGACAAAGCCTTTCTCAGGGCCTTGCCTAACTATCCTAGAGCCAAATCTCTGCTTTCGCGGTATAAGTTGCTTGAATTCCAACCCTTCGACCCTGTCTCGAAAAAAGTTACCGCTATAGTGCAGTCCCCTCAGGGCGAAAAGATCACCTGCGTCAAAGGTGCTCCACATATCATTCTCGGGGAACTTGAAAACAAGACCTATATTACAGAAGCTGTGAAGGTCGCCTATAGGACGCAGGTGGCCGAGTTCGCTTCTCGGGGCTTTCGTTCGCTTGGGGTGGCTCGCCAACATGGCAGTGGGCGATGGGAACTCCTCGGGATCATGCCTTGTTTTGACCCTCCGCGACATGACACAGCCAAGACCATCAACGAGGCCAAGTCTCTTGGACTATCGATCAAAATGCTAACTGGAGATGCCATCGGCATTGCTCGAGAGACGTCGCGCCATCTCGGAATGGGCACCAACGTTTACAACGCCGACCGTCTTGGTCTTGGGGAGGAGGCATCGATGCCAGGGTCTGAGATTTACGACTTTGTCGAGGCTGCCGATGGATTTGCGGAAGTATTCCCTCAACATAAGTATAACGTCGTGGATATCCTGCAGCAGCGCGGATACCTGGTAGCGATGACTGGAGACGGCGTCAATGACGCACCGTCCCTCAAGAAAGCCGACACTGGGATCGCAGTCGAGGGTTCTTCGGACGCGGCACGCACGGCGGCTGATATTGTCTTTCTGGCTCCTGGACTGTCTGCTATCATTGACGCTCTGAAGACTTCGCGCCAGATATTCCATCGGATGTACGCCTATGTCGTGTACCGGATTGCTCTGTCGCTCCATTTGGAAATCTTCTTGGGGCTTTGGATCGCGATCATGAATGAGAGCCTGAACCTGCAGTTGGTCGTCTTCATTGCTATATTTGCGGACATTGCAACGCTCGCTATTGCCTACGACAAGGCCCCGTATTCGAAAAGTCCCGTGAAATGGAACCTTCCCAAACTCTGGGGCATGTCTGTCATTCTCGGGATTGTGCTCGCCATCGGGACCTGGGTGACGCTGACGACTATGCTCAACAATGGTGAGGAAGGGGGAGTAGTAGAGAATTTTGGGGAGCGCGATGAGGTTCTGTTTCTCGAGATCTCCCTGACTGAGAACTGGTTGATCTTTATCACGCGTGCGAATGGTCCGTTTTGGTCGTCGGTCCCATCGTGGCAGTTGACTGCAGCGATCTTGGTGGTAGACCTCATCGCGACATTTTTCTGCCTCTTCGGATGGTTCGTCGGCGGACGGACTTCAATCGTGGCCGTGGTCCGCATCTGGGTCCTATCGTTTGGGGTCTTTTCGATCATGGGGGGGCTTTACTACCTCCTGCAGCGTTCCAAGGCATTTGACAATTTGATGCACGGGAAGAGCCCTAAAAGCAAGGTCACGGTACAGCGCTCGGTGGAAGACTTCCGTAAGTGCTCATTTCTTTTCGCGAGCGATGGTTAATTACTGACTGGGGTAGATGTCAAATTGGAGCAAGAGTCGAGAATGCATGTGAGGAGTTCACTGGGCGGGACGGTCGCGAAAGGGCCGGTCAAATGAGGGTTTCATTGCTTCTACTGGCTCTGAGGTGGCGAAGGGGGCACGAGGGAATTTGCTGATGCTGGATTTATCTTACAAACCGGGAACAGGTAGTATACCGTACTGTATGGATTAGACACTGTTTTATGGCGGATTATCAGGAAGGCTACACAAAAACTTGTAGGAGAAACAAGCTATTAAGTAATGAGATACATTATGGAAACCACTAGCTAAGCTGTTCTGCAAATCAATAATAGAGTTGATAGATAGGTAGGTATGTAGATATACATGGTGGTGGCAGTAGCAGTAGTAGTAGCAGCAGTAGCGGTATGTATGCGTGCATGTATATATGTGGTAGACAGAAGAAATAATGGAAAGGGAAAGAAAAAGAAAAGAAAGCGAGAAAGAAAGGAAAGAGATAGAAGTAAAGGGGAAAAAAAGGAAAAGAAAAAAGAAAGGAGGGAAGAAGAAAAACGTATGCAGACGA
Organism: Aspergillus candidus; assembly: GCF_002847045.1. Classification (NCBI taxonomy): domain Eukaryota; kingdom Fungi; phylum Ascomycota; class Eurotiomycetes; order Eurotiales; family Aspergillaceae; genus Aspergillus; species Aspergillus candidus. Next base: position 288,104 of record NW_020194009.1, on the reverse strand, counting down.
GGTGATCCATAATCCATCAATATCGATATCAATATCAATAATCCATCGATAATCAACCAGATAGAGACAGACAGACAGACAGACATACGACATCGGATACAGGACAGCAGACACAGCAGACACAGTAGACACGGCAAGAACAGCAAAAACAACAGAAAAGGGGGGAGGGGGGGAAGAAAGAAAAACGTTCAAGCAAAAATGTGGCTAAACTTGTCTGGAAAAACTATGTGCAAGATATAATAGATACTAAGGTAGTAGTAATAGTTAAGTAATTAGGGACAGGACAGGGCAGGATAGGACTTATTTGTGCGCATGTAAGAATTAAGATAGCGAGAGAGATGGTTATAGAGAGAGAGGACGTCAAGGGGGTGTAGGGGGTTGCTTTGATTGATGTAGTTGGTTTTGGTTTTGGTTTTGGTTTGAAAGGTTAGACTTTCGAGGTGAGGTAGTCGGCGGCCTGGTTTGGTTGTTAGTTATACTACTACTACTTCATTTGATTTTCTTGGTATTGTCCCAATGTTTCGTGGGAGGGGAGGAAGAGGACAAACCTTATCAATGTTGTAGTCGAATTTCTCCAACGCAGCAAGGGAATCGTCCCGAGGGAAGCCCATTCCTGTCAACTTCTGCAGGATCAGGTCGTCCTCCGTGTTGCTCTGCGCCCATCCCGGCTCCTTGGACCTGTCTACGGCCGAAGATCCATTCGGCGCGACGTTGTCCAGCGGGGCAAAGAGCGCTTCCCAGTCGTGGTTCTGCGTCTGGCTCCCGCCGGGCGGGGGAGCCGGGGTGGTCGCGGACGGACTGGTGCTGCTCGCGTTCTTGTCGAAGGTGAAGGAATCCGGGGCTGCGGCGTTGCCGCCCTGTGCGCCTGCGGCTGCGGCTGCCTGCTGCTGGGCCGGGTTGTCGAACGAAAAGTCAAAGTCCTCGTTGTTCTTCTGGTCGGGGGTGTCGGTGTCGGTGTCATCGTCGTCGTCTTCCTTGGCTGGCGCCAGGTTCAGACCGGCGAAGGCCGCCTCGAAATCAGGACCCCCGGCTTTGCCGGTGCTGGGCTCGGCGGCGGGGGCCTCCTTGGGCGCTTCGCCGCCGACCACGGGCTCTCCCGTCGCGTGGTCAACCGAATGAGGAGCGTCGGGAGGAGCGGTGGGATCACCGCGGCCGGGCAGCAGGCCGTTGAATGCCGCGGGAGCCTGCCCCGGTTCCGGTGTTCCAACGCTCTGCGTGTAGTTCGGGGGGCTCTGTTGGGCCCCGGGCGACGGGGGAAATTGGGGGGACGTGGGCATGGATCCCGGGGTGGGGAATGCCGCCAGCTGCGAGGGCTCGATGGAGTCAGCGGGCTTCGACGTCGGCGCCGGTCCCGACGGCTGTTGGGCCGGGGTGAAGTTGTCATCGAAACCCCTCGGGGCCTCGCTGTCGGTGGTCTCCTCGTCGTCGTCAAGCTCCCGGATGGGCGGGAACTCGAACGGAGCGGCCGCCTGGGCGCCATTGGGCTGGCTCCCCTGCTTCATGGACGCAAAGGCTTCGTCGAAATCGTTCTCCTTCTGCGACTGGGTGCGCTGGTGCGCAGGGCCGCCAAAGAGCTCGTCGAAGGTCGGGTCCTTCTTCTCCGGCTGCTTGCCTTCGGCCGTCGTCGGGGACACCGCGCGCGCAGCGGCATCCTGGGGAAGACCGGGGACTTCAGGGAAGCGCTCCTTGGGGTCTTCCGCCTCATCGAACGGGGAGGCGGCTGAGGTCGGTCCGGCAGCCTCGCTCGGTGCCCCCTGGCTGGCGGTATCCGGGCCGCCCGACCGACTGGCCGGCGGGGAGGCCATCGTGGAGGAGGTCGGCGTGTGGATCTCGGTGATCGGCAGGACGCCCGGGGTCAGCTGCCGAGACTCTGGAGGCGGCGGCGGGGACATGGAAGGGGTCGGGACCCGCGACGTGCTTGGGGACTGGGCGCCGAAGGACGTCGGTGGGGGCGGCGCGCCGGCCGACGGCGCGCCGAAGGACGGTCCAAACAGGCTGTCGAATGCGCGTTGCTGGTCATTCGAGACCTGCGGCGACGGCTGATTGCCGTCACTGGAACCCGTGACGGTACGTCGGAAGAAGGGGTTCGTGTTCTGGCTGGTGGTCGATTCCGCGGGGCTCGTGACGGGCGGCGGGCTGGCCGTGGGAGCTGCGGGCGTGGCAGCCCGGTCTTCCTCCGGCACCGGCTCCGAAGCCGATTCCGGGGAAGCGTCCGCGATCTCCTCCTGCAGCTTGTCGCGCTCGCCTTCGACTGTCGCGAGCTGCTTCTTGTTGATGGCGACCAGCCCCTTCTGGCGCCGGGCCTCGGAGCGCGCCTTGTCGAGCGCGGGCTTCAGCTGGGCCACCACGGCATTGGCCTGGCGGATCCGCTCCTTCAGGCTGGCGTTCTCCTGGGTGTCGGCGGAGAGGGCCGCGGAGATCTGGTCGTACTGGTTCTGCAGGTCCTGCCGACTCCCGTCCAGGAGGGCAAACTCCTGCTCCAATTTCTTGGTCTCGGTGCGGGAGGCAGTGAGCCGCTCCTCCAGCGCCTTGTACTGCTTGACTTCCTGCTCGTACATGGCCCGAGCCTGCGCGAGGCGGGTCTCGAAGTCCCGCTTCTGCTGCGAGCTCTGCGTCAGATCCTGTTCGGCGGCGGTCCGCTTCGTCTGCACGTTTTGCATCTCGTTCGCCAGCGACCCAATCTGGTTGGAGAGATTGGCCAGCTCCGTGGTCTCACTCGTCAATTTCTTGGACTCCTCGGGGTCATTGTCGCCCAGCAGATCATCGGCCGGCGGGGGCGGGGACCGGACCGCGGGCGGAGCACCACCCGTCACCTGGGGCTGGAGGCTCTGACCGAAGGAGGAGCTCGGAATGAACGGCTTGAAGGAGGTGGCGGCGGGGGACGGACCCGGCGGGGACGCGCGCGATGGCGACGCCGGCGTCTGGAAGACGGAGTTTGAGCCCCCCGTCGACTGCGCGACCTGGGAGGGGGCGGCCGGCACAGCGGGCGCCGGGGCCGAGTCCAGGCCGAACAGGTCATCAGCCGCCGTCCGTGGGGGGGGCGGCGGGGCGGGAACGGAGGCGGGAGCCGGCGGTTGCGCGGGGCCCACCGCCGGCGCGACAAACCCGGAGCCCCGGCGACGCATACTGGGGGGGATCAGGGCGGGGGGCAAGACCTGGGGGATCGGCTCCTTGCCACTACGCTGCAGACGGACCAGGTACATGGCGACGGCAAACTCGTCCTTGGTCAGCTGTCCGTCAGCATCGATGTCCGCAAGATCCCAGATCTGGGCGAGCGTCTCCTCGGGCAGCTGTGCGTTCATGAAGAAGCCCACGGCCTGGTCGCCGCTGATGGAGCCCAGCTTGGCGGTGTCGATCGTCGCGAAGATGCTGTCGAACTGGTTCTTCTCCGCGGGCGTGATGAGCCACTCCCCGCCGGTCGACTGCGCCGAGAGCGGGGAACCAAACTGCTGTCGGTTGATGGGGCTCTGGGTGCGCTGGGGGCCGGTGAATTGCTTAGGGATGGCGGGGACCGGGGGCACATCCAGGCCGGGTCGCGAGCCCACCGACCCACGAGCGGATCCTCGGCGCGCGGCAGCTTCGTAGAGACCGGGGGGCAGAACTTGCGGGATGCCTCTCATAGCGCCCGATTTGTACGAGGTCAAGAAATGCATGGCGATGATAAATTCGGTCGCATCCAAAGCACCGCGCTGCTTGGTGTCGGCCAAGTTCCATATGCGACCCAGGATATCATTCGGCAGCCGGGCACGTTCAAAGATCTGTTTCGCAATTTCACCTAACACCGGATCGACCGGATCAGTACCATGCACACTGTCCCGTCCCGCTCCGGGGGTGGGGGGCTTACCTGAGAGGACCCCAGTCCCGGCGACGTCCGACTTGTCAAACAGAGACACGAATTTATTGACATCGTCGGGGTTCAGGGGAGGGACTCGAATCGGGGCGCCGGCGGCAGGCGGCGGACTGGTGGTGCCGGCCTCACGGGGTGCGGGCGGTACATCAATCACCACGCCGTCGAACCTGGGCAACGGGCCGGCTGGGATAGGAGGACCGGTCAGCGTTTATTATTCTTAAAAAAGAAAGGGGAGGTGGAGAGGCCATCGCCCCCTGATGAGCACTCACGTTGTAGCGCCAGTTCTTCCGTCGGTGCCTGGCCCGCTTGGGCGTGCCCAATCAAGCGCAAGACAATTCCAAACCCAGAGGGAGTCAACAGACCCCGGTTCTCCTTATCTGCAATCTGCCATATCTGTACACCGTCGAACGCAGCACGTTAGCCTCCGCTCCCCCAAGACCGTCGTCGGACACAGACCCTCCCATCTGCGGGGGGAGATGGGGGTGTCCATCGCTGTGAATTCTGATCGGATGAACCTACCAAGCCGAGAGTCTCCGGAGCCAGTTTGGTCTTCTCGAAGAAGGGAACGGCGACCTCGCCGGTGATGACGCCGAGGTTGGTGGTGTCGGCGGCCTGGAAGAGCTGGTAAAAGGCCCGTTTCTCCTCGGGGGTCAAATTGAGGTTTTGTTGACGCGCTGTAATGGCGAGAGGGTATTCGTTAGATCCGTCTGCATCCGATTGGGGATATTCCAGCTGTTCTCCTGCTGTGGTGGCAGGGGAGTCGCGGATGTCGTCCCTGAACCGCTGACCACGGGGGGGACGGAGTCCACTCACCAGTATCAGCCATAATTATCACCTAGGGGGGGAACAGCGCCTCCCCTCCTGTCTGACGCTCGTGATTTTGAAATTGTGGATTGGGTTGGAGTAGGTAGGTGTTGGGACGGTGGACGTTGGAGGACTACCGGGACGATAGCACGGGCATAGATGGGACTTGGCGAGGGGGGGAGGGGGTAGATGGGGCGGGAAGAGAAAGCGATGAGGGAAATTGGGCGATACGGATGAGGGATGGAGTAATTGATGAGAGGAGAATATAGGAAGGTAGTCAACCCTACGAGGTGAAGTGGTGAAGAGAGGAAGTTGAGAGAGAGAGCAATCCAAGAGAGGGACAGGGAGAGGAGAGGAGAGAGAGAGCAGGGAGAGAGAGAGGTGGAAGCTCCTCTGGGGATAAGTGGGTGCCTTAGGTAAGAGACTTGGCCCGGGCGGTCAGTCCCGTGCTTGACCTCCCTATTGCTCTCTGTTTCTTCAGTATGAGGATCACCACTCTGGCCCTCCGAAGAGCGCCATGATCCATGAACCAGGGTCTCTACAGATACTAATTCTTGGTCATGAAATACCGGAAATCTAAAATAATGGGATTTCCCCACGGTGTATTCATGTTCATCCCGTCTCTCCCTCAATGAATCCACTAATCACAGAACGCAAAAACATCGATTACAGAAATAATAAATAACGGAAAAAGAAGAAAAAATGATCAACGAGCGGTAAATTCATCGCGGATTCCAGGGATATTAAAAATATATCAGACAAAGAAATCAGAGTCTTGCTAAGCCAATTTTCTCTCTTCCTATTTGCAAGGGACGCGACGCCCACGATCGATCCCTCGGACCCATTCCGTCTAGGTGGCCCAGTCAGGAGATCGACCCGTCGACGCGGACGCTTAGTACTCGGGCTCCATCTCCTCCTCCAGCGAGTCGCTGGCCACCTCCTCGTAGTCACGCTCCAGGGCCGCGAGATCCTCACGAGCCTCGGAGAACTCACCTTCCTCCATACCCTCACCGACGTACCAGTGGACGAAGGCACGCTTGGAGTACATGAGGTCGAACTTGTGGTCGAGGGCGGACCAGGCCTCGGAGATGGCGGTGGTGTTGGACAGCATGCACCTGTGAAAATTAGTACTTCGTCCACGGGGAGCTTCAAGCAGCGGAACAGTAAAGAAAAGAGAACATACACGGCGCGGTCGAGCTTGGCAAGATCGCCGTTGGGCACGGACTGCGGGGGCTGGTAGCAGATACCGATCTTGAAGCCAGTGGGGCACCAGTCGACAAACTGGATGGTGCGCTTGGTCTTGAGGGTGGCAACGGCGCCGTGGGTGTCCTTGGGGACGACGTCGCCGCGGTAGAGCAGACAGGTGGCCATGTACTTGCCGTTGCGGGGGTCGCACTTGACCATCTGGTTGTTGGGCTCGAAGCAGGCGGTGGTGATCTCGCTGACGGAGTTGGCCTCGTGGGAGGCCTTGTCGGCGGAGATGACGGGGGCGTAGGCCACGAGGGGGAAGTGGATGCGGGGGTAGGGGACCAGGTTGGTCTGGAACTCGTTGAGGTCGACGTTGAGGGAGCCGTCGAAACGCAGGGAGGCGGTAATGGACGAGACGACCTGGGCAATGAGGCGGTTCAGGTTCTCGTAGCTGGGGCGCTCGATGCCGAGGTTGCGGCGGCAGATGTCGTAGATGGCCTCGTTGTCGACCATGAAGGAGCAGTCGGAGTGCTCCAGGGTGGTGTGGGTGGTGAGGATGGAGTTGTAGGGCTCGACGACGGAGGTGGCGTTCTGGGGGGCCGGGTAGACGCAGAACTCGAGCTTGGACTTCTTGCCGTAGTCGACGGAGAGACGCTCCATGAGGAGGGCGCCGAAGCCGGAGCCGGTACCACCACCGAAGGAGTGGAAGACGAGGAAGCCCTGGAGACCGGCGCAGTTGTCGGCGACACGGCGGACCTTGTCGAGGACCTGCTCGATCATCTCCTTGCCCACGGTGTAGTGACCACGGGCGTAGTTGTTGGAGGCATCCTCCTTGCCGGTGATCATGTTCTCGGGGTGGAAAAGGGAGCGGTAGGTGCCGGTGCGGACCTCATCGACCACGTTGGGCTCGAGATCGGCGTAGATGGTGCGAGGGACATATTTGCCCTGACCTGGAAGGTGTCAATTGGGTTGTTGTTGCTGTTGTTGTTGTGGTTGAAGCCATGTGTGCCATGTGCCATGTGGTATCCATGTGGTGTCCATTGGTACGTACCAGTCTCGGAGAAGAAAGTGCTGAAGCCATGGTCGGGATCACCCTTCTTGCGTTCCTCGGTCAAGTATCCATCGGGCTAGAATCTGTCAGTCGAATTCCATCATGTGCATTCCGTCGATTGACACATTCTTGGGCCAAGGCCGAGTATTGGGCACTCGACTAGAGGCGGTCAAGCCACGAAGCCACGTACCTGGATACCGTGCTCGAGACAGTAGAGCTACCAAAGTCAGTTCTTATCCTTGAAGACTTCTCCAAAACTCCCATGGTATTTAATTGATCATACCTCCCAGCAGGAATTGGCGATCTGGCAACCAGCCTGGCCGACTGAGGGGAAGAAAAACAATTAGTTACGGAACGGAGAGACAAACGAGACGGGAACGTCCTCGAAACAAAACAAATCAAAGAAAGAAAGAGGGGAGACGCGTCAACATACCGTTCAAACTAATAACCTCTCTCATGTTGTCGATATGGAATTGGGGGAGATTATGGTGGAGAGAAATGGAGGGGAGAGAGAGGAAGGAAGAGAGGGAGAGAGAGGGAGATGAAGAGAAGAGGTAATAACAAACGGTGAGGAAAGTGGGAGGGGAAGGGGAAAAAATAAAATACCCTGAAATGGATCTGTACGGAAGTTTCAGGGGTAAGTCAGATACCTAAACGGGAAGAACAACACCCGCCAGAGGAACGGGTGGGAATGGGGCTAAATTACGGGGGAGAAGGGGGGGGGACGAACCAGAGATACCTTAGTATTGGAATGATTGAGAGAGGTAAGAGAAGAGAAAAGAAAAGAAAAAGAAGAAGAGAAGAGGAAGAGAGGAAGAAAAGAGGGAAGGAAGTGGATGGGAATGAAATGGGGTCCCAGAGACCAAAACAGACCAAAACAGACCAAAACAGACACAGAACAGGACTACGCATGACAGCGCACGCCTAAGGCCGCACTACTGGGCGAACCGCTCTCTAGTCGGGCTGATCACGTTCCAGTTGGGTCGCGTTGTGATTGGGGGTTTCTGATTGGCCAAGACGGCTGTTTATCCATGGTGCGGTGTGCAGCTGAGTCATCCTCTGTTTTCCATCCTTGGCGTCACGTGTATGACGCACTCTTCCTCAGGCAGCTATCCTAGCTACGATCTAGACCAAGATCTATAAACACTTCCCTTTAACATCTTTACTATCTACATAATACGTCGACATGTATTCTCACCTTTCTTTCTTCCTCCCCCTCTTCCTCCTTTCCCTTCTGACCACCACCTCCGCCAACACCGAAAAGACCATCTTCCTCGCTCCCTCCCCCGTCCTCGTCCCCACCCTCACCCCCAACCTCGACGATCTCGGTCTCCAACGCCTCTCTCCATCAAGCTCCTACCTCCGCACTCAATTGAACGCTTCTTTTCCCACCACCGACCACTCCAATGGAGACACTAGCACAGACACCGGCACAGACACATGGTACTTTCTCGAGAATCTCACCCCAGGCCAACGCTACGAAGTACGCCTCTGCTGGCTAGCCACGGTATCTCTTCCTTCTTCTTCTTCTCCTCCCTCCTCCCTCCTCCATCCTCCTCCCTCCCCCCTCTCAACCCTACAATACAAATCAACCAAACTAACCAACATACAATACAAAAGCAACCAACAAAATTCACCGTCACAACCCACCACCCCCACACAACAATCTCCACGCCACACCTCCTAACCTCCCTAACCCTCTACTCCAGCCTACGCCTCTCCACCCTCCCAGCCAAACCCCTCGCCGCGCCCATCGTCCCCATCCCCCCCGACAGCGCCTCCTCCTCCCCGCACGACCCCACCCTCACCAGCGACTCGGTGCTCTTCCTGCGTGTGCGCGCCGAAGCAGACTATTACTCGCTGGATAAGGAGCTGATGGAGAGGGTGCCGCCTGTTGTGGTGGATGTGGTGCTGGATCCGTACTTGGGGAATGTGTTTCCGAGGTCATTGGTGAGGACGGCGGGGTGGGTGGTTGTCGTGGCTGGCGTGGCGGCGGCGGTTGCGTGTTGGGTTGTTGGGGAGGTTGGGAGGTTGGTTGCTTTGATGAGTGAGGGGGAGGGGAAGGGGAAGGGTGGGAAATCAGAAGGGAAGACAGAAGGGAAGAAAGTCCAATAAGAACCTTGTATAGTAATGTTGATAATATGTATGATAATATAATGGTCTTGATATTGATAGCAGGAAAAAGAAAGCAGAAGAGAAGTTGTACAAGAAAACAAAAGTCAAGAGAACGGAGACTACATCTTGAAGTGGTAGGTAGCATTGGAGTATTAAACGAAGAGGCGTCCATTGTATACATCTAGATAGTTTGAATGCCGGGGGTCTGGGTCCTTTTGGAAGAGTAGAGCAGTAGAACAGGGGGTAAATAAAGGGTAAACATAGCGTAAATACATCTCACATATATTATAGATAGGAAGGCACCAATGGTAGAACCATGGCTAAAAGACCATAACATCAGAACAAATCAAGCAATCCAACATGAGGGAAATGCAAACAAGACAACATCTAACCAACATAACGGCTCAGAAAATGACAAACAAACCCGAAAGGGACAAAAAAGTATAGAGGGGAGAATCTAGAAAGAAAGAGAAAGGTCTAATCTTCAAAGAAGTGCAAAATCGCCCGTATCCCCTTCGACCCCAGCCCATGCGCCGGATAAGCAATATACAGCGGATCGTCAGTCGCCCCCAGCTTCGCCCGGAACTCGCTCTTCCGCACCAGGTGGAACTGCTTCGCCAGCGTGTCGTACGTGTGCTGCAGCATCTTCGTCTTGGGCCCGTACATGTTATGGCCCGGCGTGAGCGAGCTGGTGGCTCCGGCGCCGAAGGTGAGGCTCTTGATGCCGGAACGCGCGGCTGTCTGGATCGCGTGCGTGACGAGGTGCTCGATGACGCCGTTGGGGGCCCCGGGGAAGTCGAAGCTGTATTTGACCTGCATGCCCCACGCGGGCGCCAGTGTGCAGAGCGCGACGAAGGCGCAGACCGTGCCGGTTTTGTCGACCGCGTAGAAGTACCAGCGGTGGTCGGCGTCCCACCAGGGTCGAATCTCGGACAGGTGCACCTGTGTGCCCTTGCGGTTGGCGAGCCAGTCTTGGATGCGTTTGTCGATCTTTTGCCGGGCGTCGTCGCTTGGGAGTTCGCCCTGGTTGAGGGTGACGAGCTTGACGCCCTCGCTTTCGGAGTGGCGGATCTTGCGCGCGATCTCGCCGTCGGCCGCGGCGAGATTGCGCGAGGGGTCGATGCGCTCTTCGGCGACGCAGGAGAGACTGCGCCAACCGAGTCGCTCGCCCAGCACGGTCTCGACGGCCGGGGAGCAGAGGAGCCACACGGGCCGGTACTTGGTGGTGCGTCGCAGCCACTGCAGGAACTGCGCGATGATGCGGTGGTACTGTCGGGGGTCGCAGAGCGGGTTGCCCGGGATGATGGCGTAGTTGTTGCTGCTGGGCACGTAGGCGACGGCCGCGCCTGTGGCCAGGTCGCGCCAGATCTTGAACCGGTCGTCGCCGTAGGAGGTGGACGTGGCGTCGCCGTAGTTGGCGATGAGGTGCTCGATCGGCTGCAGGTGGCTCTCGTCGGGCGCGGTCGTGCCCAGCTGGTGCTTCACCCACGGGGGCTCGAGCGTCGACGACTCCGGATGCCGCAGTCGCTCGACTGGCGGCCGGCGCGGGAAGGTCCGCGGGTCCCGGTAGAAGAGCGTGGCCAGGCGGATGTTGCCCAGCTGGAGGATGAGCATCAGCAGTCGCTCGAGGCCCACGCCGGCGCCGGCGTGCGGGGGGGCCCCCCAGCGGAAGCCCTCCATGTACTCGTCCATGCTCTCCGGGTCGATGCCGACGCGGCGCATGTTCTCCTCGAGCAGGTCCGGGTCGTGGATCCGCTGGCCGCCCGAGACGATCTCCTGGCCGCGGATGAAGATGTCAAAGGAGTTGGTGAAGCGGGGGTCATCCGGGTCGGGCATGGCGTAGAAGGGCCGGGCGCCGGTGGGGAACTTGTCTAGGACGTAGTAGTCGGTGCCGTACTGCTCCTTGACCAGCTGGCCGAGGCGGATCTCGTCGCGCGTGGACAGGTCCTCGTCCCCGGGGAGCGGGTTGCCGTCCTCGTCGCGCCAGCCCGAGGCGTTGAGCATGTCGATGCCCTCGGTGAAGCGGATGACAGGGGTCTGGTCCAGCCAGACCAGGTCGTCGACGGGGAACTGCTGCTTCACCGTGTCGATCTCGCGGCGGTACCGGGTGTAGACGCCGCGCAGGATGTTCTTGATGGTGGTGTCGAGCACGTCGAGCATTTCGTGGTAGTGCTCCTCGATAGCCATCTCGATATCCAGCCCCGTGTACTCGGTCAGGTGGCGGTGGGTGTTGGAGTTCTCGGCGCGGAAGACGGCGCCGATCTCGTAGACGCGGCCAAAGTCGGCGGCGATGCACATCTGCTTGGCCAGCTGGGGGCTCTGGGCCAGGAAGGCGGGGCGGCCAAAGTAGTTGACCTCGAAGACGCTGGCGCCGGACTCGGTGGCGGCGCCCTGCAGCTTGGGGGTGTGGATCTCGATAAAGCGCTGGTCGTCCAGGGCGTTGCGGAAGAGGTTGCCGATGCCGGACTGGATGCGGAAGATGGACTGCGAGGTGGGGGTGCGCAGGTCGAGGAGGCGGTTGTTCAGACGGGTGCGGTCGGAGATGTGGTTGCGCCGGCCGTCGACATGTTCCTCCTTGGGGGGGTGGATCTCGGCCTCATAGACGCTGAAGGGCACGGGCTCCTCGCGGCGCACGACCTGATGGATGGACTCGACGGCCAACTCGACATTGTGAATGGTACAGCCGAGGACGGGCACCTGGGGCACCTGGACGGTGCCCTGGACGCGCACGATGGAGCCGATGCGCAGGTGCTCGGCCCACTGGACCATGGCCAGCGACTTGGTGCCGGCCTGCTCGTGCAGGACCCCCTGGAAGGTATCGAGCTGCTGGCGGAAGACGAGGAAGACCAGCTTGGCGCTCATGCGGCGGATGATATGCAGGCGCGCGGTGAACATGACCTCCTGGCCGGCCAAGTCGGCGGAGATGTCGGTGAAGCTGGTCCGTAACTCTCGCGGTCGGTTGCGGGACTGCATCAAGGCGAGATCCCCGTAGCGGGCCTTCATCTCGGCGGTCTCCTCGCGGGCCGCGTTCTCGACATCCTCCCGGTGTCGCCGTTCCGAGCCTTCGGAGTGCTGCTGGTCCTCGCTCAAGCGCGAACGCTGGCCACTGCGGCGTTGCTGGCGCGCCAGGCGTTTTTGCTGGTTCTTGGAGAGGACCCCGGTGATGGAGGAATCATCCGACATGTCTTCGGAGGAAGAGGCATATTCGCGATTGGAGAGGAAGCTCGAGAGAATGCTGCGACGGGGGGAGGTGGTGACGGTGGAGGTTTTCCGCCGGTGGGGGGAGGTTGACGACTGGGAGGAGACGTCCTCCGTTTCCCCCAATTTGGGGGTGAGTTTGGTCAAGGCGCGTTTGATAGACATGATTTTTTTTTTCTCTCTCACTTTCCAGGATGAAGACGGAGGAAAGGAGAAGAGGAATGAAGTGGTTGGGAGACAGTGGCAACTGGCGAGATAGGTGGGGGGGGTATCAGAATGACGGCAGACCAAGATGCTCAACCATCAACAGTGGACCACAATGCAACTGAAAGAGATATGTCTTTCGTGATCAATCGATGAGAAGAAAGAGAACTAAGGATGAAGAAAGGGAGGATATGTAGAGGAAGAGATAAAAGGTAGAGAGGGAGAGAAGTCGAGGAGAAAACCGGGATGGATCCGGATGACGAGAGATGAGATGAGGGGGGTTACTATGGGGTTATAAACGATGAACCACCCAGATCTAATTCAGACCATGAACCAATTATGTCAATCCCTCTCCTGTCTCAGGTAAAGAAGAATTTGCCAAAGAATTCAAGAGAACCAAGAGTCATATCATAATGATCATCGCCAATGAAAGGCAGGGAAAAAAAAGGACGATCCGAACAAGCCTTGAAACGGGTCCCCAGTCCGGCATGGATGATGTCATACTTAAATTACACGCTGATACCTCGGGAATACTGGGATTACCACCCATTCTCTCGGTCTACATCACGATATTACCTGTCTCATACTCAATACATCACCGCATCTCTTTCTTCTCCTCTTCTTCTCTTCTTCTCTTCTTCATCTTCACTTCTCTCTCTCTGTCTTCTTCTTCTCTCTCTCTCTGTGGTTTTCTTGTCCCTCTATTTTCTTCAATCTTTTTTGTCTTTCTATCTCTCTCTTCGTGTTTCTCTCTTTTCTCTCCTACTGTTGTACTCTACCAGTCTGATCACCCAAATTGCCTCTCGTCTCCACTCCGTTTCTTCCGATCTCTAGACTGGTCTCGCCACTCTCTTCCATCTCTTAGTCTCCTGATCGGCTCGTCGTTCCGTCCTCTAATTCTATCGTCACATTTATCTCTCTCTCTTTCAATTCGATCAATTTTTAAATACCTTATCTCATTACACGTCAATTCGCATGCACGGGTTAGAAGACATGCCCTCCCCCCCCTCTCGATGGTGGTTACTCGTCCAGGCCGTCTTCTGGCGCTCTCTAATGCGCCTCGGCATGTTCCTGCATGATATCGCCCCTCCACGAGCCCCGTCTCCCTCCTTTGTCCGCTCCTTTCCGTCCGGTTCTGCCCGGGTTACCTTGTCCTTCTACTGTCCGCCCGCCTACGTTGCCGGTCGCAAGGAGGGTCGACGACTTCCTGTCGTCGTCAATTTCCACGGGGGTGGCTTTACCTTGGGATCCCCCACGGATGACAGCCGCTGGGCCCAGGCCATTCTCGAGGAGGTGGGCGCCGTCGTGGTCAGCGTGGGATACCGCCGCGCTCCCGAGCACCCCTTTCCCGCCGCCGTCGATGATGGCGTCCTGGCCTTGCAGTATCTCTCGACCAATGCTCCCGAGCTGGGCCTCGACGTCTCGCGCATCGTGCTCTCGGGCTTCTCCGCCGGGGGCAATCTGGCCGTCACCGTCCCCCTCCGCCTGCGCGCCCTCATGTCCCACGACGTGCACGACCGCTGGTTGAACCGGGCCGATTCCACCCAGGAACTGATCAACACCGCGGCCAGTGACCTCAACATCGTCGGTCTGTTTTCCTGGTACCCCATCCTGGACTTTGAAGAATCCCGCGACCACCGCCGCGCCATGAGTGTCATGCCCAACAAGACCCTGCCCAACTTCTTCACCGATCTCTTTGACGAGGCTTACCTGCCGGATCGGACTGCGCGCCGGTCGCCCTATGCGTCCCCCGTCCGGGCCCACGACGACATTCTGGCCGATGCCCTGCCCCGCGACATCTTCCTCTACATCTGCGAATGGGACATGCTCCTCAACGAGGGCCAGCACTTTGTCCGCCGCCTGCAAAACATCAACAAGCACGTGCGCGCCATGATGATCGAGAAGGAACCGCACGCCTGGGACAAGTCCCCCAATCCCTTCCGGGACCAGAAGAAGGTCAACATCCTCTACCGCGATGCCTGCGCGGATATGAAGGCCATTTTCGAGAAGTCATCCTAGATCCTTCGTTTGATGCTGTATTTTTTGATCTCATTGCATCTATTGTTGTTATTACTATTTTCTCTTGATTTTTGTTTTTCGGTGTTCCGGGCATAGTTCATTAAAGCGTTGGGATTACGACAGTCATGTACAATAGCGTCTGATCAAATTCGATTCCAGGTTCACCATGAGACCATCACGTCACATTCCCCCCCGTGGGTAGCGTGGATCCACAGCGATCGGCATCTCATCTCGGGTTCTGCCCCTCCGGCTTCTGGGCCGTCACGGCCACATACTTCCACCCACGGCGGTAGTTCACCACGACCGCACACGTATTGATGAAATACGACTCGACCCCCAATGCCACCACGATCAAGCACGGAAGGGACAGGAAGAAGACCAGCCACCGCAGCAGCGGCCGGATGTGCGCCGAAATGTCCCGCTCCTGCACGTCCACGAAACCCGCCTGTGCCACCGCCTGGGCCAGGCCGTCCCACCCTCCGCTGCCGGCATCCCCGTCGGCGCGAGCGAGTGCGCCGTACTGACGAACTTTGTCGTCCATAGCCGGGGATTCGTCTCCGGCGCCGTCCACCGACGCGGCCCCTTGATCCCGCCAGTGGTCGTATTCGTAAAAGGCGATACGGCCCCCGGGTTTCAAAGCGCGGTATAACTCCGCCAAAACCGTCGGGAGGTCCGACGCGTGCACGAGCGTTTCGATCGTGTAGATCCCGTCCATCGAGTTGGCAGTCACCGTGGTGAGATGGTGGTAGTCGTCTGTGTGTACGGTCACTGCGCCCACAGCCGCCTCCGCCTTTGGTTTCAATCGAGTAGTCGCATGCCCTCTCGATGCCGCCGCCGCCGCAACGTTCTCCTGCGCTCGTTGGACCTGCTGAGGCAACACGTCGATGGCATGGACGCGCAGGCCGCCTTGACGCGCCAGATGCAGCGCCACCTGGCCATCCCCACATCCAGCATCGAGAACGCGAGAGCCCGGCGCCAAACGCAGCGACTGGGCGATCTGGTCCTCCATCGCCAACAGGGACCGGTAGATAGGGAACGGCCACCAGGTATCGCGGGGATAGTAACCCAAGTGCGCGCGACCACCAAAGAGCAGCCAATTGCCGATGCGGGTCTCAATAGCGCTGTAGTACCGTTTGATATCCATCTCGAACAGAGCAGCAGAGCAGTAAAGTCCGGATGGGAACAATATCGATGTTGTAATTGAATTGTAATAGGCTTGTTGGCTGACAATGATGCAGGGTGTCACCATGCATGCAAGGCGCGAAGGGCTCCTTTAATTGTTGCCGACACCATGATAGGGGGTGCATGAGGTATTGTTCTTGGCTTTTCAGGATTGGGTTCTGATTGTTCTGGGTTCTTTGTTTGCAGTAGATGCTGCCAAGATATCTACATCGTAGATTGGTTAGTCAGAAGTCTATTATGCGGATACGAGACTTGCCTGTTGTGGTTATACGAGCACACGTCATTCAACTCTACTTATTTCTCTATCGATATCTATTCAACATCTCTCTATATAGATATTAATCCCAGTTAACCGTCAATCCATGAAAGATTCTTCCAAAATGCTCTCCATTCTCCCCCTTCCACTTCAAGGAGACATCGCAGACATATCCCTAATCCTAACGTCTACTCTCGTCCTATACCTCAATCCCAGATTGAAACCACAACACAATGCAATTCCTCCTCTACCTAGCCATTGCAGCTTCTCTCATACAAACCTCCACAGCCCAACTCCCCCCGATCCCCCCCCTCAACCCAATCCCCTCCTACAGCGGCTGTCCCCCAGACGGGCCCCTCCTACCCCAACCCACCAACCTGTCCCAATCCAAACACATCAATAACGCAGCGCACACCCTAACCACAGCCTTAGACTCAGCCCTCAAGGGCGACATACGAGCTGGCTGGCCGATAGACAACGTCTCCTTCTCCATAGGACTCGTCTCTCCCAATGGGGGACAGGGCGCAAAGCCCATCTGGGAGTATCATCATCGGGCAGCGCTCAGCTCCCAAGGGACTGAGACTGTCACCGGCGACTCGCAATATCTTATTGGGTCTGTGTCGAAGGTGTTTTCCGATCTCTTGCTGCTGAAGGCTGGGGTTGATTGGCGTACCCCGGTAACGCACTTCTTTCCTGAGCTGGCGGCGCCGGAGTCTGCTATACCCTGGAGTGAGATCACGCTGGAGACGCTGGGGGAGCATCTGGCGGGGATTCCACCGAATTGTATGTATACCCTATTCTCCACCGTTCTGTAACGATGAATGAGGCCAACAAGATAGACGTGTACGAGTTCTACTATCTCCAGCCTTTTTACGAGAGTCTGGGCCTGCCTCATCTCGATCCATCGGACTATCCTCCCTGCGGTGTCGTAGGGCTGAACGGTACCAAGGCTTGTACTCGACAAGGTATGTCACTCCAATCTCATCATCCAACAAGCTGGTGCTAATGCGCGTGGTAGAAATCCTCCGTGGTCTCCTGTCTACGCTGCCCGTGAACCCTGTGAACTCCAGGCCTACCTACTCGCAACTGTCCTTCCTCCTGTTCACCTTCTGTCTCGAGCAGGCTACCGGGAAGAACTACTCAACTCTACTGCATGAGACCATCCTGCAGCCGTTGAACTTGGCCAACACTGGCGTGTCTCCTGGAAACACCCAACAAGCTGTGATCCCACCAGGCCCCTCCTCCTGGGGATCCGACTTTGGATTCAACGCCCCGTACGTCCATCCACCCACTATACCCTCATCTCCTATACACTCTCAACTATCCCACCCAACTATACCAACCAACTAACAAACCCAAACCCAGCGGCGGCGGCCTCTTCTCAACCCTCAACGACCTCAACACCCTCGCCACCTCAATCCTAGCCCATACAATCCTCCCCACCCCCGCCGCCGTCCGCAAATGGCTCAAACCCACCTCAGTCACAAGCTCACCCAGCACCCTCGTTGGCTCCCCCTGGGAAATCCTCCGCACAACACACCTCATCCCAGATCACCCGCACACAGTCGACATATACGGTAAATCTGGCGGTGCCCTAGGCTACACTGCCCAATTCTCGCTGGTAGACCAGTACGGTGTGGGTGCTGTCATACTGACAGCTGGGCCTGTTGGCGCGTTGGATGTATTGTATCATGCTGTGTTGGGGACGTTTCTTCCTGCTATTGAGGCGGAGACCCGAGCCCAAAGTGCCAAATACACAGGGAAATGGACAACACCATCACAATCACCATCACCATCACAACCACAACCACAACCACAATCAAACAATAATATAACCCTCTCCCTCTCCCTCGACGCCGGACCAGGCCTCCACCTCACCACCCTCACCCAATCCAACACATCAATCAAAGACGCCCTCTCCAAAATTTACAAAACCCAATACACCCCCCTCGGCTTCGGCCTCCTCTCCCCAGACATGCGGCTTTACCCCACCGGAATCGAAACGCCCGTCTCCCCCGCCGAAGCCAGTTCCCTCGGACACCCCTCAAAAAGACTAGTCCGGCAAGACTGGAGAATCAATCTTGATATCGTCCCGCTTGACGGAGGGGCTATGTCCGATTTGCCGGGCCAAGGAGGATGGAACAGCGATGCGTATTGTGCGGGGTGGCAGATGGGGGATTGGATGAGGTATGGGGGGGAGGCGCTGGATAGGGTGGTTTTTGTTGTTGATGTTGGTGGGAATGGGGAGGTGGTCGGGGTTGAAGTGCCCGGGTTGAGGAGTGGGATGTTGGTTTCCGCTTGATCCTTTTCGCGTTACTGTTTTCTCTGTTTATTGACTTTGTTTCGGATTTACTGGATTGGTGTTTGCTCGATTGGGTATGTATGTTGTCGTATGGCCTGATGGTTGTGATAGAATGGATACATATGGTGTAGGATGACCTTGATATACATAGGTAGATATTTAATTAGAGGAAGGATGTAGGTAAATGTTCCAAAATCATTGTATTTTTCTCTCCTTAAGATACACAGCACCCCGTTCACACCTGTGTATCATGTCCAGCTCCGTTCAAGTTCTCTTCAGTATCATCCCATCTCATCTCCTCATAATCAATCAATCAAATATCAAATCAGAAGCAAGAAACAACAGTATGGTATCTAGCGATCGACAGATCAAGCAAGCGCATACACAATATGAATAGAGAATAGAACAATCAAATAAAATCAGATCAAAGGGTTGATGAGAAGTCGGGTAGGGTAGGTAGGTTGATGATCTCCGAACGCCACGCTAACGGTGTATCAAAATAAAGAAGAAAAAAAAAAAGCAGACTCCGTGGTAAACTTTTTGCAAGCACTGGTTTTGGGGGTTGTTTTTTTTGTTGCTTAATGCAACCAAGACGAGGTGTTGCAAATGGCAATCACTCGGGTATTTTAGGGAGGAACTCGCGTCTCTCGATCTTTCCTTATGTGGACGCCTTTTTATATAGACAAGCCTGGGAAGGAAGGCGCGTCTGAGGCATGGAATCGGGAGGAAGTTTACTCATCGTCATCCGTACCAGTCCCATCACTCAGGCTGTCGAGGTCATCATCAACCTCACTCTCGGACGAGTCGTCATCGCCTTGGCCTGGAATACCCCGGTACTCGATATAGTCACCCTCCAACCAGCGGCGACTGCGAGGCAGCTGGTACGGGTCGAACGGGAAGTACGCATCAAGCTGATACCCGAGATCATCGCCAGCGCGAATCTCGCGCTCAACCTGGCTGAAGCGGGGATCGGCGAGGGCGGCCATGTTGCGGTAGGAGGAGATGCGCAGACGCTTGTTCGTCTCGAGAATGCTGAACACATACATGAAGTTCAGGTGCTGGGAGATGCGTGCGAATTCCGCCACGATCGCCGGGGAGCACACCTTGAGTGGGTTGAGCTTCGAGTGGATGGCTTGTTGCAGCACGCTCTTGACTGATGGCGGGAAGATGATGTCTTCTGGCTCGAGGTCGTCGACTTGTTCGGGCGTGTCGCCTTCAATGGCGGCCGTCGTTAGGTCGCGCCAGCGGAAGCAGAAGATGTACAGGAGGGCCTGCGCCGTCGAGTAGAAGGGTCCGTAGCGGCGGAGGTCTGGGCCGCGGCAGGAGGATTCGCATTCGGAACGGAGGTTGTTCAAGTGCGTGCCGAGGAGGTCGTATACGTCACGGACGACCTCACCGGAGATGTGGGCACCGCGGGCGACGAAGCTGGCCAGGTAGGCGGCTGCCGACTGGCGCATGATAGCAGGTTGTGTCTTGTTGAAGATGAGCGAGATGCATGTGGCGGCGAAGCGGTCCACGAGGATGGAAGACGACTGGGAGTAGTGGAACAGGAGGAATTGGGTGTGACGCGAGCGGTAAGTCGGCAGGACAATGGTTTGGAAGTGGCTCAACAGCAGATCCAGGGCGTTCTCCTTGTCGTCCAAAGTGCCACTGGTGAACGGAGGGGCATAATACTCGAAAAGCGAGTCGATCATGCCATCCAGCTTGACGATGTTCTCCTTGATCGCCTTGACGCGGCGAGTCTCCGGGTCCACCGACTCGTCGCTCATGACCGATGCGTTGTCGTCGTCGTCTTCCTCAACCAGTGCTTCCGGGGATACATTGTGCAGGACATCCTCGCCTTCCTCGTCCTCGATGTCTTCCATGTCCACCTGGATCTGCACATCGATCTTCACCAATTTCTCGGTCACGAGAGCGAGGATGTCGGCTTGCAGCTCCGGTGCGTAGCCAATGACACGGATCAGATTCCTGGTGTACGCAATGTTGGTCTTGGCCGGATCATTGTCGAACGGGAACTGCATCGACAGGATCGGAGACAGCGTGCCGCTACCAGAAGGGATCAACTGCATCACATGGCGTAGCGCCATGTGCACCCGGGTGTAGATATCTGGTATCTGGACGAGGCCATAGCCTGGCAGTTTACCGGTACCCTTGGGAAGCTCCCCCAGATACCCGACCAGCATTTTCAGCACCGACCGCAGATGGGTACCCTGGGCGGCCGCCAGATTACCAAGGAATCGGATATACAGCTTGATGTACGACTCGTCCCGCCCGAGCCATTCGCTGTTCAGCACAGCGCTCACCAGCCCATCGCAACTGCGATCCAGGGCGGCGACGTTGGACAAAAGTCCCAACAGATGGTGTCTCAATGAAGTGTGTGTAGGTACATCAGGTGATAAATGCCCGTCCTCATCCCGTCGCCGGGGATCCACCGCAAAGACCTCCTTGATGCGGTCATAGCTTTCGCTGTCCGCTCCCGAGACGTGCCGCTGGATGGCCCTGCGCACCTCCTCCCGCACCACAGCCGCGCTCTTGCCGGGTGCCCTCGTAATCGGCGGCGCCTTTTCCTCGTGGTCTGACATTTCCCGCATTTCGACGTTTTTCTCGAACTGGACCCTGGTCCGCTTCCGGGGACTCGGGTGGGCGTCTGGGTCCGACGTGACCGACGAGGCCGGTGATAACGACAGATCCATCTCTTCCATCCTGTGTTTGATCCCCGCGGTGGGGGTATTGATTTTGGAGGTTTTCAAGATCGGCACGGGTGACGACGTGGCTAGCATCTTGGAGGGGTTGGTCGGTCGGGGAGCCGCTGGGCTGCGCGTTGCCGACGAGAGAGAAACCATGACCGATCAAGGGATATGACGCGATATGCTGGTGCGAGGGGGTGAAGTGGGTGCCTATGTTTGATCATGGATTTACCAACAGCTGCGGTGATGCAAATGGATGGTGTCGGCAAGCGGCAGGTAAGCACACGACACGACTTTGTGGCAAGGCTTGACCGATCCACCAGGTTCAACAACCGGGCGGCTACGGATCAAAGAGGCTCTAAAATTAGGAATAAAGCTAGAGAATCAACTGTGGGAGACTGGCCAGACGGACATGGCTGCCGGATGCAGATGCAAATCGACGAAGCAGGGGGTGTTGAAAGAGAGGAGTGAAAAGACAAGACCAGAATCGGATCGACCAGGAAGAGCGAGAGAGAGAGAGAAAAAAGTAAGGCGGAGATGCAATTTTTTCCTGTGGGGCCTGTGTGGAGCCTGAGGCTGCCACCCCGTGATCCGCGCGTGACCAACGCGTGACCACATCTTTCTCTGCTTACACCACACTTTTCTCTACCAAGAGAGATAAAACTATCAAAATAGGTTCTCATAGAGATAGAAAGTGCGAAATGGACGCGTTTTTGCAATGAGCTTTGTGGATGGTTGAGGCCAGGCGCTTCAACATACCATGTCTGAGAGCCAGAGACTCGACTACAGATCTCGACTACAGATCGTTCGCGTGTATAAATGAGTACATCAAGTCGAGTTCCTAATCATATCAAATATTCGATTCACAATTCACCAGACTACCAGATAAACTAAATCAAACTCCCAGTATACTCCTGAGGAGCCAAAAGGCACCCCATCACATCGCAGATCCGTCGCAAGTCCCACGCCCATCGAGGAGCGGTCACATACAAGCCGAATTTAACATCACTGAATCATAACATAGGGAAACAAACGTCCTCCCCTGGTATCTAACTGGTGAAAACAATAGCAAACAAGGTTCAAAAAACAGGCATCAAACGAAGGAAGAGGGTGGGTCATGGCCAGCGTCAGCGCAATGGGCTAAAAGATAAACGAATAAAAAATAAAAAACGAGAGAGAGAAGGGAAAGCTCCGCTCCACATTTCCGGTATTTCCGGCGGAGTCGAATGAAAATGTTCCGTAGCGCGTCAATTATCCGCCGAGCGGGAAGATACTCATAACCATGGGCCCGCGCCGATCGGGCCTAATTGATCGTCGAAGATGCTGCCGTACAGGTCTTGGATCTCCACGAGGTAGTCATCGACGGTGAACTTCTTCAGGCCCTTGTTGTACAAGATCATCTCCTCCTCGTCGAAAATGCGGGGGCCCCCGAACTCCTCGGCCACCTCGTTGACCTGCTCCAGCTCCTTTCCGAACGGGTGGGGTTCCGGCTTGTAATCCTGCGAGGGTCGCATTTGGGGATTGCTGCGGGTCGAGCTCAGTGGGGGCGGTGACAGCCGGGACAGCGAGCGGTGGCGGGCGAGCTCCTGATGGGAGCGCTTCGTGTGCGACAGCGCGCGCTTGGGGACCAGCGGGGCTTCGGTGGAGGACGCGGTCGAGGTAGAGGAGCGGGGGTGACTGGTCACTGTGGCCGACCGCTTGGGGAAATACGCGGAGAGCGGGTTGGCGTCGACAGGCGAGTCGTCGGGGGTGGTGACCGGGGACCCAAAACTCTGGTGTGCAAAGGACAGTTCGGAGTCGTCCGGCGACTGCAACGACGAGGTCGAGGATGATCCAGCGGACGGCAGGTTGGGGGCGTTGTAGGCCAGCATGTTGGTTGTCGACAACAACTCCATAGGGCCCGATATCTTTCCGCGCTTGATCGTGCCGGCTGAGAACTTGGTCTGGTTCTCGCGGTAGGGCATCGGGGCGGAGACCTCGGGGCGCTTGTTGCGCTTGGTGAACGCTCGAGTCAAGGTCGACATGATGGTGGGTAAATGGGTGAATTTCTGGGTAGTCGATCAACGGTTCAACAGAAATCCGATAGGTAGTTGCGGGAGCTTAAACGGTCGACCAGCGTCGAAAATATATCTGTCTTTCTGTATTCGTGCTTTTGAATACCAAGCGTCGGACGCCTTCTTCCTCTCGGCCTATTTTTAACAAGTGATCGTTTGCGCCAGTGCTGATCTTTGGTGAGAAGACAAAGAATGTGCGGCAGTTGATCGCGGTGGTGGTGTCACAGAAGGAATGGAAGATCGGTATGTGATTGGAATGACCGGTATCAGACAGATGAGGTGGACGTATATCTCGAAATATCGCGAAGTTGGAGGATCGAACTAGTCGTACAGATCCAGATAGCCGTATGTTTTTTTTCTTTCTTATTTCCTGGTTCTTTTATTTCCCTTGCACAGCAAAGGGTAAAATAAGAAACTCGAATGGATGGGGAATCTAGACCCTCAATCGACTAGGAGGCGAGAACTGTTTTATTTTTAATTTGTTTTCGGAATTTTTCCCTTTCGAGTGTTTTACGACTCAAGGGATAAGAAATCTGCTGCAGTGACACACAGTAGATCAGGGCGGACAACCAGGACGCGCCAGGAGAAGGGAAATAGGAGTGTAATGAAGGGAGTCCCGGACAGGACTGAAGAATGGAAAAATGAAAGGTATAAAGGAATGAAGCGTTCACCAGAGATTCCCCCAGGGAGGTGAACGAAGAATGACGATGAAGACAGAGAGGAAAGAAAGAAAAGAAAGAAGAGAAGAGGAGAAGAGAAGAGAGAGAAGAGAGGAAGAAAAGGCGGGACAGAAAAGGCAAAAGCAGTCTAGATAGTCCTGCCTTAGGCGTTTGGGGAGGGTTTCTCCACAGCAGGATCAAAGTCTGGAACTTTTTCTCTTCACCCGTGGGTCTCCCGACCTGTTCGTCTACTTCCTTTTCTCTCTCTTTTTTTTTCCTTTCTTTACCCTTGGGTTGTCCCTTTCCTCGTTTGCCTCTGGTTCCAGTGCGCTATTTTTTATTTTTTCCGCTTTGTCAATGGTTCGTGAGAATACCATGTCCCTTGGTAGACCGGGGTTCTTCCGGAGGATATATGGAGACGGACTCCGGAGGCGACACCATCCACCCCTCCTCCCAATATGAAGCGGATGATGCTTCGGTGTGACTTGTTCACTTTACAGACTAGCGTGACGGACATTTAATTTGAGGTAGTGGGAGAAGGTAACGTTACAGGTCAGGGTGATCCAGGGTATCCCCAACCTGGACGAGTCATATCGCTCGCCTTGGAGGTTCCTCTGTTCCAGTCATACCGTTCGACGTGTACAACCTGATGGTGGTACCTACATTGTACCTACATTGGTTGTGCCCCTCCTACATTCGTCAACCTGGATACCGACCAACAATCTCGACCTGTTGGTTCCCCTCGACTAAAAAAACTAAAGGAATTACTCGACAGGAATAACGGCCGAAGCGCCGCCCACTTGGCTGACCGAGTCAGAAGCTAAAGCGAAACTGCCCCGGTGCCTCACAATGGCCGCCACTAAACCGCAGTGGGGGTTAGGCTCGGCGATGGCGCCAGGGACGGGGCCTGTGGGAGCCCCTGGTGGTCCTCTCAGCCAACCCGCATGAAACCGACGTCCCGTCCGCGTTGTCTCAGCCCGTGACTCTGTCACACCTGGTTGTCTGGGGAGTCTGCGATGATATCATCTGTTTGATCTTTTTGGTGCTCTTATCTAATTCTCAAACACTTCTTGCAGATGTCTTGCCATGTTCCCTATCCAACAGAGTGCATATCAATCAAGACTCGTAGTAGACTCCAAACAAAACAGTGGAGTAGCCGAAAAGAAAAAGGTGGGTCCTCCACCCACCGAGTGGATCCCAGAATGAATTGTCCGCCAGATGAATCGTGACCTGTTCTTAAGTTTCTGACCCCTCTTGGCATCTCCCAGGATTGGTCCTGATACCTACCATCAAACAGAGTTGGCAGATCACCACCTCCTAGTACGGAGTACCTAGGACCAAGGTAAGATACTAACTAAGTAGTCCTGGCGTTCTTCTTATCAATCCCACGCTACGTATCCAATCCTCCTCGGTGACTATCGATCCTGGCTCGACACGTCTGTTGGGGGTACAGTACTTCTTCAGTTCCATCGGATACGTCCTACTTCCGCACCTTACAACCACTCTGAACGGTGGATCCCAGCTGAGTCCATCGCTCCGGATTTCGTCTGTTCTTCCAGACCGTGACGAACGATGGAACCTCGGACAACACGTAATGTCCACTGCTTATCCATGTCATCCTTCTCCGTCCAACCCTGGTTCGAAGCGCACGGCCTTCATACTGCCCCCCGATTGGTGGGGTTAATATGTGTCACATGACTTATACTTTCGGCAGGGCATTCCGTGCCTGAGGGGGGAATGTGCCTGAAGTCGGAATAAATAAGTGCCTTAAGGCTACTGTTTATGTTTGGCATGTTTGTACGTTTGCATCGCATGCCTGAAGGGGGCGTTGCCTTACACCAAATATAACCCAGGATACAGTTATGTAGGTAGCAGTAGCGATAGAGGTATATACTCATCAATTCAAACCAATATTCTAATCCGAATGCAATCATCATAACGTCACGGGTCTCTCCTTTTTCCTTTTTCCGTCCACTTCAAACATTATCAAATCAATCCTCGTCCATCGACTCCCAGCCATCGCCCCCTTGCACGGGACCCTCCTCCGCCGGACCCTCATCGTCATCCGATTCGTCGTGATCGGCCGGCAGGCCGACCATCCGCTCCTTCACCTCGCCCTCCAGCTGAGGCGCGCGCGACACAAACGCCCGGCGCACCGCCGCGTTGGTCGAGGTGTCCCAGATCTGGACGACGCCCTTGCTACCAGCGACCGCCAGGCGGAACCCGACCTCGGCGTCGGGGGCGAAGGTGGTCGAGAAGATCTTGCCGAGCTCCATCTTGCGCGACACCACCAGGGTGGGCCTGTCGTTCTCGACGTTCCACAGCTTGACCTGCTTATCGGTCGAACCCGTCACCAGGAACCCGGGGATGTTGCCGCTGATGTCGAAGGACGAGACGGACGAGTCGTGCGCCTGCAGCGACCACACGGGCTTGCTCGCGCCGGGAGTGGCGGGGGCGTTCCGCGCGTCGAACTTGTACACCATGCCGGCGTCGGTCGTCACGTAGAAGAAGTTGGGGTCGTGAACGTCCCAGCGCACGGCCTCGACGTCGGCGTCGACGGCCCAGCGGGCGGTGGCGTCCGCGCCGCGCATGTCCGCCGCGACGACGGTGCGGTCGTAGCTGCCGCTCAGCAGCACGGTCGACTCCCGCGGGTGCCAGTCCAGCGAGCACACCTTGTCCGTGTGGTGGGAGTAGGACTTGGCGCACTTGCCCGTGTTGAGGTCCCACAGCTTGACGGTGCGGTCTGCCGACGCGGACGCCAGCAGGTTGCGGTGCTGGCGGTTGGCCGCGAGCGCGAGCACCGAGTCGACGTGGAACTCGGGGTTGGCCTTGGTCTTCTTGGACTTCTTCTTGGGCGCTTTGTCCGCGCCGCCCTGGCCTAGGATCGCGTTCGGGTACATGCAGTCCACGATGTCCAAGTCCCAGATCTCAATGTCGGACTCCATGGTGCCCACCGCGACGAAGTTGCCCGTCGTGCGCCCCTCGGCCGCCTTGCCGACCGGCATGTCCAGCCACTCCAGGCACAGCGGGATCGCCGGCAGCATCACGTCGTGGTGCACGTAGAGATTGTCCGCCGCGTCCTCGTAGACGTAGACCTCCAGATGCGCGACCTCGTCCTCGATCTTTCCGGCCAGCAGAAGGTTGTCCGTCGGCATGATCTGTAGCTCCTCGCGCTCCTCGTCTTCGTCTTCCTCCTCCGGCATCACCAGGTACGGGTCTTCCTCGTTGGGCTGGTGATACGCCAGGGACTTGACATTGCCGAACATGGTGATCTTCTCGCCGTCGTCGTCGACCTCGTCGCTGTCGTAGTGGTCGAGATCGTATTCTTTGAGGTCGTCATCACTAAACATTATCAGAACCAATTCAACCAAATCACAAGAGTAATAGCAGTCAAAGAAACATACTCATTGCTCTCCTTCGCATCACCCTTCTTCTCACCCCCACCTTGCACCGCCGCCTTAGCATCCCCACCCTCATCCATCTCATCGTCATCGCCCTGGCCCTCCTGAGCGGCACTCAGATCCTCCCGGGCGTCCTCGAGCTGCTCGCGCGCAAGCTTCGATATACGGCTCATCTCCTCCTCATCAATCTCATATTTCGCAGGGAACTGCGCCGCCACGCCGCGGCGCACCCACGCAGAAGTCGTAATCATGGACATCGTCTCGTGTCACCCGAATGGGCTGCTGTAGTAAGAATGTGTCGTCTTTATAGTCGAACAGAAACTTCAACCTCCAAACTCAAGTGAAAACCGGTAAAATAGAAGATACCCCGTCAGCGGCTCATCCACAAGATGAAAGTCCACTGTTATAACGAGAACAAAAAGGTAAGTTCAAAAAGTCAAGATAATCAAACCATTGATCGTCTGTCAGTCCGTCTCGTTTTGACTACTTTTTTTTTTTTTTTATCAAATTTCCCCCTCTGGTCTTTCCGCCCGGCAGAACCCGCCCGCTTTTCGCTCACCGCCCGGGATGCGCTCGGAGATTTCTCCATCCTTGATTTGATTGTATGATGTCTATCTCAGTCTCTCTTCCCAACTTCAACCACAGGATTAGCTATACAAGCGCTGCAAACAATTAATCCAGATCAAAATGCATTCCCACTTACACACACCCTACAACGCAAGTACGTCAACCCCCTCATCCCCCACCCCATCCCAATCGATCATAAACCCACCCCACCCACCTCCTCACAAAAAGATAACCAACTAACAAATATTGAAATAGACTGCGAGGAAATCATGACCGCCCTCGACGAATGCCACGCAAAGGGCTTCCTGCACAAGGCCATCGGCAGCTGCAACGACATCAAGCGCGACGTGAACAAGTGTCTGGGTGAGGAGCGGTACGCGCGCGCAAAGCGCAACCGCGATACGGCGAGGGAGAATCGCAGACGGATTGAGAAGATCTGGGCGGATGAGAAGGCTTTGGAGGTGACGGGGGGTCCGATTTCGTCATCGGGTGTGGGTGCGGCTGCTGAGGGGAAGTAAATTGTCTTACTCTCTATCTTTTGTGGTGTTGCTGTGTTGGTGTATACCTATGTGGGTGATGGTGTGGATTTGCTTGTTAATGCGTGGGTAGATGGTGTTGGGTGTTCATTTGGCTTTTTTTTTGTTGCGACTCTTGTATACTACACTATCAGACTATGTATATCAACTACTCCTCTTTCTAAGGTTGAAGTACTACGCCCATGATACATGTGTAGGTATTGAGATCTATCGACTGTACATTATCAACGAGACAGCACTCGCTTCCAACCAAAACGCCATACCATAGTCACTTTTAACCAATATTCAGAAAAGAAGAAAAAGAGTCCACAATCAGAGTCAAAAAGATCACTCCTCCATGGCATCCCCGCCAACAGCAGCCGACTCCGCACCATCCTGGTTCGCGCTCTTATGATGACGCCGTCTCCTCTTCTTCGGCGCGCCCTCGCCCTCACCCTCATCCTGCTCCGCGGCGGCCCTCTCCCCGGAACCACCCTCCTTCTGCCCAGCCTCACCACCAGGCGTCTTCTTCTTCGGCTTCTTGACACTCAACGGATTCGGCTGCTTAGGCTTCTTCACCCCACCCTTACTCTTACTCTTCTCCTTATCCTTATCCCCCTCACCCGCAGCACCCCTCTTCTTCTGCATCGCTTCATCATTGAGTCCCACCCTAAACTTCCCCTTCTCATACCCCTCACGAATCCCATCCGACGGCGCACTCATCGGCTCCAGAATCATCACGGACCGCTTCACATAAACAATCGGCACACCGGGGATAGACCGCGCCGCAGAGCGGAACTTCTGCGCGCGCCTCAGCGCCACAGCAGCCTCGTCAACGCCTCCGCGCTTGCGCTTCCTGCCCGCGTCAGCCGCCGCGTCCTTCTTGGGCGCCGGCGGGTCCGCCGTCGCGAGGATGTAATGCTCTTTGTTTTTCTTCTTGGCGTCCGCCGAGGGACACAGCAGAGAGAGCAGACACTCTGTTTCGTCGATGGGAGTCGAGTCCGCGTTGTGGGAGCAGTGGCGGAGGGGGAGCTCTGTGGGCGGGGGGAGGTGGAAGGGTCGGTAGGGATTGTTGGTTTTGGGGTTGATGGGCTGCGCGGCCATTATTGCTGCTAGGGAGCATTTTGTGAGGACTGTTCTGTTAGTTTTATTCTTCTTCGCTGGTTTCTGTTGTTTTCTCTTGTCCGGTGGTAAAGGACGACTGGATATAGAGAAGTAAAGAGGAAAAACATACGAGGCTTAACCTTCCCCTGCAGCGTCCTCTCCAGCGCCGGAATCAACTCCATCTTAAAGGTATGCACAGCATGTAAGAAACTGGCATCAACTGTCCCACAAGCAACCCAGTCAGTCACATCTATAGCATGAGATAATTCAATCGGGTATACACACCAAGCACTTGGTACGGCTCGCGGAACCCGAAAGCAAGCTCATACTGGTGCATGAGCTTGCGGTACTTCTTCGATCGCTTGGCCCTCATTTTTAGCGTGTGAAAATGAGGTTATTTGGGGGGAAAATGGAGGATTGGCGGTTGTGGTTGATTTGCGCTGCTGGTAGAGTTGAAACTTTTTTTGAGGGATTTTGCCGGGCGGTGAGGCGCGGTTTGGATTGGTCTGTGCGGTCATACTATGGACTATGGAGTATACACGGGGAGTCAGACTACGCCATTACTCATGCTGATATAGAAGTGATAAATTATTAATTATGTATTATTGTAGTTAGTGTCATTTCATTTATCATCCATAGTACAAATCAATCGCCATGCAATCTGGTTAAAGATAATAAGAAATAAGAGTGTAAAAAGAAAGAAGAAAGAAAGTATCCCAATAAAGCCCAAACCAGTATATCCCTTAATGCATTATGTTCATCGCGTGTAGTCATGTATATGCCTCTAATCGGCTGCGCTTTGGGCAGCGTTTGGAGCTGGCGCTCGTGGTCGGGAGGACGTAGCGGCCGGAGCGGCATGTCTGCCTGCATCGGGCCGGACGATCGTCAATGGCCTCCCTGGGTATGTCTCGGCGATGGGTAGCCGTATGAGACGGGGCGTGGTTCTTGGCCTCGTAAGTCTGTCGAAGATCTGAAATCAAAGACCGTCGGGCTGTGTTCAGCTCTCTCTGCGCCGGCAGCGACCCACGACCACGCTGATGTCGTCCATTTTGCCTATTCCATGTCAGTTACATCAACTACCATACTCAACAACAGGTGATCTGCTTACCCCCTTGGATGGCCAGTCCCTCATCAATCGCCTTCTCCATATAAGGGCTCTCCGCGTACGGATCCTGCGCGATTTCAAGCGCCGCGCGGAGCAGCTCGCGTGCCACAAAGACCATACACTCCTCGGTCAGTATGGCGGGATGCGTCTGGTCAGGAGCTTCGCCCTCCTTGCGGCCCTGTTCCCATTTCTCCAAGCTCTCCAGCGTCAACGTGAGCACCTCGTGCTCCCACAGATTGTCCAGCACGCCATCCGACGCAGCCAGCACGATGTCATCCTCTTCCAGGTCGACCAGCGACAGGACGGCATCGTTGCGAGGGGTGTCGACACTGTTGGTGCCCAGCTGCATGGGGCAGTCGAACCAGTGCCACTGCTCCTCGGTGCGGAAGAGCACCTTTTTCTCCCGCGGCCGGATGACAAGCACCTTGCAGTCGCCCAGGTTGGTCACGTAGAGGAGGGGTTTGGGGTTTCCCTCGCTGTCGCGCGAGTAGTGCAGTAGCGTCGTTACTGAGGTGGTCGTGCCGTACCAGGCACTCGGAGTGGTCGTAGCCCGGGTGGTCTCTTCGTAGGCTCGCTGGAGGTACTCGATTGGATCGGGGGGATTTTCGCCGTCGGGTTCGCGCTCGACCTCGAGGGCCCAGAAGTGTAGCAGAAGCCGGGACCAGAGACTAGGGAGTGCATGATCGGGTTAGGGGATTTCCTTTTTGGTCTGTTAAGGAGTCGACTTACGCAGCGTGACCTCGCGGCTTGGTCATCCAAGCTCCCACGCCGTCGTTAACGGCCAGGAAGTTGTCCGCGACGAGGACGGCATCGTCGCCGTTGTTGAGACCGCGCACGAGTTCCCCCCCAACGGACAATCTCCTATCCTGGCTCAGGGAGTGGGTGGTCAGAGGATCGGAGAAGGAAGACGACGGCGGTGACAGGAACGGCGGGGGGAAGGGCCGTGAAGGTCGTTTGGCGCGCAAGGCATAGCCCGTCTGGAAGCAGAAGGGCGATTTGGCGATAGGGAACTGCGGAGGCGGGTCGGGGACGGGAGTGGTGATACCGTAGGAGGGCCAAACGGCGCCTGGGTATCGGCGGGACTGTATTATCGAGCCGCGGATCCACAGAGCGTGGTTATTGAGGTGGCTATTGTGGTGGTGACCATGACCGGGCAATCGACAGTGCGATGCGAGGGAGCCAAGTATCCGGAAAGAGGGTCTAACGGGGGAACAGGCACCGGTCGGAGGTACCATGCCCGCGAGTGTGATGTGTCTGGGAGGAAAAGACCAACGAGAGACATTCGAAATAAGGAAAGGGAAGAGGACAGTAAATGGGATAAATAGATAGAAAGTAGGAGGAGAAGGAGAAGGGGAAAAATTCTATTTGGGGAGTTGCATATTTCAACAGGTCGAGAATCCTTTCAATCCCTCGTTTTTGATTATTGATTTTTATTTTATTTTATTTTATTTTATTTTTTTTTCGATTTGGTTTTCTTTTCTTCCTTTCTTTTCCTCTTCAGGTAAGTAAGAAACGTAAATCCTCCAGGGATCTTTTTACCCTGTTTTCTCTTTTTCTTTTCTCCTTTTTTTTCCTTTTTTTTTTTTTTCCTACTGCGATATAAGGCACCCAGGCATCCGTACACCAGTTGGCCAACCACAAGGCGGCGAATCAGCAATTCCGCGTTACTGTTAGGCTCTCTGATGGATCAAATGGATCAAATGGATCAACTGATGGACGTGGATTTCTATCTTTATCATGGCCCTAAAGGTTTAGCCTGGTTGTCGCCACCACTGGTGTCATTCCAGACCACCCGTTAGAACAGCTCATAAGCAATTACAGTGTAGTCAATCATAAACCCTCCTATCCCATCTCCTGACAACTTGGAATTGCAAGTTCTAGTTCAATGAATGATCGGCCCTGTTTACAACCCATCTGATTACCATATGATGTCATCGCGCCGTTTTTCTTTGGCTCATGATACCCACTAGACCCGAGGATCGACTCCATGGAATTGATTAAATGGGTTAAATCAATGGATACAGTTCCTAGTCCACCCGTCGATCACATGATGGGGTATGGCCTCGTTTGTTTCAACTTCATCATGAGGTGGTGTGTTGGTTGTTTGTCTTGGGTCTTTGCTATGGTCGAGGCTGTTATGGCCGAGTGAGGCGTTTGGACGACTCGGGGAATAGTCGGGAGATCGTCCAGGGATCTCACCGTATATTTATTAGTGCTATGGGGGTGAAGGAAGGAAACCGGTCTATCCCGTGGATTACGAATCCGATACTCCCTGCTACAATAAAGATGTACAGGATACATTGATATCTACATCAGGCTTACATGTCATGCAATTCATATCTCGTGTATTCGTTGGTCTCGTTGACTGTGGACTAGTCGTCGCAGTTTCGGGGTATCATGGCATCTCTCGTCGCGTCATGTCATCGTCAAAAAGTGACATGAAGAAGAACAAAAGAAAGAAGGAAATATGGAGGAAGGCAAGAAGAAAGCAGGAAGAAGAAGAAAAAAAAAAAAAAAACAAGAAATAAGGGAGAAAAGAGGAAAAGAAGAGAGGCAAACCCCAGAACTCTGCACAACTCACAGACCATTTCTAGCCATACTAGTCATCGAAGCCACGCGCTGTTTTTGAATCTCTTCTGCGAAGAGCAAAAATGCCCGGTTGAGCTCCACCGCGATCTCAAAGTCGTCAATGTCACGCTTCAGGCACGAGAGACCCTGGAACACGGCGCGCGCCAGACTGTTGCAGCGCACGCCGACAGGGCGATCAGCGTGGTTCTTGCGATGCTTGACGAACATGACGCGCATCACGCGGTCCCCGCAGGGACAGACACGCTCCGGGAACATGGTGCAGTCCCAGGCGCAGACGCAGGCCGAACGACAGGTGCACTTGCGCTCCTTGGCGTATTCCACCAGCAGTCGGCGGTCGTCCTCGCGGCGGATATCTCCGATGCAGCGGCCCTCCAGCTTGGCTAGAGTCGCCTGGCGATAGTCGCGGATCAGCTCTCTTTCCCAGCGCGCGGGATCGTCCCTGCGTCGGACCAAAGGCAGGACGGAAGTAGGAATCTCGTCGGCCACGAGCGCCTTGGGGGTGAAGGTCAGGTATTTCTCCGATTGGATCGCCAGCACCTCCTGCACAGGCAGCTGGTACTCGATGGACGGGTTGTCAGACGCCCACTTCTGGCAAAACTGCGAGTCCGGGTCGCCGACGATGCGCAGGACAAAGCGGCGGTAGCCCAGCAGATCGTCCAGGGGGAAAGCATGGCCGACAAATCTCTCCATGGAGTAGCGGAGAAAATAGTCCTGGTGCGTTTGAACCAGTTTTCTGTTGCGAACGACGCAAATGGAGGGAGAATCCAGCACCTGTTTACAGAAAAGCAGGATCTTGACCAGAAATTTGGGCTCGGGCAGACGCGACTCTCTGCGATGGCCTGCGGGGGCTAGATCCGCCGTGAAGTAGGAACACAGCTCGACGTTCGCAATCTCCATGATGAGACGCGCATAGGCGGCATAGTACAAGTTCTCCACATTCTCGATCAGCGCGAGAACCGAGTCGCAGGTGGCGAGCTCTTCCGCTCTGTTGAGATTGGCCATGATGCCGTCCGGACCGTCATCCAACTAGCCCAGTCAGCTGAACACTGTTGACGCCCGACCGGGGGACTTGGACTACATTGCTCCTTACCTCCACGCCATAGTGACGAAGGATCATGACGAAGATCTTCGAAATTGTATAGACCTTCGTGAACACCCTCAGGACACTCGCCAGCCACTCCTCCGCCTCATCAATCTGAATCTCCAGGTACTTGACCGCAGACGAATAGACATTCCATTCAGGTGCGCTGACGGTGTATGGAAGAGTAGGACGCTCCGGAATCATGAGCTGCTCTTTCGTCAGATCTATCTCTCAAATGATTGCAGTCAACTCACAGCAGAATGGTAAGAAACATCCGTGCTGTCAGATCTCTGCTGCACCAAAGCCTGCATCTTCTTGCGCTCCTTCTCCATCATAGCCTGCGAGTAGCTATCCATGCTGTTTACCTGCTCCGCTTTGCGGCGGCAAATCTCCTCGTTTGTGGATAGGCTGTCAGATAGGTAGGTGAGTTGGTCAGACGGAGTGGAAGGACGTTTGTGAAAAACTTTCTGGCGCACAAGGCCCCAGAGACGGGAGGGGGACTTGCGAACTGCAGGGCCCATACTGTCGTTCACTGTAAGCGCCGAGAACCGTCGCTGGCGAACGTTGTCGATGATGCGATCTGGAACTAAGTAGTGAGGTGAGCAGTTCGTGATGTTGAGTTCTGGGACAGAAAAAACAAGTATGAGACGGCATTGAAGAAAGTCATAAGAGCGCATTTTTTCTCTTTCTCTCTCGTTTTTCTTTCTTTCCAGCTGTGATTGGAGTGAGACCGCTGGACTGTCAGTGATTGTATGCATGATGGATGATCTGGTGAGGAGTCCTTGGTGAAGGTTCAGTCACTGCCTCAGGTTGGAACGGCCGAGGCCTCTTTCCTTTGACAGTCACTTTGCACAGGATGTAACTACTATGGCATGGTCTGGTATAATCAATAGCAAACATTATATGCGTAATACAAGTACATCAGGCTATCTACACCTGGGTTTTACATATTCGGTTGGATGTGACTGGGAGGCATGTCTCTTCTGCAAGTGTTAGTGAGACAACGCTAAATGTAGACAGATCATACACCTTACAGGATTAGTTGAAAGACACATTGAACAAGATACTAATTAACTCCAAAGACGGAATGTATATAAATCTAGAATTATTGTTTAGACCCCAACATTAATGACTTCGTTTATTATTGATATGCAATTCCAAGGACAATCAAAATCCCACTTAGCATCCAAACTACCCGCTAATTCGAACAAGACCAAATGAAGAGATATGCAAGATGACAATGTGCCAGTCCCAATAAACGCCCCTTGACTGTCATAGATTAGAGCAACGCCGGGTCCACTTCGATGATCGAGGCAGGAGTGTGGTAAGAGTATGGCAGGATGACTTCGTCGATCTTCCAGATGGTCTGATTCGCTCGATCGACGCACTCGGATGAAACGTTCATACATTCGTTCAAAGAGAGAGACTTCAGCATGAGGTTAGCTTTCGATCTCGAAAAAGACAACATATACACACCTTGAGATTCTTCAGACCCCGGACCCATTCAAGCCCAAGATCACAACTGTCATTGGCCAGGTCCTTGGGATGCTCGTGAGACTTGGTCACAATCTGGTGGCAGTTCTCCAGCCAGAGGACTTTCAGATTCTCTCCGGGCACGTGGCATTTGTCTTCCGTCCGTAGAAAATCCTCCTCTTCCGTGTCTCTGCTCATCCCTCCGAGCCAATCGAGGAACTCGGGTTGCACGCCGCGGCAAGTCCGCAGTTTGAGCACGTTTAATCCTGGATTGTTCCTCACGAGCATCATCAGTTGCCACGGCGTGATGCCCGCCCTCTCCATTACCAGGGACTCCAGGCCCGACATTCCCATGCCCTGATACTGTCCAATGCCGATGAGAGGATTCCAGACAGTGCTGGCCGGTGCAGGATGAAGCCAAGAACTGGGCCTCATGTAGCCATCTCGAATGTGTGGATGCTCGAAGCGCAATGCCAAATGACGCAGGGTGTGTTGGCATTTGGTGGACAAAGCCTGGGCACCTTCGATGTCGATGTCATACGCCATGAACTCAAGTTTCATCAGTGACGACCCGTACCGGTTCACCATCTTGGTGAAGACTCTATTCTGCTTGCGAATCATCCGGTCCTGGACCCGAGATCTGTCCTGCTGTGATTGACTGCGGCTTCTTGGCTCATTCGTCTTCGTTAAAGGCTTGCGGGTGGCGTCGTGGCCGATGCGTTTGACAATGGGTTGGATGATGGAGATCGTGTATTCTCCTCGGATATCCTCATCCCCCGCAAACTTGCCTACTTGCTCGGGAGTAGCCCATCCCGCCTGGAGATGAGAGATCATGCAGTGGATCCGTTTTTCGAAGACCGCTAACCGCAGGCGCCGTAGACACAGGGTGTGTGCGCGGTAACTTGCGCGAGATACCCCGCCGAAGGCAACAAGTGCCTCAAAGGGAAGATAAGATAGGATTTCGAGGATGACCTCCAGCGGGAGGGCGTTGAAGTGGCTATACATGAGACCTTTGTTTCTCTCGTTCCCATATGTTGTTTCGTCGATAGGGTCTCTGCTTCCCCTGGAAGAATGGCTGTGACTTATGCTTTTCTTTCTGCTTATCGATGCATTAGTAAATGATTTCCGCTTAGACTCGATTGTTCGAAGAGGAGCGGTAATTCGCCGTGCCAGAGATCTCAAAAACATGCTTGACTATAGGATAGGACAAGGTTTTATATGCGTACTGCACATTCTGCTATAAATTGTAGCGGTCAAAGAGGTCATTGCCCTTGAACATAGATACGTAGGCAGGCTGGGGCAACCCGGAAATGAAATTATGGACGGTATAGAATAGGTTCATCGGGTTCTTTCAATCAATTGATCTCTGAAGAACCATGATATAGTCTCGAGGAAGAGAAACAGTTGAAGAGGTGATAAAACAAGGCAGAACAGGTGTTCAGACTCACAAAGCTGACATGGGATTGAACTTTAGACTGGAGTTAAATCAAAATACTTGCACGTCATTACACCAAACCCCGCCCTTGATATATCCGGGAACCGGTCAGGGAAAGAGAACTGGTCGGAGAGAAGAGAGCGGTGTTTAGAGCGCTGATTCCGTGGACGAAGAGACAAAGAAGTGAAAGAAACAGGCCCTGTGTGATGCCGAGGACCAGGCGGTATTATTTCCGAGGCAAGGAATGTTGTTGACTAGGGTGAACCCAAGAATGATCCAGAGGCGGAGAGCCTCTACAAAAACACGGGGAATAACACGTAGTAAGAGGAGCCGGGGAAATGCCAGAACCTAGTCCAGACCAAAACAATGCCACAATACGTTGTAGCAGTTGCATCCGGGAGCACCTCGGACTTGGCGAGAGGCCCCGAAGGCCCAATTACCTGGGTCAGCACAACTCGAGTTGCAGGCACAGGTTGGACAAGAATGCGACGATGACAACGTTTCTTTTTTGTGGCATGATCCTCTCAAAGTCACAAGGCGTGTCGGCTGGAATTGTGTACCACCAGGACGTACATGGATGGGGCCCTCAACATTCGTAATGTCTGCTGGCGGAGGCGTTCTCCCTTCTTTAGGCTGACCCGGTGCTGGGGACACTGGGAGACACCAATGCAGCCTAAACCCCATCTGCCGGGTTCACGCAAGCAGGTATGTAGGGGGTGGGGTGCCGTCACAAACCTTTGGATCCCCCTTTGATTCGCGACCCAAGCGAGAGAAATCCCACGGGTGGAATTATTCTCACTAATCCGGGATAACCGAAAGATTAATGTCCTGCAAAGACGGGAAGGTGACAGATGTCAGATCCCTGATCCTGTTCGACCGAGAATCTCACGATTTTCGGACCCGAGTGATCCAGCAAAACCACAAGTCAATCGGGTTGTCCCCTTGTCCCAGTCTCCATTCCGCCCAACTCCTCGGATGCAGACAAGGATTGTCCCAGCTCGCATCCAGGTGGGCCAGTAAATCCATTCTCCTTGCATTGTTTGCGTGACCCTGAACCAGTCTGTCGGGCCCGTCTAGCCAATCGAAACCGTACCAGCCAGATGAGGATGATCAACCAGCATGGTGTTGATCGCCTGAATGGGGAGTAATTTAGAGGTTTAGATCGTCCAATCGCTCACTCCAGATGGGGCGCCAGACATGTCTCTGGTTGGGTGGACATAATCGGACGGGAGGATCGGACGGGCATGATCGGGTCCACTTTACCCAGATTAGGTCCAACTTTCTTCTGCGCCGAGGGTTGAAACTTTAGAGTCTGGAGAATGTACAGATTGGGTACGAGGCACAGTACTAGAGGGTCGATCACCGCAGTAGTCTATCACTAGTGAGACCCGAGTCATGGGTTCGATATTTAGCTTGGAAGGGCTGACATTCCTGGCTGAGACGGCGCTCCCCCGATCCAGAACCATAGGGCATGGAAAAGACCCATGGAAATCAACAATGACTCCTTCTGTAGCGGAGAGAAAGTCACAGAACGGCAAATCGACTCTCGATTGGCAACTCCGACATGAGTCGACGGGAGAGAACTGGAAACTGAAGGTGCTGGTGTTGTGGGAGACTGAAAAAAGAAGCAAGGCGGCCGAAAGACATAGATGTGATGGATCACGAGTTGCGCGCATCGGCTCCCCCACCCACCCTGCACGTCGTAACTTGACCCAGTGATAACAAACATGCCTCCTTTCTGACTCCGAATATGACTTCAGAAAACTAACATACTGTGAGTATACTGTTCGATTGTGGTTACCGCTCTTTCCATACTAGCCGATTGATTGGTAAAAGCCAGGAAAAAAGGAAGATACGAATGTACGGGCTCAATATATATTAAAGGAGCCACAGAGATATCTCTCTGGAGACGCCATCCTGTACAATTTGCATATTCGGTTTGTTTGTGTAACATGTATGCTTGACCCTCGTTTGTTTCCTTGTCAACACAAACCACATACAGTCCACCGCCAGTTGCTCTACGCCTGCACCCGGAAAGTCCGGCCACTGGCGGTCTTTCGCTCCCGTTCCTCGTTCTCCGGTCGAGCTCGGTTGAGAACTACCCTCTGTTAGCATATGGGACCGACACTGGAGGTCGTTTTTGAACTTACCCTGGAGGAAGTCGGCGGTTCTCTTGCGCATCCGGGTATGGAGGTACACCTAGGGGAAGGAAAGAACATGTCATCAACGAAGAGTTTTTCACAAAGAGCACAGCACTGGGTATCTACCTTCGAGGCTTTGATGTGGTAATGGAAATAATCGCGGAAGATTTGGATATGGGAGATGTTGTCGTAACGTCGCTGGGCGGACAAGTGGCGGGGGAAGAGCACTACATATCGTCAGCCAGGGTTCGTGCCATGAGGGGCTCCACAACAGCCTACCGAAAGTTACGTAGCTAGTCTTGCCATCGTTGGCAAGGCCAGGAACACCCTCCAGCTCCAGGGGAGGGTCGTTCCGGAAAAGCACTTGCGGGGCGTTTTGCAGAGTCAATACACGGCGGCGAGCGTCCACAAACTCCTGCACGAAGACCTTGCCAAAGATGCGATCGGTCTCTTCACGGAAGACGGTGCTGAAGATCACCGTGACTCGGTCATAGCTGGCCTTGACATAGATGGCTTCTTCCTCCCGGTAGTGGATTGCCATCACCTGTCCCCCCTCCTTCACCCCCTGGGGAGCTGATTCGGAGGTGTATTGAGCAGCCTCCTCCGCAAGGCTAGAGAATTCGCTGAAGGCTTTCTCGAAGGGAGCCGCCATGGCGTTGCGCTTCATCAGGGCCAGCCGCATGATGAGTTCATCCCGCGCTTCCTGGTCAGCGGGGAGGTTTTCCAAGTCGATCAGTACCGAGAAATCATAACCCGGCTCGGGGGCGACAATGTACGACCCGTATTCTCTCTCCAGGACCTGCTGGGCACCACACTGGACCAGCTCTCTGAAACACTTCACATTGATCGAGATGAGGATCTGGGACTTCGACTCGGGGGTAGACACATGGAAGGTAACACCGTCGAAGTCGGAAACGACTTGATCAATTGATACCGGGGGAGCTCTATCGAATCACATAGATCATTTGTCAGCGAAGAACATGTTTGTAAGTTTATACAGCATGTGGTGGGGTGAACATGAGGAGGGGGAGGGGGCGGCCGTACCCCGAGAACCGCTCCGTGAGGAGGGTGTGGATGAGGACGTTATGGTAATCAAGAAGCAGCATTCTGCTGATGTTTATACCATCAACAACTGAAAGTATAATACTTTACCCAGGCGTCCTATAGCACTTGTTCGTGGAATATCTGAAAGAGTCAAAGGGAGTAAATTGTATGATTGAGGGAGTACGGAGTAGGAGTAAGGCAGTTACGTAGTTCGCTGCCCATGATAACCCCCGTAAGTGTTTCGGGGAGGGGGGAAGAGAAAGGGGAAGGCGGTGGACATCGTTCTGCCCGCCTTAGTTGTTGCCGCCCGTGCTATTCTCTTTTGCGCCTAAGAAAAAAAAAAAAGTCGACCATCTTTTGGAGCTCTCCAATTATTCTCCAGACTCGGTCACCCAACGATGGTCAAGTCATACTTGTAAGTTCAATGGATCGCTGATTGGATATGGAAGGCTAATTAGTACAGAAAATTCGAGCATTCGAAAACGTTCGGGCTCATTACGTCCGCGACGTCGAATGCTGTCTGGGCCCCAGACGATGGGATCGCAGGCGCTGCTCGCCGCACGGGCTCCGGAAGGGCTTTCGTCGGGGCCGGTGAGGATGTTTTGTGTTGGGATATAAAGAAGGGGGAGTTGCTGGGGAAATGGCGAGACTCGGCGTGTAAAGCGCAGGTCACCGCGATCACCCATAGCCCGACTGATGAGGATATTTTTGCGGTCGGGTAAGTTTTTCGCTTTGCACAGATGAAGGCCGGCCAATGCTGATCATGTGCTGTGTTTGATTCTAGATACGAAGATGGAAGCATTCGCGTCTGGGACTCGAGAACCGCCACGGTAATCATCTCTTTCAACGGCCATAAGACCGCCATCACGGAGATCGCGTTCGACAGCACTGGCGCCCGCATTGCGAGTGGTTCGAAGGACACGGATATCATTGTGTGGGATCTTGTGGCGGAAGTCGGACTCTTCAAACTCCGAGGACACACCGACCAAGTCACGTCGCTTCACTTCCTCACTCCGTCCCTGGAGATGCTCAATGAGGCCGGACTTGGTGAGCACGCCGGGTTCCTGATCACGACCGGCAAAGATTCTTTGATCAAGGTGTGGGATTTGGCTTCGCAACATTGCATTGAGACGCATGTGGCACAGTCCAACGGCGAGTGTTGGGGTTTGGGCCTGTCCCCGGACCAGAGTGGCTGTATCACTGCCGGCAACGATGGAGAGCTGAGGGTCTGGTCGATCGACGAAAGCGCTGCGATCACGATCTCCAAGGAAAAGGTCGGGTCGGAGGACATGAAGATCTTGACGGACAGAGGCACATTTTACCGGAATGGAAAGGACCGCACGATCGGTATCAGCTTTCACCCGCGCGCTGATTACGTCGCGTTCCATGGGTCCGAGAAGTCTGTCGAGATTTGGCGGATTCGCTCTGCCACGGAGATTCAGAAGGCTTTGGCGAGGAAGCGCCGGAGAAGAAGGGAGAAGGAGGCTCTGAAGGCCGCCGAGAAGGGCGAGTCTACTCCGGCAGCGGACGACGACAAAGTGGACGACATCTCCTCGGCACCCGTGTCGGAAGTTTTTGTCTCGTACGTGATCGTCCGAACCGGCGGAAAGGTGCGCTCCTTTGATTGGATTGGAAGCAAGTCGACTGGCAACCTCCAGCTGCTTGTCGCGACCACCAACAATCAACTGGAGTCCTACAATGTCGCCATGGCCAATAAGAAGAACAAGGACGAGGATGAGTCGGAGTACACTCGAAACCTGGCGGTCGATATTCCGGGACACCGCACCGACATTCGGTCCATTGCTCTCAGCTCGGATGATCGAATGTTGGCGTCTGCTTCGAACGGCAGCCTCAAGGTCTGGAACACTCGGACGCAGAGCTGCCTGCGTTCCTTGGAATGCGGCTACTCTCTCTGTTCCGCCTTCCTTCCTG
Organism: Aspergillus candidus; assembly: GCF_002847045.1. NCBI lineage: Eukaryota > Fungi > Ascomycota > Eurotiomycetes > Eurotiales > Aspergillaceae > Aspergillus > Aspergillus candidus. The sequence continues at coordinate 246,148 of NW_020194009.1, read as the reverse complement.
GCGACAAAATTGTCGTCGTTGGAAACAAGGAGGGGCAGCTCGAAGTCTTTGATATTGCCTCCTCGACTCTCCTCGAGACGATCAACGCCCACGATGGACCGGTGTGGTCGCTCCATGTTCATCCCGATGGAAAGTCCTTGGCGAGCGGTAGCGCCGATAAATCCGCCAAGTTCTGGAACTTCCAAGTGGTCCAGGAAGAAATTCCCGGTACGAAGCGGACCACGCCGCGCTTGAAGCTTGTCCACACGCGGACGCTGAAGGTCGCGGACGATGTTCTGAGTCTCCGTTTCTCGCCCGATGCTCGGCTCTTGGCTGTTGCCATGCTCGACAACACCGTCAAGGTGTTCTTCACCGACTCGTTGAAGCTCTTCCTGAACCTTTACGGCCACAAACTCCCTGTGTTGAACATGGACATTTCATACGACAGTAAGCTCATTGTCACCTGTTCGGCTGATAAGACGGTCCGTCTGTGGGGTCTGGACTTCGGTGACTGCCACAGGGCATTCCTGGCCCACGAAGACAGTATCATGGCGGTGGCGTTTGTGCCCACCAACAAGGAAGGAAACGGGCACAACTTCTTCAGTGCCAGCAAGGACCGCACCATCAAGTACTGGGACGGCGACAAGTTCGAGCAGATCCAGCGACTGGGCGGCCACCACGGCGAGATCTGGGCCATGGCAATCAGTCAAACCGGCGAGTTCGTCGTCACCGCCAGTCACGACAAGAGCATCCGCACCTGGGACCAGACCGACGAGCCGCTCTTCCTCGAAGAAGAGCGGGAGAAGGAACTCGAGGAGGTGTACGACAACACCCTGACCGCGTCTTTCGAGCAGGAAGACGACAAAGATGGCGAGAAAGCCGAAGCCGTCGACGCCGGCAAGCAGACCACCCTGACCCTCATGGCCGGTGAACGCATCATGGAAGCCTTAGAGCTAGGCATGGAAGATCTCGAGATCGTGCGCGAGTGGCGCGCCATCAAAGCCAAGCAGCCCAACGCAGCCCCTCCCACGCGCAACCCCCTCTACATGGCGCTAGGCAACATCTCCGCAGAGAAGCACGTCCTGAGCGTCGTGCAGAAGATCCCCGCCGCATCTCTCCAAGACGCACTGCTCGTCCTGCCCTTCTCCAAGGTCCCGCCGCTGTTCACCTTCCTGAATATCTGGGCCACGCGCGAGTGGAACGTGCCCCTCACCTGCCGGATCCTCTTCTTCATCCTCAAGACGCACCACCGCCAGATCGTCGCCAGCAAGACCATGCGTCCGATGCTGGACAGCATCCGGTCGACGCTGCGGCGGGTGCTCGCGCGCCAGAAAGACGAGATGGGCTTCAACCTGTCTGCGCTGCAGTTCATCAGCAACCAGGTCAAGGAGGAAAGCACCAAGGACTACATCGACGAGGAGCTCTACGAGAAGCAGCAGCGGACGACGGGGACCGGCAAGAAGCGCCAGTTTATCAGTGTTGCCTGAACTTGAACTTTGAACTTGAACTTGGTCCAGGTCTATTGTCTATCCTGTTGTAAAAAGAGCATATTCATGGCGTTGTGAGGTGTTGGTTCATGGGCTACTTCTACCAAAAGTTATATATCCGGGAGTTTACAAGACGCTTTTTTCTACCTAGGAGGGTGTAGGTTCAAAAAAATTATATGTATATCTTCGATGTAATTAAAAAATGTTCATTATGTTCAATATAACTAGACATTACTCTATAATAATCCTCCGTAACTTCCACTAATCTACAGCGTATAGAATGAAGTCTAGTAACTAGAACGAGTCAGCATGATCCACCAAAAAAGCAGAAAAAAGACCCGACCACAAAGGACAAGGACAAAGACAAGGCCAAGGGCCCAAGTAGCCAGCAGCTAGCCAAATAGGCGAGTAACCACCAAAGCCAGCAAGGGCATTAAAAATTACCCTCTAAACCAAACCAACCCCACAAAACAACAACAATAATAGAACACATCCAAGACACCATCTCAGAAGAACCATTCTAAGCACCGACGACAAGAGACACCCTCTCCCCCATAGGAGTGAGAAGGGCAATCCCTGCCATACCTTTTCCGGCTCTTCCTAAAAAATACCGGTTCTAGAGAAACGTTCTCATCATTTAGGTGACAAGGGTGTGTCTTATTATTGTGTTTGTTTGGTTTTTGGTTTGGTTTGGCTTGTGCTCTGCTTGTCTTTGTCTTTTGTGGCTTTGTGGTTATGGCGGGGTGATGATGATTTGATTGATTGGTTCGGAGATTGGTTGTGTTTTTTGTAGAGATGGATGTTGTGAGCATACCTGATTGTCAGTGGATTGACTGCATTATTTCATCCTTGTTGGTGTTCGTGGTTGAGCATTTCCACAATAGAGAAGAAGAGGAGAAAAGAAAGAGAAAAAAAACGAGTAAAAATAAGTTTTGGCGTCGGGATCGGGATGATGGACGGGCCGGGTAGGGCATAATTAGTCATAGTTGTGATATTGCGTATAATTATGTGTGCATAACTGGATAACTTTGAGCGCTTAATCTATCGACGATATTTATAAAAGAGATACAAGCGTTCTCGAGCCTTGGGCCCGTTGTGATTTAATCAAGTTGAACTTAGATCTATTAAGATTCATGTCTCGTAATCCGTTACACATTGCTATGCTACGGGCCAGCCCAGGAGGTGCAAGCAACTCTTGCGCGAGCCAATCTCATGACGCCCGCTTCATTTTCCCACAGTTAGAACATGTCCACCACTCTGTTTCCATAAAGCTGCCACAATCGTCACAGAGCCATCCCAGGGGCCGTTTGGAAGATTTTCGTTCTAGGGATGCGAGAGACTCGACAGCTCTGGTCCGGTTCCTGAACGGTTCCTGCGCCGCGGAGCGACTGAGAGGTCTCTTGTTCGTTTTTCTAATCTCCGTCTCACTGGGTTTAGTAGTTGCAGGGCCAGACATAGACCTGGGGTTGGATGGTCGAGGTCGCTCGGCTGCACAAACGTCACAGCAGAGGTAGGTGGCGGGGTTTTCGAGGGTGCAGGTAGGACATGTCCACGGTGTCTCGTATAGTCGATCATCCGTCGTTAAGTCAATAGGGACTTCTGACTGAGACGGTCCAGACGGCGCAGGAGGATTGACGCTCTGAGGTGGTGGAGAAAGCACGGAGCGGGGTCCGGCAGGGATCGCTTGGCTGGGAGGGATATAGCCAGGTCCGTAGCGCTCCCGCTCTTCTTCCTCGATCAGGTCAATGTAAGCCTGCATGATCGCGCGTTCGTTTGCGTCATCTTCTTCGGCTTTGGTGCTAAAGTTGTTCCGAGAAGCCTCTTCTGCAAGCTCAGTACTGTTCTCTGCCCCAGAGGCACAGCCGTTGGTCACCTCGATGCGCCGTTGCGCAGCATCGGCAATGGCCCTGCGGATGTCTGTGCCTCGACGGACTGGAGCACCGCCCAATCGCTGTCCAGAACCAGCAGAGAGCGTCTTCCGGCGTTCCGCAGCTGCTCTCGCTTGCCGACGAGCCTCGTCGACAGGCATGTGGCGCCCGCCAAGACGTTTGCCTTGGGACAGGAAACCTTCTCCGGTGTAGCCCTTGATGGCGAGCTCTTCATGCTCGTCCCGCAGCTGGTTCCAGAGAGCATGGAACTGCTGGTTGTGGGGCCCGATAACGATGTGGCAAAGTCTATGTATGTCAGTAATAGATCTGTAGTAAGGAGCTAGCCACCTACTCGTGCAGCATAGTATCCACCACATCCTGGACAGGAAGAAATTGACGTTGATCGGAAGGGTATCGCAGCCGCAGACATATCTTCAGGCCGCCGTTGATGTTGAGACCTAGAAGATTTCTCTGATTTGGATAGAACTCTGCCAGAGTCCCAACTTTCCAGTCTCTTCGGCGCATGATTGGCTTGACTAGGGAGGCGACCTTTCGGAGAACCATCAACGCCTCAGATTCTCTGGGCCGATGCTTGTCATGCTGGTATTCGAGGACCAGCGGGTCGATTTCACGCATTCTGTAGGGTTGAACAAGACAAAAATGATCTAAATGGCCAAAATAGTAGGAAAGAACGAGATATCGTGTGCAGATAATCAAAATCGTGAATTAAAATTGAGGAACCGTAGTATAGTACTAGCAGGTAGTAAAGAATGTAGTGGGACGTTTCCGCCAGGTTATCTCCAGCCTAGCAGAAAGCAGTGTCCATCCATCAGAGCGAGCACACTATGCTTCCGATGGTTCTCGACAAAATCATTTACCACAGTCCAGGCAGACAGCCCAGAGATGAAGCCGCGTCATGGAACAGGGTGGCACTTGAGAGTTGAAAGGACGAGGAAATTGTATTGATAATCCACGGAACCTGCCAGGAACGTGGTCACGTGACTTACACTGGATGCCTGAGGATTTGTACACTCTACATGGGGAGCATACACTCGAATCTCAGGCAGTTGTTCCTGGTAGTCAGATACCTGCAGTAGACACTTCATATACTAGGTAGTCTCTAGGATAATCCAACGCATAGTCATCTCGACCGATGGATGACCGAGATCATCGACACCAAGGCGAATGCACGTTCTCCACTCGTAACCCACTCATCAATGTTATCATTTTTTTCAGCACGCCTAGAGTGAAGTTGAAGATAACTAGCACACACCAGTTCCTATTCTTATAGAAGAATAGTCGTAATAGCATTTTCTAGGAAGTGATCATGGCACGTGATATACAGCTTGCATATGGTGGGTCCCGATGTGGAACTCATGTGACTTTCCCGTATCGTTGCTAACATCAGTGGATTTCTTCACGGCATCACCTCTGCCTGGTCTTCGAAAGCTTCAGTCCATCTTTGTCCCCTTTCAAAATGACGAGTGATGATCAGTTCTTCTTTGACTACGTGAGTATATCTCTTGAGATCAGGTCCCTTTTCCAAAGCCGAATCTGACCTGTTGCTGTCTTTAGCTTGCCACGATACCCCATGACGTAAGGCGGTACTCCACGCAAGTAGCAGATTCTATCGACCGGCAGGTCGACCACGCCGCCACGACGATTCGAGATCTGCTTTCTAATCAGTCATGGCTGCCTTCTTCAGTGCGGCCTATACCTAAACGCACCCCGGACTTGCATTCCTCACACTCCCTCGTCACTCGGGCGCAGGACTGGGTCCACCGGAACCGAGCGTGGAGCGCTGCCATCCTCGCCTTTGTGGGAACTAGCTGCGTGCTCTACTATGGAAATAAAAAGCTGGGCGGTCGACGAAGGAGGGCGCGCAGAGCTGGGAACGGCGCTCGGAAAGAGATAGTTGGTATGTTGCCCGCGCGGGGACGGTTTGCGTGAAACGAAAAAGTCTAACGGCAGGCAGTTGTCGCCGGGTCCCCTCATGAGCCGATGACCAGAGCCATCGCCTCGGATTTGGAACGTCGGGGATACATCGTCTACATTACCGTGGCGTCTGCAGATGAGGAGCGTCTGGTCCAGTCGGAAAATCGAGGGGACATTCGCAGCCTCTGGCTGGATCTTACGACGGTAAGCCGGACCGCACCCCCTTGGAGTGGACAAGAAAGACATTGACTCATACATACAGATTACATCTTCTCCCTCGGATATCCACCCGTGTCTGAATGAGATCCATTCGTTGATCACCCAACCCCAAAGTCCGATGGCCGGTGTGCCACCACACACCTGCCAGCTGAGCGGACTTATCCTCGTGCCATCGCCCAACTACAGCACCGGCCCCGTGGCTACGATCCCGCCTTCTTCCTGGGCCGATACCGTCAACGCCCGTTTGCTGTCGCCCATTCTGACCACTCAACTCTTCCTGCCCCTCCTCACCGTCCGCAACACCAACAGCACCATCGTCCTTGTCTACCCCTCCATCTCCTCGTCGCTCTCAGCCCCGTTCACAGGCCCCGAAGTCACCACCACCCGGGCACTGTCCGGGTTTGCCACATCGCTGCGACGAGAGCTCAGTCTCCTGCAACACGGCAAGATCGACGTGGTTGAGCTGAAGCTCGGGAACATCGACCTGGGTGCGCCGTACCGGAACGCGCAGGGCCACATCACCGGCACAGAAGTTCTGGCATGGAGCGCGCAGCAGCGGTCGCTGTACGGACCGCAGTACCTATCCAGCATCGAGCAGCGGCCCGTGGCTTCGGCGGGACCGAGCACGGTGCGGGGATCTCCGGCGCGCAGCCTGCACTACGCCGTAATGGACGCGCTGGAGCCGGCGTCGCGGGACATCTTCGGGCGCAAGGTGTCGAAAAGCCCGGTGATGTTCGTCGGACGGGGGGCGCGAACTTACAGCATTATTGGTGAGTGGGTGCCGGCTGGATTGGTGGGATGGATGTTGGGGATGCGATCGGGACAGCGCACGCCGGGCGACAGCCCCAGCGGGAGCAGTAGCGAGACGAACTGGGAGAAGGTATAATCTCTTCTTTTCTGTTTCCTCTCACTCTCTCATTCTCTCCTCTCTATCATTCTTTTCTCTATCATTTTTCTCTCTCTATCATTTTATTTTGGGGGTGGGATCTCGAAGGCATTGGTAAGGTTTGATATCGCGGCGCAAGCATGTACTCTTCTCTCATAATCGTTGGCTAAACGGGAACGAAAAAAAAAACCAATTGAATCCATGAACAAGTTTCCGGTATTGACACTCTTAATCCAACCACCTTTTATACAACCCTACCAATGAATCAAATAGTGAAACTCTAGTCAAGCAGGGAGAGGCAACGCAGACGTAGCAGGAGAGCAGAAACAGAGCGTGGATAACACAAGGAAAAGTGAGGTGGGATACTGGTAGTGTGGGGTTCGACAGCAAGTAGATTGTCGTCATGACGGTTGTCAATTGATCAAGTCGGTATTTGGTATATAATGCATGTGTGATGGAGATGACTGGGGTATGGGGAATGAAAGGTGGGGTTCGATATGCGACTCGACGTCACTAACGGTATATATGTCGGAGACATGCCGGCCAATTACTCGCAGAGGACACCACATGATGAGGTAAATAAATAGAATACTATAACAGGAGAAGGATAAGCAAAAAAGAAGTAAAAAACGAAGTATATCTCTAGTATGTACCGACCGCAGACGGTAGCCTCCACGACAAACGAAGACCCAGGCAGTCCCTAATGTAAGTAGACCAGGAGAAGGCTGAAGCACACTCGAGTTTCACATCCCCGAAAGGCATATGACATAGCGGACCTCCACGATATCTCCATATCCAAACCTGATTGATGGACAGCGACCGAGATCAGGATCAACTCGGTATTTAGTAGTCTGTCCGACAACGATCAGCCTGCCAAGGACAGGAAAAACGAGTGGTGTCATCTGGTGGGGAATCACACCATTGATGCCGTGCCAATGCTAGGATGCCAAGGGATTGGTTTTTACATCAGCCTTACGATAGGTATTGGGGAGCGTTGGGTAATTATTATGATGGAGTATATAGAGAGAGAGAGAAAATGAGAGAGAGGACGGTTCAGATTAAAGAATAGTAGATCGAAAGATCCGGCGGGATGGGATTCCCGATTGGACCGGTCGGATTGTACGATGTAACTTGAATAAGCTTAAACGGGAGACTCCTTCCACTGGACGAGATAGGAGAGATCCAAAAAAGAGAAAGTAAGAATGAAGAAAGAAAAAAATAGATTAGTGTGAGTCTGACCCACAATGGATTCACCCCTTAGACTTCCACGGCTATTTTGAGGGGCAGTAGGTAGTAGTCAACAAGCCGGTTGGGATAGATAGTAGATAGTCAGTTGGATAGTGGTAGATAGTGGAAATTGATAGGAATGGTACAGCGACTCCAAAGTCCGTGTCAGTCAACGGTAACGTTATTATGTTAAGGTGGGGATGATCTCCTGCCATTGAAACTGGTCCTATCAACTACAAGAGAACAATGGATGAACATTCTTCATCCATCGAGGGAGAGAGAAGTGGAGTGAGGTTGAAAGAGGATTAACTCTTCTCAGTAAAGGTGGAGAGAATCGCAATTAACCCCAGCGATGCCTGATTTACGGGGCTCTCTGTCGGTAAATGCCGTATCGATGGTAATTTCCACCTGGAGGATACTGTCACACACTGTGGTTTATTCCAGACGAGAATGATCATAATAACAATCAGAAAATGAATCAACAGATTAATACAGACAGAGTGGTATGATAAACAATCAAAAGGATGATGTCCAATGTCCACAACCATGGAACCCAATGGCAGAATATATATAGACCAGAGATGGACTCCACTCCAGACGTTCTTCAACCATGGGTCTCATCCCGGCCAAGATTCCATTTCCTCTTTCTAGAAAACTCACCCGGTCAGCCTACAACATTCCTTCTCCCGATGAATGATCTATTTCTGGACAGAATTCATGCCACTGGTCCACTCTCTGCCTGTTCCGGAATTGATCGCAGGGACTGAGGTTGAGGCAATCAATAAATCGGAGAATTGTACTTTCCATATACCTTCGGGAGGTATATGGAGAAATAGATCAGGTATGGTACGGTACGGTAACATACCAATCAAACGATGTCTCTCTTCCCCTGAAACGGCCCGTCCCTTGCAGTGGCTGCTGCTTGCTGTTGCTGCACCCCGCTCAACATGTCAGGTATTCATCTCTACAATGATAATATACCGAGTAGCCAGATAGTATCTATAGAATAACAAGGTAGATACTATTATATCAAGTTCAGGAAAAAAGAAGAATCAAAATGGATAGAATACAAGATGGTAACGATAGAATCAATACCTAGAATACCCCGTGGAGACGGACCCTCGTTGGAGAGGGTGATCGTCAGGGCGAAACAACAACAACCACCGTGGGCGCTTTTTTCTTTCTCACTTTCTCACTTTCTTTCATCCTTTCCCGCTTGCTTCTTTTCTCTCTCTCTCTCTCTCTCTCTATTCTTCCTCCACCTCCCAGTTGTCTCTCATCTTCACGATGCCTGTTCTTCCTGTCTCCCCTGGGCTTGAGATTGATTTCCTGATCTAATCCCTCTCCCTATCTCCCTCCCTCCATCCCATCCATCCCGTTCAATCCTTCCATTCTCACCCTCTCCTCCCACCCTCGTCGCTCCTTGGCCCTCCGCTCTATCCACGCTGGTCTCTTCACGTGTACCCCGTTGAAACCCATCTCTCTATCTTCCTCCTCTCTCTCTCTCTCTCTCTCCCTCCCTCCCTCCCCTACCATTCTCACCTTCTCTCGGGCTGTCATTCCTTCTCGTATTCCGCCCTTTTCCATCACCTTAGCGGGCCGTATCACCGGGGCTTACCACCCCCAAACCCACCGAAAGAATCCGCCCCCGTCAGATTGGCCCCCTCCTGATTAAAGTCCTCCGGACACCTCTCTCGATTTCGACACGAAACGTATATAAATGATTCGGTGGAATCCGACCGACCTGTGATCACTTTTCTCTGGAGCGTTTCGCATCCAGGGTTCGATTTTTATCTTCGATTTTTTATTTTTTATATTGTTTCTTTTAGACTTCCTGACCATGGTTGATCGAACCCATCCCGGTGCGATCGTGAATCTCCGGCCGCAACTGGGAGAGCAACGCTCGCAATCCCACGAAACCTTCCGCAGCGGCGCCCCGTCGCCGCGCATCGAACACTTCGATGGAGAAATCCCCCCCGCTCTCTCACCCCTGGACGCTTTCGCCGCCCAGGGTCGGCTGCTGGCTCGCCAGCTCGAAGAGTCCGCTCAACGGGACCGTCGCTTGAGTCGCCTACCTCCGGCCAGCGTCGCCCGCTCGCTGTCCCAACCGCGACCAGGTTACTTCCGATCCCCGTCCTCGGGCGAATTGTCGCGAGGGGCTCCCCGCAGCCTCTCCCGCCAACACACGCACACCACCAACGTCGAGGTGGAGGAACCGCAGTTTCGCCCGCAGTCCGAACATCCCCGTCTCAGCGCGGTCTCGCACTTGGCAAATGAACAGGGCGATCGCCGCGATGACAGTGCGACCCCGCGGGTGGAATCGGGGAATTACCACCTCGCCCACAATCCGTTTGACATGCTTCGCGCCGACTCCCCGGAGGAGGACATGTCCATCTCCGACCACCCGGGAACCCCCCGTCGCTTCTATGCCCCCGCGCCCCCGGGCGTCTCGTTGACCGGCCCACCCCGCACCTCCTCGTCTGATTCCGCCTCGCGACTCAACGTGGCGCGCCACAACTTGGCCCCGCCGACCTCGCCCTTCTCGCGGCCGTCCACCGGCTCGCGGGGCACGCAGCCCGAGAGCTCCGACGACGACTACAGCAGCTCCAACGCGGGCTCGACCTTTTCCAAACCGCGCAAGCTGTCCTCCGGCAGTGCCATGTCGATGCCCCAATCGCCCATGTCCTCGATGAACCGGTCGTCGCGCCCGCGCTCCCCGTCCATCAACTCGGAGACCTCCAACAACGGCAATCACCTCACCCGCCCATCCTTCAACTTCTCGCGTCCCCTCAGCCGATCCAGCACTAGCCTCTCGGCCCCGCAGATGGGAGGCCCCGAACCCCCCAACCCCCTTGCCCGCACCTCGATGCACCGCGATCACAAACCCACCCCGATCGTCGTGCCCACGTCGGACCGGTCCCTACGCCCCGGCGAGGAGCCGCTCTCAGCCACCGCGGCCTCCTATATCTACGCCAAGTACTCCCTTCCGCGCGGCCGCATGATGTCCCGAGATTCGATCGTCTTCTCCGGACTGCAGACGCCGCACTTCGAGTGGCAGGAGCCGCTGTTTGAGGGCACGGAGCAGCTGCTGAGTCCCACGGGACGGCCCCGCTCGGCGCGCTCCCCGTCGCCCCCGCCGTCGCGGCAGTCGATCTCATCGCTTAAGGCCCGCTCGCTCAACGAACCCGCCGCGCACGAGCGCCGCCTGTTGACGCCGGAGCCCGCCGTCTCGCCCTCCGCTCGGACCCCGCCCTCGCCGGAGGCGACCACCCCCCAGTCGGCGCCCGGCGGACCGTCTGCGCCGGAGACCTCAATCCCCGAGGACCGGACCGACGCGACGTCCTCGGCAGATTCCGCGTCGACTGTGCGCCCCCAGACCGCCCGGTCCACGGCGACGACGTCGTCTGTCGTCACGGCCGACGACCATGTGTCTAAGGGGATCGAATGCCACGAGAAGGGCTCGCTGAAGGAATCCACCTATCACCTGCGCATCGCGGCCAAGCAGAACCATCCTACGGGGATGCTGCTCTATGCGCTCGCCTGCCGGCACGGGTGGGGTATGCGCCCCAACCAGCGCGAGGGAGTGCAGTGGTTGCGCAAGGCAGTGGGCTCGGTCGGTCCGGAGTTGATGGACGAGGCCAACACGTCGGTCCCCGCCAAGACGCGCGAGCTGCAGAAGACGTACCGGGCCCAGTTCGCCCTGAGCGTCTACGAGCTTGGCGTGAGCCACCTGAACGGGTGGGGCATTGAGCAGGACAAGGTGCTTGCGCTCCGCTGCTTCGAGATTGCCGGCCAGTGGGGGGATGGCGACGCGCTGGCGGAGGCGGGCTACTGCTACGCCGAGGGAGTGGGCTGCAAGAAGGATCTGAAGAAGGCCGCGCGCCTCTATCGGGCGGCGGAGGCCAAGGGACTCAGCATGGTTGGAAATAGCTGGTATGTGGGAATTTGTCTTGGATTCGATTTCGTCCTGTACTAACCTGATCTCTTTGATAGGATCTACAAGGATAAATACATGTCCGATGAGGAAGCGAACGCGTCGTCGTCGCGCGGCCGCGGCCGAGCGAACGGCACGCCGGAAAAGAAACAACAGCTGCGCAACAAGTCTCGCACCCGTAGTCTGTTTCAACGCAAGAAGTCGACTACCGCGGAAGCCTGATCTCTCCATCGTTACTTTTATTTTTCTTTCTTTTCCCTTCTTTTTTTTTTTTTCTTTCTTCCTTCTCTTCTTTTCTCTTGCTTCCTTTACCTTTTTTTTTTGCATTTGCCAAATCCACCCGTCTGACCAGATCTCGAGTCGTGACTCCTGGTATTTCCGTTCTTTCCCTCCTTATCTCCTGTTTGCTTCATCTTTCTCCTTCTCTGTTGGGTCTGCAAGTTTCTTGTTGATTGAGCGGAACTTGCATCTCATGATTGCTTTTTCCACCGGCTCTATGTGGGCACCATACTTCGTTTCTTGGATACCCCATAATTTCTAATCACTGTGTGATCTTTCTTTTTACCTTTTTCCCTTGATCTATCTCATTCTCCTTCGTTGATTCCCTTTTTCTTGAACCTTTCTTTGCTTACCTCTTTCTTCCACATATTTCTTTTCTTGTGAATCATTCGCTTCCTTTGCTCCTTGATTTGTGTTGGAGAGATCACACCTGATGATACTCATGATCATATATAGTCGCATGTCTTTCAGCAATTGATTGATAGTTTGCTATTTACCAGTACTCATAGGATTTCTCTGGAGTAGTTGTAGCGGAGGGGTAGTACCTGCTGGGATGCCGTCAAGTGTGATGGTGGTGATCGACAGGGCGGAGGGGATCACCCCCCGTTCCAGTAGTGGATCAGATCGACGTGGAGAATGGAGTGCATTCTTTGTCGAACACCTCGGAGGAAGACACAAGGTCTGGAGTGATCATGCATGTCAGAAGCGCTGATGAGACTCGAATCATCAATGTCAGACAGTCCCGTGACAGAGGCAAGAATGGATCCCGTGCGCAACACCTGACCTCAGCCAAGCCAAATTGATCTCTTTCCCTTCTCGTCAATCCTTCCATTCCCTCCATTCCTCCATTCTTCATTCCTTCATCCTTCTCCAATCCCCGGGATCTTTAAGATTCCGTAAGCCTTCCACATGTTTTGTCTCACCCCCATCTCCCCCCAGTTTGATTTGCTCGTGTCGATCAATCTCGGACCATTCACTAATGACATGAGGACTGACTCCCTCGCTAACAGGGGTCGAAACAATAAGAGCAAAAAGAACCCCGGAGTAAAAATTGGCGGGGACCATCGAGCCTATTGGTGCCCTCCCCTGGACCGGGGGGCCAAGACAGTCAGACGCCAACGCTGACCATGGGCCAAGTTCCAAATCAGAAGTCACAATTTCCCTGCGAAGGGTAACACCAATGATCAGGCCGGTACTCAGCCACCGTCTCTCCGTATTCGCCTCTCGTGTCCGGGGGGGCCCCGTGCTGGGGCTTGGCCCCGCCAGTCCAATTCGGGATATCTGGATGCTTGCTAGTCTCAGTTTGAGCCCAATGAGATCCTGGTTCCCGCCAAGTCTCAGATCGCCCATGGGGAAATTTGGGGAAATAGGCGAGGCACGCCCCCCCTCCCCACCCCGCGCTAGGTTGGGTTGCATCGCCTGCCCAGTGGAGGAGTACAGGCAAGAGAGAAAAGTTCTGCCCAGGTCCACCAATCGCTCTCGACGCCGATACTGGTCGGTTTGCCATCTGACCTTCCTCGACTTGCATTGTGGCTCTCTCTTTTGGCTTTTTTTTGACTTTTTCTTTTTCGGTCTGGCAGACGGCACCTGCCTCGGTTTATCATCCCCATGTTCCAACAAGTTCCGAGAATATCTCGAGGGTTAGTTTGTTTGAAACAGATATCAACCGCTTCAGAACCATGTCGCGGGAAATGGTGATCCTCCGCCGAGGTCTGCAGAGATTGACAGATTGCCCATGTCACTAACTAAGTAATGTCCCTTCTTCGCCCCCTTTTTTTGGAACCTTGGGCCTTCCGGTGTAGCTAGCTCCCGACCCCGGCCAGCGTGGAAGGTGTCTTCTGCACGAGTTTCGTACACTAAAAGAAGGTCCGCGGTGCTGGACTCGAGTAACTAAACCACTTTCAACCGTCTGGTGGAGACATGTGATGGTCTGTCTGGCCCTCGTTTAAGATTGTCCGGAGTAGATATATTGCCCTGGGGACCTGCAATGGTCTGGGGGGTCCATTTATCGGTTCTCTTTGCTTTGGATTCTGTCTGAGTAGGCGTGGCCGGTTTGTTGCTTTCAGTAAAATTGGGATACTATCGTTTCGTTCGTTTCTCTCTTATAGCTAGATAGTTTCCTCATTTCGCGGTTACTCTCATTCAACCGTTTTGCAGAACCCTCCCCTCAGAGGTCAGAGTTCTCTTGCCATTAATCCCAAATGGACATTGTCGGTCGTCAATGAAATTGTCACTAACCCTTCCCAGACAGGTCATCCAGAGCTGAATACAACCTCTTCACCCTCAACCATCGGTTCGTCTTTCAACTGCCCAGCAGCTGCCCAGCAATCCCTGCTCTCCTCCCCCGTCCCGGTGGCTTTCGTTTCTCGTCCTCATATTGGTCGCTTGAGTAACAGAGTTCTCTCCTGTGTTACGTCACACTGACCCTCGCAGTTTACTTGATTCCAGTACCAGTTCACCTCACCCTTCACCACTCGCATCGATCCCAACATGTCTAAAGACGGGGTCACTGCGGTGGGCGTGAGCCCTATGTCGGCGAAGCCCTCGCTTGGGTCGCGCGTGGCTGCTCACTTCAAGCGCTGGTGGTGGGTCCACGTTATCATCTTTATCGCGGTCGTCTTGGTGATCGCTCTTCCTGTGTAGGTTTCCCTGGTTGAATTGAACTGCGAGTCTGGGCAGAAACTAATAATGCCTTGTCTGAGGCAGTGTGTACGTCGGCTATCCGAACATCGCGCAGGATGATATCAACGAGTCCACGCTCAAGATCACCTCGATGGCCATCACCGACCCTGCGACGGACGCCTTCACCCTGAAACAGACCCAGGTGATCGGCACAGACAGCATCTTCCACCCGACTATCTTCGCCTTCGACGCAGCCGTGTCGCTGCTCGGGTCCGCCGCGTTCGCAAAGGTCCGCGTGCCGGAGATCAAGGCCAATGATGGCACGAAGATGGACATCGATCAGCGCTTGGACCTGTCCGACGTGGATGCCTTCACGGACTTCTCTAAGGCGGTGATGCTCGAGAAGGAGGTTAAGCTGAACGTTTATGGCGTGCCCGACCTGAAGCAGGGGGCTCTGCCTACTATCGACGTGACTTACAACAAGACCGTCACTATGAAGGGTGGGTCCTACAACACCACGATGTCACTGTCAATATGACCGACTGACCATCACAGGCCTGAACAAGCTCGAGGGCTTCAAACTCAGCAAGATGCACCTCGAGGACGGCCCCAACGGCGCCAACCTCAAGGGCAATGTCTTCATCCCCAACCCATCCGTCATGACGATCACCATGGTATGTCTCCTCATTTTTTTTTTCTCAACCAACAATCACATTGAAAATACTAATCAACAATAATAGGGCAACGTAACCCTCGACCTCTCCGTCGACGGCCAACCCATCGGCCAATCTTTCCTCAACGAACTCGTCCTCAAACCCGGCGACAACAACCTCGACATGTTCGCCAAGACGAAATTGATCACCGTCACCAAGCTGCTCCCCAAGTACAAGAACAACATCATCCCCGTCGATATCACAGGCAACTCGACCACCTACAACGGCCAGGATCTGCCTTATTTCGCGGCTGCGTTGGCGGCGAATAAGTTGAAGGTGGATTTGGATGTGGGTGAGATCCTGAAGGGTGTGAAGTGATCTGTCTTCTTCTTCTTCTTCTTCTTCTTTTCTTCTTTGCTTGATTAAATCATACCGTTGATATCATATCCTGTCTTGTTGTTTTATTTTGAGTTGTTTCTTTTCTTTGATTAATCATGTCTTTCATATATTTTCTTTTTCTCGATTCCCTATCCCAGGTCTAGCCTACGGAACTGTTTACTTTCTCTGGCCTCTGCTTTCGTCTGTATTGATCCGGACCCTTCCGTTCCCTTCACTTATTCATTTCCCGAAGAAAAGAAAAGAAAGAAAGAAAGGGGAGAAACAAACCGAATGTAGTTACGCGAGATCGACATAATGTAATGAAACAAATGCTTGATGGCTGCATGTTGACATTTATCTCTCTTATCCTCCCTTCTTCTGACTCAATAATCAAGTAGTGAAGAAATGATGGTAGATAAGCAGGGAGGCGGGTAGGCAGGTCCACTAAAGCCAAAAAAACTATGGGTTGCCTGAATGATGCTATCGAATCCCTGTTTGGCGTTATTGCCAGTCTGCTACCTACCCAACCTACGTAGTAGTGTATACATGGATCCTAGATACCCAGTCAGTACCTTAAGTATACACCCATTAGATAACCAAGGTGAGGTCAGATAAAGGAATTAAAGTAAAGTAAAGTAAGGTACTACAGTAAGTCTGACTCCTATGGCGTGCTCCAGCAGAAAAGGAAACGTGATCGATGTGATAGCTTTGTCTATGTTGATGTACCTGGGTATCAAGCCACCACTTCATTTCAACATGTCATGATTTTCGAGTATACCGACCAAAGAATGTCTATCTAGTTTGGGGATTGGTTTTTACTTGGTACTACCTGGATACATAGATTTTACTAAGTTCAGTTAATCTAGATAAAATATACTAAGTGACTACGGAGTAGATACACTGTATAAAGGTATGTTTATCACACCGCTAGTTAACTAGTACCGAACTGATCGAGTGACATACAGGACGCTGCAAACAGGCGAATTGCTTTCCATCGTCTTATCAGCTGGAAACAAGCAACAAATAGTAAATAAGAATAGAATGGACTAGACTAAACCAGACTAACAATAGTACTGTGTATACTAGTTTATAAATCAATCGCTGCTCCCCCCTGACGTGAGTGAGTGATCCTTTCGTTCTGGTCATTGCTGTCATAAATCAAAAAGCCGCCCATTTTCATTCTTCATTGTGCTGTTTTGTTTTGTTTCTTTCTTTTATTCCTTTCTTTCTTTCTCTTGTTTCTTTCTTTCATTGATTGTTTTACTTTCTTTCCTTTTTCCCGTCTGGTTGAAAGCCTCCCCAATCAAAGATCATGCAATGAATTATATCCCGTCTCAATCAAACTCCGTGAACCGCGTGCATCTCCGCCAATATGCCAATAAAATAACCCCCCCAGTTTCGTCTTGGTGACAAACTTGGCTTTGGCTTGCACCGTCCGAGGCGTGTCGTACGTCACAAACCCACCGTCACCCCCGGAACACCAGGCCGCACCCGCCTTGTCGTCGTGGTGCTCTTTGGCTCCCGGTCGCGGTAGGTCGCTGTAGTCGAAGACGCCGTCCTCTCCACCGCACCCTGCGTACCGTTGTCCGGTGTTGCTGCTCCCCAAGAACGACCGCCCGTACGCGGGCACCCCCAGCAGGAGCTTCTTCGGATCGACCCCCTGGTGCAGCACGTAATTGACAGACGACTGACACGAGATGGCGCCGCTGGAGCGCCCATACAGCTGGGCCTGATGGCCCGTCTCATTGGCCCAGGGACCAGCGAAATCGTACGTCATGATGTTCAGGAGGTCGACGTACAGCGACGCCTTGCCGAGATCGATGTTGCGGAGAGCCCACTGGCCCGCTGGCAGACACGTCGCCAGCACATACCGCGGCGCCGGCAGCACCTCCCGAAGTCGCGCCAACAGCCGGACGTAATCCTGACCCTGCTGCGGATCCGAGGGGTGCTCCCAGTCAACTAAAACGTGGAGTCAATTCGAACCGTTCACTATCTTGGATCTCGACGAAGGGAAGTGGGGAGCCTACCGTCGATGCCGTCGAGTCCGAACTGATCGACCAAGGCGCGGGCGGTGCGCACGAATGTCTCGACGCGGGATTGGCTCCGAGCCACGCCGGCGAAGTTCTCGCTTCCCTTCCCGCCGCCTCCGACGGAGAGGATGATCTTCATCTTCGAATACTGCTGCTTCATCTGCACGAACGCCCGGAGGCAGCCCTGGGTGCCGTCTACCGGCATCTGTGTATCGGCCCACTCATCGCTCAACTGGAAGAGTCAGCTTGACGGTATCCCACATGCACCAAGGGGCAGAATACATAGACCGTTCCGTCTTCCTTGACCCTAGAGAGAAGAAAAGGAGTTGGTTAACCAGTGACCCGACCGGATCCCCCGTGGGGATGTATATACGTATGGGTATGCAATGTGAGTATCTTTAGTACCAGGCAAACGCGTAGAAGATGTGAGAGATGAAACCCAAGCGGAGTGATGACGGCGGTTGCTTGCGATAGATTCTCCAATTGGGGTAGTAAGCGGCGTTGAGAAAGAAGGGGACCTCGTATGAGCTGCTGCTAGAGCGTTCGGCTGCCTTGCGGCGCCAGTGGGGAAAGAGGGAGCCGGAGAACATGAAGATGTCTAATACGGAAGGTTGAATTATAGAAATGACAAAAAAAGGGGGAGACTGTCAGGAAGACAAAGATATGAAGAAATAAAAAGAAAAGTAAAAGAAAGGTCTGGACGAAGCAGAAGAAAGAAGACGAAGACAAGATGATGATGGAGATGGAGATGAATGGATGAAGCGCAACTGCCCCAATCAGGTCACTGTCACGTGTGGGGTTCCTTCTTCTCCAGCTTTCTCTTTCTCTCTCTCTCTCTCTCTCTCTCTTTTCTTTTCCTCCGTTCTCCGTCATAGCTCTTGTTCCCCTCGATGGTCATTGCTCCATATCTTTTTATTATCAACAGTCTGTTTCATTCCAAACCTATTGGACTGTGGGGTAATTCCATCGGGAACACCCCATGGATTCCAATCCCACACATCTTGTGGACAACGGCCCAAGTCACGAACAAAGACCTGGGTGGACCCAAAAAATTGAATAAATAAATAAATAAACAGTAAATTAAATGAAAAGGCAACCCGATCAGCTCGCCCAAAAGCAGAATGACATGACTACCCTCGAATTCACCGTGCAGCTTGGTCCGTCAATCATAATCTACGCAACAGTTTACTCTCATATGATACGTCGGACTCCCCCGCCTCTCGACAAAGCGATTGACGGCGTGAGCGATTGACAGTTGGACGAACTTCATCTGATGGATCCCAGCTGGTTGAATCGGATCCTCGATACAGGGAACCATCGCTTGTCATTGTGACCAGCTGGTTGCGGCCCGAATCGCACAGTGACGGACTTTGCCCCCCAGATCGGATCCCCCAGATCACAAAGATGCTATTATTGGATGCCCTGGCATCCTCTCGACGGACAGGATCATGCTGGCTTAAGTTCAGGCCAGACCTCGGTGAGAAAAGCTCTGGCGGTAATTGGTCGCACCAACCTCATCTATTCCTTTTCACACCCAAACCCAGGCTCCGTGGGTGGATCTCCAGTAACAGTCATGGTTGTCGGGAGGTTTGACCGCACAAAAGAAGCGGAGAGGAGGACGACCAGACGATGAGGGGGAAGAAAAAAATCTTCACCCAAAGTCAGGGACTAGTGCTGGTTTCTACCTAGACCGGACGATCTGTTGGGAGGCGATGCTCTATTTATTCTCCCCGTCTTTCCTCTTGGTGTCGTTTTGCTTTTTTCCACTGACCTCTAGCCTGGGAAGTTGCTTTTTGCCCCTACCAGCAGATGTGGGGACGGAGAGAATGCAAGCGCCGCCTAGTCCGAGGGACTAAGGGATTTTCCTTTTCCCCCGCATGACAGACTGCGAGTCTCGACGCCGCCACTATGACTGGTTGTTGTTGTCGCTCGCTCGGGGTCACTCCCTAATACAAGGTATCCGTCTGGTCCTCGAGACACACCGCGGGAAGTAAGTACGGTGACAGGGAATGGGGATCCTGGCCTAGAATTCTAGGCCATGTGATCTTTATCGGAAGTACTTGCCTACCGCGGAAGGGCATCGTGGGCAGAGAGATAGTCAGAACCAGACAAGTCACGATGCGGTGAATGAAGCTTCGCCGGTCCTCACTTGCTCAGTGGTTAGAGAGCCCGTATCCCGCTGACGGCAGGCTGACAGGCCCCCTGGTTCGTGGCACGCTTCCAACTGCGCCGATGAGATTTACCTTCCTCTGTAATGCTGTGTTCAAGCATGGACATGTGCTGTGAGGTCTAACTGGTTACAACCCAAATATCGCCATTGTCAGTACTCTGTAGGGAGGTGTCAAGGTGACTCGTCCCCTGCTGGATAGGAATGTCGTAGACGCCGTATAGCTAGTCCATCAATGGGCAAAGACACAGTCGTCCGTCTACAATAGGATACTTCATCCTATCTTCTTATCGTCTGACCCAGTATAGCCTGGCACATCCCACCCCCGCACATCCCATGCCTGTTTCCAACAACCCACCATAACTGAAAATCCCCGATGATCTGACCTTTCAACCAGCTCCAATCTACATCATAAGCAAATTAATTGCATACTATAATCTAAGATACGTGCACAAGATAAGCATATCCGTATATCATCCGGCTTATACACCCAGCCTTAGAAGGCTCAGGCGAAATAAACCAGTTAACTAGTTAGGGCATGCAACGATTGTGGAAGTACGATGATGCAACACAACGGCTGGAGTTGTGTAACTGACTGCGCTTACGGAAGGATCTTCTAGCTGACTATCTATATAACTACTAGGTGGGTTTATGCAAGGCGATACTGAAACTTCGTGTGTTTTCGAGTACGGCGATGCAATTCTACAACTAAAACCGGTGTAACCAAGCACTGACTCGAAAGGAGTATCTCGTGTCTATTTTTTCTAGAAACGATTATGAAGAAAGGGATGTATGTGAGGATTACTCGGATGGAATACCTGAACAGGTTTTGCTCGTACAACCCCATAGCTGGAAAGATCTGCATCGACCACCCACATCGGGGGAAACAAACCTGGTTGTGGCAGGTTTTTTGATCAAGGGTGTGATAGTTGCCATAGTATGAGGGATTCTTGGTCGAGAGGTGTTCTCGAAGGAACTGTAAAGAGAAGGAGATGTCGGGATCAAAACCGCTTTGCTGTCTCGCAATTCGCGATCATGCCTGCTTTTGTTACTGCTGGTATTGATACTCTCCAAAGACTTGATTCATTAGTGATTCGCTATGGCAACTACAGCTGGCAGTGTCCCCCACTGTGAGCAAGCAAGGGAGTTGTCGGTCTCCCCTGAGGTTTTTATGAACCACGACATCAAGGGAAGGACTCCATTGTCGGACCAGACAGACGGGCCCTATTGGTGTGCTATGCGTGCCACAGCGACTGGCAATTTAGAGCTCCGCAAGCTGATCGGTAACGGAGACGTCCGAGATTTTGAGCGTCTCTTAGGAGAAGGTACTAATATTCTCACGCGAGCCCTCGAGACACTCGAGAACCCAGCCGATTCAAAGAAGGCCATTGTGGACCTGACCTGGGGTAATAGTCTTCAAAGATGGCGCGAAGATCAACACGAACTCGGGCGCGTTCTCCCGAGCAAAGGAAACGGTTTAACGATGGCATCAGCCGAAGTGATTAAAACTCTGTACATCGAGAACTGGCCTGCGCCATTGTTGACAAATAATACGCTCTTTGGTATCGGCATGGTCAACATGCTGATTGGAGCACACGACGCGCAGACGCTATTCGCCAACATCTGCGTCGACCTCTGTTTCACTTCGAACACTCTTACATTAAAGTGTTCCTAGAGTACGGGTCTTTAGTTGAAGATGCTATCAATGACCCGCATGCCTTGAAGACACCGGGCGGTCGAGAGCGGCGGTTTTTTGTCGCCACGTTATACAATATATCAAACGCAAGACAGACCTCGAAAAATTACACAATATGGACTTATCAAGCAAGAGCTTGAAATTGAACTGGCACGATGGCATAGTGTTGGCATTCTGCGACAGCAGTATCCTCGGAATCGCAGGGGAGGCAGCAGCACGGGGATTCAATCTGGCGGCAGTTATGCATGATTTTGTCTTCAGTAACCCGCAAACTGACGTTGTTGATGTAGGGTCTGACCTCTATAATTCCGAGCTGGCTGGTTGTATCTTGGGTACCGCAGATGTAACGGACACTGGAATTGTCACCGAGGAAGCGTTGCGATGGGTGTATGATGCGTATGCGCACTCGTGCGGGCGAATGTATACCGAGCGCTGGTCAGACCCAGGAGTCCAGATGGATGCAATATTATTACCCTGGCATATTGTGAGCAATAGGCACGGTTTACTGCGACGCGCATTGCTCGGCTTTCGGACAGCCTGCGGAAGGTCAGAGGGAAGCGGACCTAGAAGAGGCGTTCGACGTGGATTTCCGTATCACAGGGCTCAGTAGGCCTTTGGCTACTGCTTGCAGTGGCCTTGAACGATGCGATCAAGTGCGGCAACGTGCCGAATCCAGCAGCGAGCAGGAGTTATTCGATAAATGTTGGTGGCTCCTTCCCGGCCGCCTTCTGCAGTACATCACGGCAGGAGCCGTGTCCGAGGTCGAAGAAGACGAAATCGCAGAGGAATTGAGGATCACTATGTCAGTGATGTATGCGCATGGATTAGTGGGTGATTTGGCTTGGTCACTCGCTCATGCGAGCCACCATGCCTGGCAGGTGAGATCGCCTCTCCGAGGCGGCTATGTGGGGTAGTTTCTTGGATGATGGTAATCTGAGAGGTCGCTTGGACCGAAAAGAGTAGTGGATTTCACAGACTGGCTGCCTATTCGACTAGGATATATGATACAAAAGGATGCCATTGATTGAATCTATAAGCTGCGTATGGCGGTTTCACTATTTCTCTTCCAGTCTTCTTTGTTGAATATACGGGTTACGCTGATAGCAATTCATATCTACGATGAATAGCTGCAAGATTACTCGATGCTTACGCCATCTGCCACGTCTTGGTAGGTGTCGCGATATAAAATGTCAAAAGATCACCCACAGAGCACAGAGGTGGCACGATGTTAGGTATTATTTGGTTAACTGGGGATGATTTTATGATCACGGCATTTTGTGTATAGACTGTCCACCATACCCACCGGATCTCAACCCTATAAAACACGCGCGGACCATGCTCGAACAACGCATCTATGAGATTGATCCTGATATGGTTTCATGTGGATGATTCAACGCAGAGTTCAGATTTCATGTTCAAATATAATTGAGCAAGCGTAGGAGGATATAGGGCGAGTTAAATTTGACAGATCAGTGAAGTCTGCGGCGTGTACAAGCAGTTTTAGATGCAGGGCCTGGTATACGAGATATTACCTTCAAAACTGGATTGATTAAATTCCTTGCCCTTTATTCCATAATAACAGAATATCTCACATGGTTTGTCAAGGATTTGCAGTCGTGGTGATTGTTTAGAGAAGTCAAATGATTATATATATTCTTGTTATGGAGAGATCTTTGCCATAGAACTATATCGTCGTTAGTAAGTCACGTGGACGCAAGGGAGCTGGATGGGATGTGGGTCAGTTGCCACCGCCTTCCACTTTCGTCAACATTGGCGATAAGTTCACGTTTCTTTGTCTGGCTCCGTCTCCAACTCCAACATCTCCCCGTTTCGTCCGCGATCTTCATTAGCCGGGTGTTCAATCTGGCGGAGGTATTGATATCAACCAGGATATCCAGTCAGACAACGGATTACCTCCTATCTGTTGCCCTCAACGCAACCCATTCGTTGGTCACACCAGGCTTCACACCTCATCACCATCCATCATGACGACCGACGTGCACCATGCGGCAGCGCAAATCCTCTCCACCGACCGGACGCGTGATCCCAACTATGACGAGCTCTCCTTTGCCCCATTCCTGCGCAAGAGCTTCGGCTTCGGACTGGCCAGCGACGTGCCAGTGTGCAAGGCCTATAGCGAAGGCCACTGTCCGCTAGGACCCGCCTGCCCAGATCGCCACCCGACACCGTCGCGCGTCACCACCTCCACGACCACAGCATCGGGGCTGGCCCCGTCGACCACCCACGGGTCGCTGGTGTGCAAACATTTCCTCAAGGGGCTCTGCAAGAAGGGGCTGAAGTGCGAGTATCTCCACGAATACAACCTGCGGCGCATGCCCGAGTGCCAGTCCTTCTCGCGGTCCGGCTACTGCCCCAACGGCGACGACTGCCTGTACCAGCACGTGCGCGAGGAGGCGCGTCTGCCGCCCTGCGAGCACTACGATCGGGGATTCTGCCCGCTGGGACCGTTGTGCGCCAAACGTCACGTTCGCCGACGGTTATGTCCCTTCTACTTGGCCGGGTTCTGCCCTGATGGCAAGGCGTGTCAGTCGGCACATGCGCGGTGGTCAGAGAATCTGCCGCCGCCGTCGATGCGCGTGGAGAAGACGGAGGAGGAACGAGAACAGGAGCGGGTGTTGATCCGGGAGGAGCAGGAGAAGGAGAAGGAGCGGGAACGCGAATGGCGCAGCGAGCGTGGGCGTGGCGGGGGCTTCATGCGGGGACGGTATCGGGGGCGCGGACGGGGATAGTTCAGAGCTGGGTTTCTCTTATTTTGTGCTTTCTTTTTGGGCTTTTTTTTCGGAGATTGGTTTCCATCCCTCGATACCCCGTGGTAGCTTGACCCATGTATTATGATCTATTATTATTGTTGTTGTTGTTCTTTACACGAACATGGTACAATTCGATATGCTACATACCATATCCGGAGTAACCAATGGGTCATTCCTGAAATGTACCAAGCGGAAACATTTTCATCTGGAATTCGGTTGTATTTAGTTTTCTTATTTTTGTGGTGCCAAAAAGTGGATCGGCAGATGACATCACGATGTCTGCAAACAGCTTAGTAGCTTCCATCATGGGGAATATACTAGTAGAATAGAGACTCAAATAAATGAATACAATAATCAATTGAATCTAGACTGCCGTTCATAATCTATTATTGATCATTATTAATATGCATCACCCTTGTTCATCGAAAGAGAGAGAGAAACAGGTTCATACTGCCGATCTCGTTCATTTGTCAACGATCGGTCAGAACCATCTAAGTGGGAGAAACGCGACGTGATTGGAGTTCCATCGGGAGTTCTCCACAATTAGTCGATTACAGGATGCTGACATTCGGCTTGGTAACGATGGAGAAGTGGGACGATGAGCTCCAGTGGAGGGGTTCTCCCGATCTATATAACTCTCCTACTTCCCGTCATCATTTTGCAGTATCCAATTTTCTACTCTGCATCTTCTCTCTGCATAGATTCTCTCTCCTCAACTCTTCTTTTCGATCTAATTCAATTAATCGAATCCGTCACAATGACTCCCAAGATCGCTATCATCTATGTATACCTCCCCTCATCTAAACTCAATATCCTGAAAGAAACTAACCAGCCCAACCCATCCAGTACTCGATGTACGGCCACATCGTCAAGTTGGCTGAAGCCGAAAAGAAGGGCATCGAAGCCGCGGGCGGCAAAGCCGACATCTACCAGATCGCCGAGACCCTCCCAGAGGACGTCCTGACCAAGATGCACGCCCCCGCAAAGGCTAGCCACCCCGTCGCCACAGTCGATACCGTCAAGGACTACGACGCCGTGCTCTTCGGCATCCCCACCCGATACGGTAACTTCCCCGCCCAGTGGAAGGCGTTCTGGGACCGCACCGGTGGCATCTGGGCCTCGGGCGGCTACTGGGGTAAGTACGCCGGTCTGTTCGTCTCGACCGGCACCCAGGGCGGTGGTCAGGAGTCCACCTGTTTGGCGGCTATGTCGACCCTTGCCCACCACGGCTTCATCTATGTGCCGCTTGGATACAAGACTGTTTTCCCTCTGCTGGCCAACTTGGATGAGGTCCACGGTGGTAGCGCTTGGGGTGCGGGTACTTTTGCTGTACGTCTTCTCTTCTCCCTCTTAATTAGCTTAGCATACCAGATCTAACTCGAGACATGCAGGGCGCCGATGGTTCCCGCCAGCCTACCCCCCTGGAGCTCGAGCTCGCCGAGAGCCAAGGCAAGGCCTTCTACGAGCACGTTGCTCGTGTGAACCACGCGTGACTACATGATAGCAACACTGCCACTGCGGCCGGCTCGTCCTCCCAGCCCCCACAAAAACAACAAAACCAGCAAAACCAACAGCAGCAACAACCCCCACAGAAGAATGGCCCGAGTGGAGAGCAGCAGGCGAGCCGTGCGGCGAAGAGCGAGGAGGGGGGTCCGTGTGGATTGCCCAAGAAGTGCACCATCCTCTAATTATGCCAACACGCTGTCAAACTCTCTTATATCTTATACTCGGTGTGCTCATGATGGGTGTACATCTAGATCTTCTTAAATAATGAATGAATGCATATGATCAAAATTTTCAAGCCCTACCCGTGGTGATGCGTAGGAAACGAGTATATCATATGTCAACTAGAATGACCCGCTATTTCGGGAATTCAGCAGATGTCAGATTATTCAGCACGGTCTTTACTTTTCATAGAAGCTTATGTGTCTAGATTGATCTGATTGAGAGACCTGAGCAGCTAGATGTGCAGTAGTTTAGTTCTTCGTGTACAACCTCATGTCTTGCAGTTGAGTGTGTATAAAATTTATTTCTAGCTTCAACTCGTCAGCACTCTTCATCCGCAGAGTATAGTACTCTATTGAAGTCTCAGTTCGCTTCTTGCTTGCTTCACGTTTTTGGATCTTAGAGTCATCATCGTCCAAACCCTTGGTCTAATCTTGGAACTATATCAAATTTACTAATTGTCGGATAGCACTTCGAGCTATCGTAGATTTGTGTCTCCTTCAAGAAAGTCTCATATGGACCTACACTTGATAGATACCGATTAAGGTATAACATTACAGTATATTATGGTTGGTAGATATTGTCATATATCAGGTCGATATATGGTAGGATGCCCCCAAGTATGGCATGTAACTGTATTACCCCAAATACGTCATATTCCCTCATATGGTACGGTAACAATGGTAACCATCATACCGATGACGATAAGCCTGGAGCTCCTTTCAAAACCTCCGCTTTCTTCAGCTTCTCTTTCTCCCCTCTTCAGCTTACTGTCATTCCCTCCCACCAACCCTTCTTCTCTTTAAATTTTATCTACCCTATCGATCTTCCTCTCGAACGCCATGGTCCCGTTTGACTGATTCATCCGCAACCCTCTTGACGATTGAATGATTGATCCTCCCATTCCACGATTACTGTGAGCCATCGGCTTCTCTCCTCCGTCGCCCTCCTCGCCGTCCCATCGCCACCTGCATCTCGACATCATGACTGAACGCCCGATCATCCTCCGATTTGAAAGCCGGAATGGCCAGTTCCGGCTCACCGTTAGCCCCAAGGACCTTTTCCCCACCCTCCACGAGAAGGTGAACGAAACCCCTCACTGGTCTTCGGGTGGAGATCACAGCGCGCTGACTTCTTCGCACTCCTAGATCGTGGAGCATCTTCCCTCCGACGTGGATCCATCATCGGTCTGCCTGTCTAACCGACCGATCGGTACCGGTGGCGAGGAACGGTTTCTGAACACTCTCGATGGTGTTGCCATCGAACAAGTTGGTCTAAGGTTAGCCGGTCGTCGGGGACCCGCACTTCCCGGTCGGTGCGGGATTCGCTGACACCTTCCAACGCAGGCACGGCGACAAACTCTTTATTGGATATACCGAGAAAGGATCCCAGGATGGCACCACCAACGGCCACACCGTCAACAATGACACGTCCCGACGTCTAGACGGCGCCCCCGTGCCACAGAAAGAGCCCTCCGCCGTCTCGGGGAAGAATCCGTGGGAGGTCGTGCAACAGTCGCCACTGGACAACAGGTTGGACAGCAAGGATGGTAAGATTCCACGAAAGCTGGATTCCAAGATGTGCAAGCACGGGCCCAAAGGAATGTGTGACTATTGCATGCCGCTGGAACCCTACGACCCTAAATATCTGGCGGAGAAAAAGATCAAGCACCTGTCCTTCCACTCGTACATGCGCAAGATCAACGCCGCCACCAACAAATCCGAATTAAAGCAGTCCTTCATCCCCCCGCTCAGCGAACCGTTCTACCGCGTCGCACGCGACTGCCCATCGGGCCATCCCCAGTGGCCCGAGGGCATCTGCAGCAAATGTCAGCCCAGCGCCATCAGTCTGCAGCCGCAGGAATTCCGCATGGTCGACCACGTCGAGTTCTCCTCCCCCGACCTCATCAACTCGCTGCTGGACTTCTGGCGGAAGTCCGGGGCCCAGCGTCTGGGCTTCTTATACGGCACGTACGAGGAGTACACGGAGGTCCCGCTCGGCGTCAAGGCCGTCGTGCAGGCGATCTACGAGCCGCCGCAGATGAACGAGCTTGATGGCGTCACGCTGCACGAGTGGGCCAACGAGAAGGAAGTGGACGAGGTCGCGCGCCTCTGCGGCCTGGAGAAGGTCGGCGTCATCTTCACGGACCTGCTGGACGCCGGTCAGGGCGACGGCTCCGTCGTCTGCAAGCGTCACATCGATTCGTACTATCTGTCGTCGTTGGAGATCGCCTTCGCCGCACGGCTGCAGGCGCAGCATCCCAAAGCCACCAAGTGGAGCCGCACGGGTCGGTTCGGGTCCAACTTCGTGACGTGTGTCCTCAGTGGCGACGACGCTGGCGCCATTTCCGTCAGCTCCTACCAGGCCTCGGTGAGCGCCGTGGAGATGGTGCGGGCCGACATCGTCGAACCGTCCGCCGAGCCGTCGGTCATGCTGGTACAGTCGGAGGAGGACGACCCGGAGAATCGCTCTCGCTATATCCCCGAGGTCTTTTACCGCAAGATCAACGAGTACGGCGTCAGTGCTCAACAGAACGCCAAGCCGAGTTTCCCCGTCGAGTTCTTGCTGGTCACGTTAACGCACGGGTTCCCCACGGGAGCGGCCACGGCACCCCTCTTCACCGACAGCAAGTTCCCCATCGAAAACCGCGAGGTCATCGGCGAGAGCCAGGAGCTACGTCACGTGGCCAAGAAGCTAGTGTCCCACGGGGATCCGGACCAAGCGATCCGCGCGGTGTCCGACTTTCACCTTCTTTGCTTCCTGCACTCCCTATCGACATTCAACAAGGTAGCCCCCCTTACCCCCTTTGGGTGTTGAATACGCCCACCCCACCGATATTGGAAGGCGACTGACATATTCCAGGACGAGGAGGCGCTGCTGGCCCGCGTGGCAACGTCGAAGCGGCCGGTGGATGGAATGCAGCTGATCAACACCCCCGGATGGGCGACGCTGGTGACAATTCTTCAGGAAAGTGGTGAGCGCCCCCCCAAGCGCCGCTGGGACGCATCTCCCTCCCTAGTGGTCCCACCGGGCAAACGCCGCCTGGCCACTGCCCGGGCAGAATCTCCCCGGTCGGACAGTGAACAACTTGCTAAGCGGTTCAAGGGAGCTAGTCTAGAATGATTTGACTGGTGCATCGCCTCGCCGTTTATCCGATTCGGGTCGTTGACGGAGATGGAAGTTTAGTCAAGGGAAAGATGGAAAGGTAGCGAGGGAAATGTATCTGTGCCCCGATCCGGTAAATATCCGCCTCGACTCGATCTTCCTCGATTTCCTTATTCCTCGCTAGCGCCCACTCGAATCGAGCTCGAAGTTTAATGATGGAGTGGTTGGCTGGATGACAATGCTTATGATGGGCTGTTCTACCTAGGATAAATAAATAGGCTAGTGTACATGGAACGGGTTGATCTAAGTGTTAGAGCATTGTCCCCGTGGATGTACAATGGGATAGGATATACTATGGACAAGGAATGCATCGAAGCCTAGGTATCAACAATTGACATTTTGGAAAACATGGCAAAGCATATACTCTTCATTGGGTAATATACAAACAACATGTTCAGTTCGAATCCTCGCGTATCTCAATCTGGCCTTTCACAAATCAAGGCATAAGGAAGGCAAATATACAAACTTATCACCTCGACCTTCCAGCAAAACAATCCACTACATATGTTCTCACCTCTCGTCGACATAATCAACTGACTAGATAACCAATTAATCATCCTCCCCCCCACCCCTCACCAACGCGCGCAACCTCTCCCCCAAAACCTGCCGTCCCTTCACGTCCCTCCACACCTCATGCGGCGCCCCATCAACCGTATCCCAATGCTTCAAATTGCTCGTCACCCGCGTCAACTCCTCCTGCGCCTTGCCCCAGCGCTCACTCCGATCGACCTCAACACCCGAGCTGACAACCACAAGCGGCGTATCCGCCATCTGGACATGCCTCGCCGTCTGAATCTCCGACGCCGTCAGCGACCGCGCCACGAGGTTCTCCTGCAGTTTGGCGCGAATCGCCCTACCACCCTGGTACGCGGAGCGACCGAAGACGCGGTCTTCGCGCGTGCGGCCCTTGAAGATCGCCCCCGCTAGTCTGTCTACGCCCAGCGGGGATAGGATGCCCCTTAGCCAGAGGAGGAAGCCACGGCCTGGGGCCCCGATCCGACTATGGAGGTACTGCTCGTGGAGCGGGTCGATCAGAAGTAGACCCTGGACCTGGAGGAGGTGCCGGCTGGCGAAGATGCGGCTGTAGATGCTGCCGACTCCGGCGGAGACGAGCACCCAGGGTCCCTCGGCGCGGGGGTCGGCGTCCTTGTCGGTGTTGGATGCTAGCGCGAGCGCTTCGGAGAGCGCGTCGGCTGCCATGCCGGCGCTGTAGGGTGAGGGGGCGTTCTCGGACCATCCTAGGCCTGGTCGGTCCCAGTAGCAGTAGCGGGCGATGTGGCCTGCTTGGCGCATGTCGTCTAGGAAGGGCTGCAGGGAGTCTTCGACGGGGCCTTCGCCTGCTTCGAGGAGGACGGTGGGGAGGGTTTCGTTGGTGGCGGAAGTGGAAGGCGGGGGAGGGCCAACGCAGGCGAGGTGCACCTGGTAGGTGTCTCCGTTAACGTAGTAGCGTTTTCCAGGCGGCGCGAGGGAGACGTCACGGGCACGCAGGATGAGAGTCGCGGTGATAAAGAGCGCGACGAGAACGAGGACAGCCATGGTGACGGTCTCGCCGAAGACGGCGACCCATTCGCGGAGCGGACGGCGGGTCTCCTCGCGGCCCGTTAGACGCTCTTCCTCCTCGCGCTTGCCCCAGGCGACAGAGCGGGTGCGCAGGACGTAGAAGAGAGCGAGCACCATTGCCCAGATTGCGGAGGCGATGCCGACCCAGCCTTCTTCGACGCGGAGGCGCGGCACGGACAGGATGATGATCCAGTCGATTGTTAGCAGGACTGCGAGGACGGAGCCCCAGATTGTCATTGGGAGGGAGGGGATAGCGAAGAGGAGGAGGTTCATAGAGAGGCCCGCAAGCGTGAGCGTCGTGAAGCCGAAGGCGAAGAAGCCTGATCCGCGCGTGTGCATGCCTGGTGGTGTTACGAAGAGCGAGACGAGGAGGAATGTCCACCAGATGAAGGTCACGGCGAAGAGGATGACGGTGATGCTGCGCAGGGCGCGGATGGACCAGAGGTTGTATGGCGAGACCTGTCGTATCTCTTTTTGTCAGGAATTTGGGTGACTTCGTTAGATTCTGTTGGAAGACATACGGCTGGATCGTCCGGGCTTAGATAGCCAGGTTGACCATGCGGTAACAATCGAGTGCGCTCGTCGGGGTCGCGAGACACGGACGGTCGTCCAGACTCTTGATCATTACTACCGTCGTTTCCATTTCTACTCCCATTGTTATTGCGACTGCCCCCACGCGATGGGGAGCGATTCTTCGGCCAGAGAGACGACATGTCGATGGGATGCGATGGTTATGACGATGGACAGTGGTTGGGCCTAGGATGGAGGATAAAAGATGGTCGACATGGTGATCCTGATGAGCAGCGGTGATGTCATGGTGAGAAGATAGGTGACACGGTCTCATACACAACACGATTGCCGTGGAACGACTTGACGGTGTGGTGATGAGGTCATTGGTCATGGGGGAGCCAATAACTCAATCGATGAAGCTTATTTAGCATTCTCCAAACAGGTAAGCGGAACAACATTGATGATGGCCTGCAGGTTTGGTAATCTTCTGTTTCACTCCATCCATGGTCGATATCGACAGAATTGGATTGTTGGACGTTGGACGTGGATGAGGAGGAAAGATCAAGTCCGTGATGTATGACGTCACGAGTCTGTACATCTGAGGCAGATATTATGCCTGCATAACATGTATAATTAAATAAGCTGCCCCGATAAGATAACATGATCCCCCGCATCGTCTTGGGCTTCGGGGAAACTTCAACATCGTCAGATCAGCCCACACATCCTATATTGCTTGCTCCCATCCTCATGAGTGACCTTCACCGCTCGTTTGCCAAAGCCAAGCTCGCTCAACTCCCCGCGGATCCGCCTGTTCCTGTCATGGACCCGCCGCGGGAGGACGACGAGGAGCATGAGTCCTCGTCCGTCTCGTCCTCCAACACCGTGGTTCCCTCTCCAAGCCGCCAGCTATTTTCCCGGCCAGACAGGTATGTTCCTCTCCCCTTGTCTCTGGAAATTGATAGCAAAAAATTAATTGATATAGAACAACCCAATCCACCCTCCCCTGGACCGACTTCTTCACCCAGGAGCTCTTCCTCCCCAACCCCGCCACCCACATCACCCACCATGTCTACCTAACGCCTCCCTCCGCCGCATCCGCGCCGCTCTTCGTCATGCACCACGGCGCAGGCTCGTCAGGTCTCTCCTTCGCGACCTGCGCCGACGAGATCCGTCACATCCTCCCCAACGCCGGCATCCTCTCCGTCGACGCCCGCGCGCACGGCCAAACAACAGGTACCCACGGGGAAGCAGAAGAACAAGCGGAAGGCGACAACATGGATCTACGACTGGAGACTCTCTCCCGCGATCTCGTCTTCGTCATCCGTGAGACACACGCGCGCATGCACTGGGGCCAGAAGCCGCCGGATATGGTCCTTGTGGGCCACAGCCTCGGGGGCGCGGTCATCACGGACGTTGCGCGGAGCGGCGAGCTCGGTGCGAAGTTGCTGGCGTATGCGGTGTTGGATGTTGTGGAGGGTATGTACTTTCCCCTACTTAGCTCACTCGTGCAGCGAGCATTGATCTATATTATATGGTCTACACACAACTAACAATATCCTTATCAAATATAGGCTCCGCATTAGACGCCCTCCAAAGCATGGAGCAATACCTCTCAACACGGCCCTCGCGTTTTCCATCCGTCGCATCAGGCATAGAATGGCAGTACGCAATCCCCAAAGCAAACCCATCTCTACCCATCTCGCCCACTAATCACAACCCAACCCAGCACCCGCTCCCGGACAATTCGCAACAAGGCCTCCGCGCGCGTCTCCGTGCCCTCCCTCCTGGACGAGGAGACCTCCCCCTCCGACCCGCAAAAGCCCTGGGTCTGGCGCACCAACCTAGCAGCTACCAAGCCTTTCTGGGAAGACTGGTTTGTGGGGCTCAGTCGCAAGTTTCTCGAAGCTAGGGGAGGCAAGTTACTTTTACTGGCTGGGACGGACCGGTTGGATAAGGAGTTGATGATAGGTCAGATGCAGGGTTTGTCTTTCTCTTCCCCTTCCTGCACCTTGTCTTCTTGCCTTTCAGTCCAAGACCCACTAACGGGATACCACAGGAAAATACCAACTGCAAGTCTTCCCCGAAGCAGGCCACTTCATCCAGGAGGACCAGCCGACCAAAACAGCGCAGATCCTCGTCGACTTTTACAAGCGCAATGATCGCAGTGCATTGGTGCTGCCGCCCAAGGTGGCTGATATGCAGGCTTCTGCTGCGATGCGGTCTGGGACTGGATCGGGGACTGGATCGGGGGCTGGATCAGGGGCTGGATCAGGGCCTGGGGCTGGGGCCGGCGTGCTGGCTGCGCAAAAAGGGGACCGGTCGGGGTCGTTGAAGAAGTCTTGACGGGTATTGCATACAGGTGATACATAGATAGTATACGTGACGGAATAAACCAGATAAGATATAGATGTAAATAAATCAATCAAAGAATCTGTGTGTGCATTTAGGATTATACTGACCAGATCAAAATAAGTAAATAGAAAGAAAAAATTGAATGAAAAGAAACACCCGTCCTGGCTAACCTAGCCTAGTAGCCTACCCCCGACGCCTGTATCTATCTATCTAGCTAGATAGGTTGCTAGTATTGTGAAATCCATGACCTGGTTTGTTCTTGTCTTTCTTTTCCTTGCTTGGCTGTGAGAGTCGTGTCTCAGATCCATAATCAGAAGAGAGAAGGGGAGGGAGCAAAGAGGAGAAAGAGAAGAATAATACAAGAGATAATCATCGCTCAAGGAAGATACGCACCCCCCGCAATGATCAAATTCATATTAGTGAATTTCACCTTATAAACGGGGCTCTTCTTCGTCGGAAAAGCGCTAATCTGATCCGGCGTGACGACGACATCCTTGCCCTTCTTCTTTCCCATGCCCGGCCCAACAGCGCTCGACGACTGCGCGGCACCGGACGGCGCAGCACCGCCATCGATCTTAGTGGCTGTGCCGCCTGCCTCACCTACGACGCGGCCCTGGCCCGCGTCGGGTGTCGGCCCTGTCACGTCCCACACGCGCACGGTGGAGTCAGCCCCGCCGGAGACGAGGACCGTCGACTCGACGCTCCAGCTCAGCGACCAGATGCCGCCCTTGCCGTGGCCGCGCATGCGCTTGACGAGGCGGCCCGGGGCGAGGTCCCACACGAAGATGGAGCCGTGGTCGTCGGCTGAGGCGAGTAGTTTGCCGTTGCGGCTGCAGGCTAGTGCGGTGATGTTGCCCGTGTGGCCGGTGAACATGCGGACCGCGTTGCCCGTTGTGACGGCCCACATGCGCACGGTGTGGTCGGAGCTGCCGGTGAAGACGTAGGCTGAGTTGGGGTGGAAGGCGACGCAGTCGACGTCTTGGTCGTGGCCGACGAAGATGCGCTGCTGGCGGATGTGGTCTGTTACCCATAGGCGCGCGGTGCGGTCGTGTCCAGCGGACACGAAGTAGTGTCCGTAGGGGCCCCACTGGAGGTCCCAGACGGGCTGGTCGTGGCCTTTGTAGACGACCATGCATTGCCAGAGGTCGAGAGACCATAGTCGGATTGTTTTGTCGGACGAGGATGAGAGCAGCCAGCGCGTGTTTGTCGGCGCGACTGCGTTCTCTGTACGGGTGATGGAGGGTGCAAATGCCACGGCGTAGACCGGGCCTGAGTGACCAATGAGACGCCGGGAGTTCGATGCGGAGCCGTCGTCTACGTTTTCGTATGTCGTTGGGATCTTTTTTCCGTCCATGCTCCAGACGCGGATATATGACTCTTGCATGCCAGCTGCGACGAGCATATTATCGTCGGAGAAATCTATACAGTTGACTCTGGGGGCGGCTTAGCCTTGCTTTTGAAAGAAGAAGAAGGAAGTGGAGAGATCATACCCATCATAAGTGTTGTGGAAAGTGAACATGCAGACACTGACGCCCGGACCGACACCGCCCGACCGACCCTCGATCTGGAATCGGTCGCGGTTCTCCTTCACCTTCTGGACCTCCATGGCCACATCGCGAGCGGTGGACGGCGGGTAGGGAATTTCCGCCCGCGTCGGCGCTTCGTCATCGTCCTCCTTCTTGATCATGTGGTCTAACTCCTGGATGAGGGTTTTCTGGCCCGCCGCCGGCGGGTTCTTGGCGTCTTCGTCGGCAAGTTCACCCCTCACGTCCCCTTCGAGCGTCTGTTCCATGGGGAGTCTGCCCAAACGAAGTCGAGGCAGCGTGCCCGCCATGGCCGGATTGTCGCCCGTGTAGGCCGATCCCGGGTGGTGGCCCGGGATGCCTTCATCTTCGGTGGGGAACGTGTGACCGGCGCCGGCTTGACCCAGCATGGCAGCGAAGCTGAAGCGGTCATCGACGGCGCGCTCGCGGGTGATGATCGTGCAGAAACTGCTCAGAATGGCGGACATGACGGAGCCACCCTCTTTCTGCTTGCTCTCCAGGAACTGCATGAGGTTGGAAAATGCCGGGTTGCTGAGAACCAAGCGGTACTTGTTGTTGCGGTACAGCTTGGCGGTGGAGTTGTGCTGGACATGTTCGGGCAGACCGATCGGCTCAAGCGTGCGCACGTCTTCCGAGTGCTCAGGCAGAAACAGGTTCTTGTTGGACTCGAAGAAGTGCTTGGCCTCTTGGGGATAGAACGAGGTCACCATGTTCAGAAAGGAGTAGACAAACAGCGGCCAAAGGGCCCTTCTGAGCTCCGGCTGTCGGAGAAGCCGTCAGTGGGGAAACGATGCACGGCGTCATTCGGCCATACCTTGTACAGATCCAGGTTATCTTCCACCCATACTTTGATCAGGTCTGAAGGTGGTCAGCACGGTCGATGACTTGGTCTGGGTAGAGCACACCTACCGAAACCTTGTCGGTATTTAGGTCGGGCGTCTTCACCCAGGGCGGGGAGAGGACGGCCATCAATCTCTTGATTTGCGGACTCCATGCGCAGCATGGCCTCCGTACGACTGTAGCCTTTCTTGGCCAAATAGTCGATGACCTGTAATTGTCAGTAGTGCATCTCAATTTTCCAAGCGCCATGTTGCAGAAGCGCGACATAATAAACCACACGAGCGCAATCACAGCAAGGACAACGCCAAGCGAATAACAAAGGTAAATTGCACAATCAAGCTCTCTAACAAATCCCATCTCAACATAAAACACCCCAATGACCATCAAAGCATACATCACAAATCAATAAATAAGAAAAAACCTACAATCTGATTCAAATTCTGCTGCGACATGGCACCGCTGGGCGGCGGCGGAGGGCCCGGGGTGGGCGCGCCGACGGGGGTGGACGGACCGCCCATGGGCTGCTGGGAAGGCATACCTCCACCGGGCCCGAGACTACCACTTCGGGGAGCAGGGCTGGGGGCCCCGCCTGGCGCAGACATGATGGGGTGGTCGCACTCTCTTGCAACTGCCGGCGAATAGATGAGAGCGAGATGAACGACCGGCGAGGTTGGATGGGGAGAATGATGTACGCATCGATGTAAACGGGGAGTTTTGCGGCTTTGGGGTTTGATATTGACTAGGCTGGATGCGGTTAGCTTGTATTATGTCATCAATATGATGGACTAGTCTAGTTATGGACTAGCGTTCCCCAGGTACAGCACGTGATCTATCTGCCTCTCACGATGCTTCTGGAGCTCATCCCGACAACATCATTCTCTCTCCTTTACTGGATTGGACCACCTTCCTCGGTGGAACTGAACAGACACAATGGCCGACCCCAAGCCCGCAAAACAACCCGATCAGGTCTTCACATCCGCAGATCGCATCCGCCAACTAAACGAGGTAGACAAGGTAAGAAGCAAGCAGCGCAACCAACCCAGCTTCACATAAAACAAACCAAAAAAAAAATACAGGCCCCCACTAAAGCAAATATCACCACCCTCAGGATGTAGCCAAATTGATCCACTCGGCCGGCCTCGCCATCCAAGCCCTCACGAACGCACGATCCGGCGACGCCGCCGACCGCTCCCTTGAGGCCCACAAGACGCGCTTCAAAGAAGCCACCGCACAGTACTTCGCGCTGCTGTCCTCCATTGATGTCCGGTTGCGACGGCAGGCTTACGCGCTGGAGGAGGCCGCCATCTTGCCGCCGGAGTTGTCGGATGTGGGCGGGGTGGCGGGGGGTGCGGCGGGGGGTGCGGGGGTGGCTGCTGGTGCCGCAAATCCGTTGGATATCAGTTGGTTGAATAGTCGGAAGGATACGGTTGGGAAGGATAAGGAGGCGGAGTTGTGGGCGGCTGCGAGGGAGTTTGTGGAGCAGATGGGTCCGGGTGAGAAAGAGGGACAAGGCAAGATGGAGATGGATTGATGGACTACTGGTTTTGAAGGGAACATTGGGGGGGAGGGGAAGGGACTTGTGTGTTTACTCCCTTGGGGAATAAGAAATGGCGATACAGTTGGAATGGCAGCGTTATGATACCCATATTATTGAGAGCAATCCATTATTAGTCCAGTGGCACGCTCGAACTGCGGATCACCAGGAACCTCAGCTCATCTACATACAATCAGAATAAACCTACTACCCGTGCATCGACCGGATCATCTCAGCGTGGTTTGCGCGCTCCTTGCTGGACTCGGAGAGGGAAGAGACGCCTATCTCGTTAGCACGAATAAAAGAAAGAGAGAAAGAGAGAAAAGGGGATACGTACTCCGCAACTCCCCAACCACATCCTTAGCCTTGCCAAAGTAGACCTCCTCTGTAAACGATATCAGCATCTTCTTCCAAAATCTGACCAAGCCAAGAACAAAACATACGCAGCAAGTTCCTCATCTTCAACTCCATATCCTCAACCAAGCGACCCACGTTCGCGACATGGCTGGCATCCGACTCGACGGGCAGATCGACCTCCACCTGACGGGTCATATTCCCGCTGAGGTCCATCTCGCCCAGGGCCTCGGTCTCGTTGGCGAGGTGCAGGATGACCGTGCTGGTCAGCTTGTAGTGGGACATGCGGGCGCGATCGGTCGCTTCAAAGACGTGGATACTGTCCCATTCGCCGGAGCTCTTACCGCCGGGGGTAACACCTGATTAATTAGCATTCCATTTCCTTATTTCGCTCTCGCTCAAATAGTCACTCCGAGCGGGGGGGGAAGATCATACCCTTCTTCAACAAAATCACCCCCGCAAACCCATCATCCAAATCCCAAAAGTACACACTCCCAACACCCCCCTCATAGTACAGCTCACGGTAGACATCAAAGGCCTCGTTCGCCGCAATTTCCAGCTTGCGCACGCGCTCACTGGGCACGGTGCCGTCGTCGAGCGGGGGGTCGAACTCGTTGCTCCAGGGGGAGCGGTAGCTATCTCCGTCGCGGTTGTAGTCGCAGAGGAGGTAATCGCGGGAGGATTTAGGGCAGCGGCGGATCTCGAGGGGCTGGTCAACGGAGGAGAGGAGGTCTTCGGCTAGGTCGGGGACGATGGAGGTGATGGCGTTGAGGTGCTGTTTTGTGTCGCGGGGGTTGAGACGGCGGAGGAGGTCGCTTTGGGGGTGTCAGTGTGGGGTAGGAATAGGAGGGGGGGGGATAGGAGGGGGTAGAGGGAGGGAGACTCACAGGGCGCTGTCGAATTGGGAGTCTGCCATGGTTTCAGAGTGAGAATGAAAGAATGGGAGGAGAAGTATGGATTATTGTGGTGGATGTTGATTGTCGGTGGAATGAGTGGTTCGGGTTGGAGGGGAGTAGAGTCGTTGGTTAGTGTTGTTGACTCCGTTTCAGGTGGGTCCGTCCGAGAGATATCAGCGTCACATCTATTTTTACCCCCATTACTTCCAGCAACGTCTTTGACCATATCGGATTTGATTGACAGGGTGGTACAGTTCATGCCATGACTTGAATGAAACGAAAGAAACCACTGAAAGAAAAAGAAATCCACCGTGGAAGAGATCAAACGGACGAAGCCTACCGGGGTTCTCAAAATAAACAACAAAGGAGTCGACAACGGAGTAGTATTCTCAGTTGAAGCATAGTAATCTCGGCATCTTCTCCTTCTTCTCTCTGTTGTTGGGGACTCACTGTTTTTGGTTACGTCCAACGCCCGATCCATCGAATAAAGAAAGTCAAAGGGCGAAGAGATCTCGAAAAGAACTACTCAAAGAACCACAAAGAAATGCCTTCTCAGGACGTACTATCCGACAAATCTAAGCCACTGCCATGGTAAATTCCAAAGACAAAGCGTCAGAATGGGTAGACTCTGATCCGAGGGGAGGAGAATGGGGGGTTGGCACTTGAACATGGACATACGGAAGTATGTCTCGATCAGATATATAAAGCCCTAACAGACTGCTCGATATCCTTCTGATCAGAACATCCAACCAGCCTACAAGACTATACACTTCTTCATTCTACACAAACCTTATACAAGCATATTACTACCCAATCCCTACAATCCAAACCAGCATCATGCCTCCCAAACGCAAGTCCGACAACGACAGCGCCTCAGACAGCGCAGCCAAAGCAAGACCTCCCCCACACCTAAGTAGTATACATGTATTGTACCTAACTAACAACCCATCCAGAAACAACGCACCGCAGGCCCCAAAGCCCCCAAATCCAAGGCCCACAAGACCCGCGCAACCACCAAAGTCTCCACCGCCGACAAAAAGCTGCAAGCCCATTTATCGACCATCCAAACCGAGCTTGACAACTGGGTGCGCGCCCACGCCGTGGAGTCCCTCCCCGGCGACAAAGAATTTCCCCTGGATGCCCGCAATGCCCTCCTCCGCGAGCTAGGCGGTTACTGCACCAAGGCCGACGACGGCTGGAAGGCGCTCGTGGACAGCCTGCCGCCGGGATCGGTGGAGAAGCTGCCCCAGGCGCTGGCGGTGGTTGTGTTGGCGAAAGACGTGTTTCTGAATGTGGTGCAGAATCCGTTGGCTCTGGCGGAGGGGACGATTCTTGAGGGGAGAAGGGTCGCGTGGGAGAAGACACGTTTGGAGAGTGAGTTTTCCCATCTACCGTCTCTTTTCTACTACGATGGGAGAGAAAAGAAAAGACAAGGGATAGCCTAGCTAACAAGTCAAAGACGAATCGTACGCCCACACCATGCGCAAAGCCCTTGCCCCATACGCCATCTCAAAAGCCGGCCCCGCCGTCGCGAGCGCCAAACTCTGGGAATCCGCCATGGAGCGACTGTCACCGCAGAGCAACGACTCGTCCCCGCTGCGCCACCTGCTCAAGCCCGCCAAGAAAGACAAGGACGAAGAGGCGCGGTTTGAGGAGCTGAAGGCCGCGTACGAAGCGGCCGGCGCGGTGAGCTTCGGCCTGTGGAACAAGGACAACGAGACCCATACTCGGTTCCGGACGGAGGTGGTCGCGAGTGACGAGGACGGTGATGATGATAAAAAGATGCCGTTTGTGACGCAGCCGGCGGTGATCCGGGTTGCAGATTTGAAGGGTAAGGCGGCTGGTGAGGTGATTTCTTGGGCGCAAGGGTTGAAGACGGAGGAGGAGGCTTAGTTTCTCTCTCTCCCTGTCTCTCTCTCTTTTCCTTTCTTTGCTTGTCTTTTTTGCTG
This sequence comes from Aspergillus candidus, assembly GCF_002847045.1. Taxonomy (NCBI): domain Eukaryota; kingdom Fungi; phylum Ascomycota; class Eurotiomycetes; order Eurotiales; family Aspergillaceae; genus Aspergillus; species Aspergillus candidus. The sequence continues at coordinate 205,588 of NW_020194009.1, read as the reverse complement.
GTTGGTGTTGCTATTGCTGTTTCTGTTGCTGTTTATATACTGTTCTATTGCGCTGTGTCTGGTGTATGGATCGGTTTTTGTTAGCATGTCTTTGTGATAGTAGATCAGTTGTGAATGATATATAGAGTCAAAAATTCATTTTGAAAAACTCACACTTCATCTCTACCAAATCATGCTAAGATTACATATTATATTCTTTATCAAAACAGTTCGATTTTGTCAGTACAGTGCTGGTGTTAATACCAAGCCAGGATATATCTAATTTAATTCAATTCTTCCAACTCTACTCCGTAGTCACTAGTCATATACTATTCTATTATACTATATCAGGTATATAAATCAGTACCTGTCGTGCCTTATTACAGTAGACCAGTTGCGAATGATATATAGAGTCATGTATTTGTATTCAAAAACGTATACATCCTCTCTACCCAAGAACATACCGAAACCACTCATCACGTCGTCATCAAAACAGTCCTGTTTAGCCAGTGCGGCGCCTGCGCCAACACCCTTCAGGACCTATCCATATCAATGATATAATTTCCAACACCAGCCCAACCATCCATCGATAAAACCGTCAGGGTTATAAACCAATGTCAAGGCCCAAAAAACGAAGACAGCAACTGCTCAGGCGATATCAATTCGTCCTCCTCATCCTTGTCCCGTTCCGCAGACTGCTCATCAGTCCGATTACGCTTCGCAACAGGACGACGGGAAGGCGGAGATGGCGGATCAAGCACCGACTCCCCCGACCGTCGACTCGACTCACGCGCCAAAACCTCCCTATATCTACCCTCGCAGTCAGGTCCCACCCTGTCCATCTTCTGCAGTGCACCAATCATGCGCTGCGTCAACGACCCATGCTTGACGGCGTTCGTAGGCCGCGGCTGCAGCTGGTGGCGGGGGAAGGCGTCGCTGCGCGGGTAGCGGATGAACTGGGGACTGGTGCCGACTACGTTGCAGTAGCGGCGTTCGAGGTCCCGTTGCTGGGTGTCTGTCAGGAGGACGTCTTCCAGGGGTGGGATGGCGACTGGTTCTGGGGTGGGGGTGCGGGTTTTCCTGGGTGTCTTTTTTGCGGGGGTTGCCTTTTTCTTGTTGTTGGGTTGAGGTTGGTGGCCGCCTGTGAGGAACGAAGTTACGGTGGTGAAGCCCGTTTCGACGTTGTCGGGCATGTGGAATTTCTTGGGGGGTTTCTTGGGTGCGCGGGCTCGTCTCTTCGGCTCAGGCAGGCCCTGGTCGGCGTTTTCGTCGGGGATGTCGATGGCTTGTTTGCTGGATACAGGGCGCACGCCGGCGGGGAGGATACGCGGAGACTTATCGTCGTGGAAGGTAAAGCGGGAGCCGCTGGCGATCATCTCCTGCATTTTCTCGTAGTTGTCCTTGGCCTTGATGTAAGATTCTTCCTCCTTGCCCTGCATGAGGAGGAGGAGGATATTTCCTGCACGCTTGCGACCCGTACGTCCCATGCGCTGCAGCATGCGGATGGGCGAAGCCGACGAGTCGTAGCAGACGATGAGGTCGATCTCGCCGATGTCGAGGCCCTCTTCGCCGATGGAGGTGGCGACGATGGTGTTGTAGGTGCCTTTTTTGAACTTCTGCACGATGTCCAGTTGGGTTTTTTGGCCCATGCCTTCGGAGCCCTTCGCTGTGCTTTGGCCGACGAAAACGTGAGGTCGGATCATCGGCTCGTACCGCTTGAGGACCCGCGTTACTTCCTCCGCGCTGTCGCGGAAGTGGACGAAGATCATGACGCGCGTGGACGGGTGGCCGCTGCCGCCGTTTTGGCCCTCGGCGCCTTCGCCGGCGTCTAGGAAGTGGTTCAACACCACCTGTTTCAGGTGCTCCAGTTTCGGGTGCCCGATGAACTCCGGGTTCTTGACCCACGGTTGGACGTGGTTCATGAGCTTCTTGAAGTGTTCGTCCTTCACAATCTCCCGCTGGTACTTGCCGCCCTTCTGCCCTTCGGTATTGGACTGGAAATGTTGCAGGTGGCGGTAAAACGGCGTGATGCCGTGATACTTGAGGAGATCAATGCCGTGGGCCACGCTCGCCAGGACAGTGAAGATCGCGTTGAGCTTGTTCTTCAATCCCCAGTGTGCATTCCTGCCCGCGTCGGAGAGCATCCACTGCTGACGGGCTTTGGTCAGGCCGTACGCAGTCAGCGCCATGGGGTCCCGGCCCCAGTAAGCGTTCAGGTTCCGCAGCTGGTCAACGAGAGGCTGCAACGCCTTGGACAAGAGGTCCATGCACAAAACTATCTCCTCGGAGTTCTTGAATGTCTCGACGTCCGTGTGCTTGGCGTGGACGTACTCGCGGATGTCGAGCGAGTGCTCGGTGCGGATCTCCACTCTCGAGATATCCAGCCCGTCGATGACAGCCTGCACGGACTCGACCGTCGACCCCGGCGTTGCCGTCAGAGCCAGGACGCGGAAACTCTGGTTATATCGCCGGAGGAAATTGACCACTTCCACGTACGCGTACCCGCCGGTCGCGCGGTGCGCTTCGTCAACTACCAGCAAGACGATGCGCTTGGGGTCGGCGATCCCCGACTTCAGGTCGTTGATCAGCGTTTGCGGTGTCATGAAGAATACCCGCTTCGCCTTCCACTCCTCGGCCCGAATACCCGGCGCTGCTTCACCTGTCAGCATGGTGGTCTGCGAGCGCGGGATGCCGGCAATCCCAAAGCAGGCGGATACCTGCTGCGAGACAAGCGGTTTGGTAGGGGCGACGAAAATTATCTGTGAATCCTTGGTCCATCGGAACCAGTTCAACATGATCGTCGCCGCGATGAACGTCTTTCCCAGACCCGTTGGAAGCGCCACCAGCAGATTGTGGAACAGGCCCTTCTGCGCGATGTTGAACTGATAGTCTCTGGTCTTGCCCAGGTTCGTCGGGTAGAGCCATGTATCCAGCGCGTCTTGGTTCAGCTTGTGCTGGGTTGGAGGCTCTGTCTTCTCCGGAGGGGTAAACACCTGCTCCCCGACGGGCGGCGGCCTGACCGTTCGATTCTGAGAGGCCATCTCAAACAGCGACGTCTGGCGCACACCCAGCGGCCGGTTAACGGACTGTATCGGCGTCGGCTGCGCAGGCCGTGCCACAGGCCGTGAGTCTCCGCGCGGGTCTTCCAGCGGCGGCGGCGACGACTCGAGATCCGAGTCAAACGCATCATCGGGGATATCGTCGAGGAGGTCGTCGAACGACGCGCTCTCCGCGCTGCCCTTCTGCACAGCAGGAGCGGCGCGAGGCGACTCGGGGGCTTCGGGGGTTACGAACAAGCCACCGCGGGAGTTCTCCTCCTCAAAAGAGGCCAGCGACGCAGCGATAGCAGCGTCCATATCATCGTCATCGTCATCATCCGCAGCCGGCGCGCCGGCGGGAGCGGGCGCAGGCGCAGGCGCTCTCCCCCCCACATCCCCACGATGTACAGCCGGAACGGTATTCGTCACAGGGGGCCTCGGATCGGGTTTCTTCCAGCGGGGACCGCGAATCAGCTCCGGAGGCGAGGGCGGCTGTGTCAACTGGGTAACGAATATATCCTCCTGGGGTACACTGCGCTTCGGCACGAAGGCTTTCACTCTGGAGCGCGGCGGAGGGGTGGGATCATTGAAGTAGCGCGACGACTGGGTCGGTGACGGGATTTCATCTTCGCAGGGGTCTGTATCGTAGTCTATGAAGGAGTCCGAGGCTGACTCTAGACTGTCGCTGTCGCGGTTCGCGGAGGTGGGCTTGCCGCGGTGCAGGCGGCGGCGCTTTGTTGGTCGCGGGGAGGATTGATCGGCCTCATTGGGGTGGACGGTTCGGGTGAGGTCGCCTATATCATCCTCCATGCCGCCGTCGTCGAAATAATCGTCGTAGTCGGACATGGCGACCTCGCTGGTTGTGGTGTTTCTGGAAGTTGTGGTGACTTCATTGCAGTAGGCGCGTCGCGGTATCGCGGTGTCATGTGATTGTTTGGGGTGTTTGCATTGGATTGATATAGAGAGGATGTCACTACACTGCAGCATTGTTAACTAATAGACTTCTCATTAATTAACTAATAACCATTAGGATGCATTATACTTGTGGTTCCAATGAGTGAGTGTATCATACATGCAGACATCACTGCTCAAGTGTCGGTCACTGTGTTTCCCGGGTATTCCAACTCTAGTCTAGGATCTATCAACATGTAGAGATGCTATATACAAGCCGCGATGGGCTACACGCGCAGCCCAAACAGACGCACACTATTATTCCACGCCGCCTGCGCCACCTCTTCTACGGCCACCCCCTTCAGGCCCGCGACCACCAGGGCCACACGCTCAATAGTACAGCTCTCATTCCGGGTCTTGACCATCTGGCCCGGGAGGAACTTGTTGTGCTTGCGCGAGGGCGGCAGCGGTCGCGCATTCACCAAGTAGGGTGCAATCTTCTCATCGGTAGCCAGAACCTCACACCACGGGGCGTCGGTCTCAAGATGGAGCTTGTCGAGCGGGATCTGGCGCACCATGTCGAGCTGCTCGTCGGTGCGGAAACACACCCCGTTGACACTGATCTCCAGTCCGAGATCGACGAGCTGTCGCATCTCCTCTGCGGTCCCGGCAAAGGAGTGGACGAGCCCGCCGCGCGGCAGCCGGGGCAGGTAGGGGGTGATGATGTCGACAAAGTCGGCGCAAGACTCGCGCACGTGCAGGAAGAGGGGCAGCTGTAGCTCAACGGCGAGGTCGAGCTGATCGCGGAACGCGCGCTGCTGGGTGTCTTTGTCGGCGCGGTTGAGATAGTCGTAGTCGAGACCGATCTCACCGAAGGCCACCAACGGCGATGACGGACCTTCGGCGAGAAGGGCGACACCTAGCTCCCGGAGCTCTTGCAGGTGTGCCTTTCCGTCGACGGCGTAGATCTCGCCCGCGTGGTACGGATGCACGCCGAGGGTCAGGGTGCACATCTCAGGGAACTCCCTGGCGACTTGCAGATTGGCGTGGGCTCCAGCGAGGGTCATGGTCGTCAACATGACGCGCTCGCAGCCATAGTCTCGGGCGCGCTGCAAGACCTGTGCAAAGTCGGAATCATGGTATCTCTTGCCGCGGTAGATGCCTTGGAATTGGTCTGCCGTGAAGGTGACGGCCACCTCGGATCAAATTTTAGTCACGTCCGCGAGATGGCGATAGAGGGGCGATAGACAGGACTCACGTCGGCGAACCGCACGGGGGGGTTAGGGTGTTGCGACTGTTGTGACATGTTGGGGGGAGGGGAGGGGGGGGGGGGATGATCTTTTCGACCGTTGTTGATCAAAGATCCTGTGGTCCTTCCGTTGTCAGGTCTGCCATGACTGCAGGATTTCTCCGCGAGTGGATCGACAACACAACTTGGCGAGTCATTGGAGTTGGAATGGGTAGTGGAGACAGACAGGAAGCGAGAGATCGGCACGGGTAGCGAAGCCGAGTGGAGAGGATGATTTGACCTATGAGAAGATCGTAGATAGTAGATAGCTAGATAGTCCAAATGGTACTAGATCCGTAGGGAGGAGAGAGATGGAGCAAATAGGTCCGAGCCAAGTCTGGGGTTGGCTTGAATGCACCCTGCAGCTAGAGGTGGCAAGCAAGGAATGACCAGTCTACCCAGTCGAGTCTAGTTTAGTCGGACAGAGTGAGACCATGGATGAAGAGAAAGACATACCAGACCATACAGCACTAGTAACAACGATTGGAGGTGGAGATGAAGATTGCAAGATATTAATAGGGCGTCTCAATCCGGTTAGTCTTGTTTGTTGTCCCCAGATTTATTGATCTGATTTTCTCTCTTTCTCCATCTCTTGTATGTTGATATTCACAGACGTATATAATAGATCTATATATACATATATATCTCTCTCAAATTGTATCAATATACATATAGATGGATCATCAAGTATCAGGAAAACCAAGAAGATATATCTCATGAGCATGATCAATTCTCTCGAGAAAAAAAAAAAAAGAAATCGGCCCATTTGATGCCAGGCTGAAGTGAAACCCCGCTAATGAAGAGGCGCTGCGACTAACCCCGTTGGCCACCGCGCTGTCACTCTGGTCTGGGATGGTTATTTATACCAAACTCTCCTCCTTTTCTCTCGTTTTTTCTTTCTCTCTCTTCTTCCTCTCTCTTCCTCTCCATCCGTCTTTCGTTTGACTCGCTTATCTTCACTCGTTTGAAGTCCTCCGTTTTCATCTACTTCCTCTAATCTACCCTTAATAGTAATATTCTCTCCAGTCTCTTCAAATCCTCAACATGAAGCTCAGCCTTGTCCTCGCTTCTCTGGTCGCTGTGGCTGTCGCCCAGTCCTCCACCGGCTCCGAGGCCGCTGCTCCCACTGCCTCCCTCACCCCCGAGGCCAAGTGCGCTGCCAAGTGTAAGTTCTTCACCTCTTTACAATAGAGAAAATTTGGTAGGACAATTCATAACATCTCCCAGGCGACCAGAAGGAGGTCTGCTGCATGGCCGCCTGCTACAAGGTCCCTTGCCCCAGCGACAATCAGGCCAACGACACCACCAGCTGCGTCGCCGACTGTCCCCAGGGCTCCGGCACCCCCAAGGATACCGACAACTACGCCGCTTGCCAGGCCAGCTGCTACAGCAGCCACTTCTTCCCTGCCAGCCCTACTGGTTCCAGCGGTAGCACTGCCACCAGCGCCAAGGATGCCGATGCCACCGCTACCGATGGTAGCTCCTCGGACAAGGACTCTGACAAGGACTCTGACAAAGACTCTGACAAGGACTCTGACGACAGTATGTCTCTCTTCCATCCTCCCCTCTTCCATATGCCCACTAACCAAATACAGGCTCCAAGTCGGGCTCCAAGTCCAGCTCCGCTCCCTCCGCCTCCCAGACTCCCAATGCGGCCTCCGCCGGTCAGCTCAATGTCGGCGCGTCCGCTGCCGGTCTGGTTGGCTTCGCTCTGGCTGCCTGGGCTCTGTAAGGGGCTGGTCAGACCATAAATATCACCCCACAGTATGAAGAGATGGAAGAATGAGGAGAGCATAATCTGCGTTCAATACGGTGTTTTATCCTGATATCAATAGCCTGTTTTAATAATCCTAGTATTGCATTGTCTTGCATTTCTCTTGTATTCCTGTAATCCTCTACCATCCATGGATACGAATTAAATCAACCAGCCGAAATACAATGGTAATCCAAAAAAAAAAACCATGATTGACAGCAGATCTACGGGTCTCCAACACAGACCACCGCCGATCACCCCGCATAATAAGACCCCAAGTATAATACTTCGGACAGCCGACCGAATCACACAACCATGCGCCAATCCGACCATCTGCCAATGCAGTCCTCGATATGATTTGACATGCACTGAGCTGCAGGTCTCGGTTGGAGTACTTATTTCATCTGTCCTTCCAGTACTGCCGACGTAATACCTAGGTAGAGAGGTAGGAGGGAGGTATACAGATAGAAGAGAGATAAGCAAAATACCAGACAAAATAGTTCCTCTAAACCTAATCACCCCTCGAGGCTAGGTCAATTCAAGTGTTGGACATCTGTTTCTCTTCTGCGGAGGCACCCGAGATCTTGGCGCGTCTAAATAACATGGATTCCACCAACAGTCAAGTTTCTTCAGGCAACAACAAGACACAAAGACAATCTACATCACTGGTCATTCCTCACTACGCACTCTCTACATGACCCCCACAACGTCACAAAAACAATGACTGAATTCTGCAAACCATTCGACCTACACCTCGAGGACGAAACCATCGACCTACCTAACCACCGCGACAGGTGGAGACTAGGAAAGAGAATAGCTCAAGCTGCGTACGATCGAGATAGCCCATACCACGAAATACGCCAAATCTACAACTGTGTCCAGGTCACCCCCGATACTGGACGCGAGGCTCTTCTAAAATACGCGCTCAGTACGTTCCTACTTGCCTTTCACCGTGTTGGAGCCTAGTTTCCTCAGCCCCTTGATACCATGCATTCCAATCTAATTATCAAGCATGTCAGCAGATAGACTGGTTCACCCCGACCCCTCCATCCGTGCAATAGAAGCAGACCCAAGACGCTCTCCCATGGCTGTAACGGAATACCCTGCTCTGGAATAGTTATACGATAGGGATTGTACTTCCACGGCGCGTCTGATCTACTGGTGCTGTGGCACGCAGACAGACAACCTGTGGGCTCCTAACGGGTGTATCACTTTGACATCTTTGGAAAAACTTTTTGGAACAGATCTTCACGACTTTTTAGGAATATGGGCGGGGAGAGCAAGATCGGATACGACAGGCTTTCAAACACTCATTTTTGTAGGTCATTCCTTTTTCCTAATCACCATGGACTGGGACTATCTGGTACTTGAATTGGCGTTAATCCATTATATCCAGAGAACCTATCCGCTGTGGCATCCACCACGGGGACCCCGGCTTTCGAAATATAATCTGGGATAGTGAGAAGGGGAAATGGTTTGCTCTCCTTCCCTTGTCAGTCAATGATAGCAATATTCTAGGCTAAGACGCAGTCTAGCTATCTTATCGGCCTCGATAACTGCCACTTTGTTGCAGAAGAGGGTGCAAAGGATTTTGACTTCGGGAGCAAATATACGTCTATATTTTACGAGTGGGGTCTTGACAATCGGGAGATGGATGAGACGGGTTAATGGATGTGTTGGGCTATCCTATAGCGACGTTTAGTCGAGTCTAATGATGACTCACTAGCTAATTATATTTCTATAGTTTCCAATTGACTGCTACTGTCTTTTCCACCTATCGTCCCTCGGGTAGGTGCTCCGGTAAGGTATCCAACAATCGCTATGCAATATGTAATCTAGATGCAAAACCAGGCATGTCGTCAAGATTCACAGAATTGGCACTTCCGCCAATTCGCAATCAAGATAAACTCCGTGGAAGTGAGGGGAAAGATGCCTTCAAATAGTGAATCTGCTGACTATAGCTCAGTCAACACATCGAGTTGAACCTACCAGAATCACTCTATAAAAACCCACACCAGATCTAGTAAAAGCATGATTAGGGCAAGATAACAGGCACCTGTACTTGTTAATAGTACCAAATACAATTTGCCCAATCAACAAATGGTCCTGTGGTCTAGTGGTTATGACGTCGGATTCTGATTCCGTAAGCCCCGGTTCAATTCCGGGCAGGACCTCTTCTTTTTCTTTTTTGCTTTTTACCATCCAATCTCCCTGCAAGGGTGGATGGGATTGCCTCCCGTCTTTTTATTTTGTCTTGTTGCGTCATGGTGGTTTGGATATGATTGTTGGTGAGGGTCATGGAAAGTGTGTGAATAATATTTGATTCGCGCATATAGTTAGTACCTTTGAAGTTGATCACAACTCCATAGTTTATAGTGATAATGTCCTGTCTACTCCTGTGTCTGGAGGGAATATTCATTCAAACTTAATGTGAGACACGTTTTTTCTGTTCTGATAGCTAAAGGATAGAACCCCCATGCTCTATATGTAGTTCTTTCGGCAGTAAGACAACTATGTCAGTGCAATCATTACGTATACTTCTTTGCTGGATCGCATGCTATGCTATGCTATCTAGAGGGTCCTGCGACACATAAAAGACCCCGTACTTCTAGTGACGGATATAACTTGTTCCATGTATACCAGGAGGCAGCCATAACCTGGTCAGATGCAGCCCTTTTTTGTCATGATAAATGATACAGGTGGGTAGGTAGGTGTATCCAGGCTCTTCGCAGCTGGTATGAGGCACTCGGTATAACTATTGAAACGAGGAGACAAGGAGATAACGCAATACTTATATCCAAAAGGGTCAACGCTTAAATAGCATCACAAGCCATGGTACCAACACAAACAGAGTATATTAGTATAATATCCACAAGTAAAGCCCTGACGACAGGAATCAAATAACTAGAACCCAGCGAGCCCCGCGAAGAAGGGACCCCGCCCTAGCACCGTATCATTAACTCGAAAGAAAAACAAAGAAAAAAGACGAGCAGGCTAAAATGCAGCACCCAAACAGAAGTAAAAGAAAATAAAAATCTCAAAAAAGAAAAAGAAGAGGTCCTGCCCGGAATTGAACCGGGGCTTACGGAATCAGAATCCGACGTCATGACCACTAGACCACAGGACCGTTTGTATATTATGTGGATGGGGGTGTTTAATATATATCCTAATATTATGTTATATGTTAGCAGTTGTTTACTTAGTATCAGGTTGGGCAGTATATCCATCATGTTTAGGATTCATCATTACCGTGCAGTGTTTGTATGATTATACCGAGCTGGTGGGTGGCGTATATGACTATGTAGTATAAGACCTATCATATAACCTAGTATTTTTCAAACCACTTGTTGGTCTTTTTGGATGATTGTTGGGTTGGTCGCTGTTGTTGGGTTTTGTTATATATATCGAGTATCACCAGCTGAGCAGAAAGTTGAGTTTGATAGACAACCACAACCAATTCCCCCGACTAGGTTTCAGGGACGTGGGCCCGCAAATATAGATGAAGCACGTGAATTTCGAGGGTTCAAAATGCAGTAGTTCAAGCATGTGGAGAGCTTATGTTATTCACTGTAAATTCCAGTCTACGCATCCGCCTACAAACGACCACGACCTGACTGTCTCAAAATTCTATGAGATTTAACTAGGGTATGGTTGTATGACAGATAGATGAACCAAGCACGCCAGCGCAAAACGAAGGTAAGGTGGACTCAGCCCACGCAATTTCATCATCAATCGATCAATCAATCAGTTAACCAGGTAGTCAGTCCGTCACGGGACGAGTTTCAATATCCAATATCAGTGTACATCGATTACCCAACTAGGAACGCCAAACCCCGTATACTGTCTAAGTCTGATTATGGTCCCAAATCCCAATCAAGAAAAGATCAATTACACCCACCGAGAGAACGAGGTAAAAGACCGAGGTTACACACGGTTTTCGGGCCAATCTACCACGTCACAGTCGTCTTCGAAGAACCCTTCGTCCGCGCCCGACGTCGTCGAGGGGAAGCGCTTCTTCTTCCGGCGCGTGGTGATGACGACCTCTTCGCCATGGCCGGTGCTATTGCCCAGACGGATGTGGTTCTCCATCCCGCTGCCCAAGCCGGGTCGCTGCCCGTGCATCACGTCGCCCTCGTCGTCCGCCTCCTCATCACCACCGGAGCTGAAGGGTCGCACGTGTAGCTTGGAAGTCGCCATATCGCCGCCAAAGACCCACTGGCCCGTAGGGACCAGAGACTCGTCTGTCTCGGCCGTCTCGGTGTAGATGTAGAGACTCACGCGCTGATCGGTGTGGAACGGCTGATAGGGCGCGTTGGTCTCAATCTCCGCCTGGGAGAGGGGCTGGCACTTCGACTTGCTCGCCGGCGACGGCCGGGAATTCGCGGACGGCAAAGCCAACGGAGCGCAGGCGACGGGCCCCGGAGGAAAAGTCCGGATCGACAGGGGCCCGCATGTACTCTGCAGCGTGGGCGGCAGACGGTACTCGATCTCCTTGCTGCCGATCACCGATTGGAGGTGCCGGGGCTTCTGGGGGGACAAAGACCGCCGCACCCGATACAGCCGGAAAAACCCATAGTCCACCAAGCCCAAGAAGGGCAACCCGCGGTGGTTGATCCAGACCACGCGACCCGGGGCTGGATCGCGACTCAACCCTGACAGGTGCAGGCGGTTTTCGCCCACGTGCCGCAGGGTGTTGACGGTCCCCGAGGCGGCCCCCATGGATTTGCTGAGGCCGGCCGCCACGACCTTCCCGCCGCGGACCCCGGCGGCGGACGAAAACCCCCCGACGGCGGGTAAAGCCGCCCCGACCGACGGCGTGCGACCGCGGACGGCGGCCAGGATGGGTTGCGTCTTGCCCCCGACCAGTTTCATCGCCGCAGACAGCGCGTTTTTGCCGGCGGCGCGGTCCGCCAGTTCGTCGGTGGCCGGGTCGGGGACGGAGGTTTTGCTGGGCGGCGGGCGAGCCCGACGGAACGGGGGCCACTGGAAGGCACTCCGCGGCAGATCGAAGACGTGGACCGTCCCCTTCCGGGTGATCACCGCCAGCCGTTCCCCGGACGGCGGGTACCAGATCACGTCCACGATCTGCGACGTGGTCAGCCGGGGATACCGCGCGATCTGGCGCACATTGGGGCCGGGTGGCGGGGCGTCGTCGGTCAGAAAGGCGCCCGCGCGACAGATCTTGACCTGTAGGAGGTCCCAGACGTATTGGACATCCCCCTTCTTGCTGGCGGTGAGGAGCATGAGACCGTTGGGGGAGAACGATAGGAAACTGCATCCGTTCGGGACCGGGAATGTCGCCAGGGGATTGAGCAGTGCGTTCCGGGCGTCTCCGGCATCCTCGAGCCGTTTCAGGTCCACGATGGATACCAGGTCTGGCTCGGCCACGGTCGGGGTCTCCTGGGCATGGGTGGGTGGGAACAGGCCGTAGCCGGGCTGGGGAAGGTCGGGCATGTGCGGGGAGCGCCGCGCCGCCGGGGGTCCAGCCTGCTGCTCCTTGTTCCAGTAATTGTTCCAGGCCTGCAGCGACTGGTCGCCGACCCACCGCGCGCCGCGGACAAACTCCTGCGTGACGCCGCGGGCCAGCTTGTCGAACAGGCTCTCACCGTCCCCGACATCCGCGTCACAGTTCACGGTTGGCTTTGTCGGAGGGCTATGCGTCTCGATCCCGTAGACTTTCCCCTGCAGACGAGCGGGGGGGACCACCCCGCGGATGGATGCCCGATAGGCCGACGCCGACGGCGGAACCACCGACAACCATCGGCCCTTCAGCGCAAGAATCGCGCCGTCGTAGCTGGCGGGACCGTTGGGCGAGTCGGTGCGCGATCCGTCCGGGTCAGTGGAGCTGGAGGACGTCGAGTACCGCCGCGCTTCCTTGGGCTGGATGCTGGTCCACGTCTTCCCTAGGCACCGGTAGCTATGCGCTGCGTAGACGTAGACCTCCCCACTGACGCCCGACGCTAAGACGACGTGGCTCTCGCCCGCAAGAAGCTTCAGATTGCCTGATGGTGGGGGCACAAACGCGGGCAGCCCAGGAAGATTATCCAGACACGGAGTGGGCTTGGTCGTGAACAGCGTGGCGACATGGTCCCCTGTCCGGAGCGAATAGACTTCCACCCGGGTTTGATAAAATTTGGCTTCATCGCGGGGGTGATCTGCCTGTCGGCCAGCGGCAGGGATCTCGTGCGTCTCCGACGCCGCGGAGGAGGCGTGACTCTCGTCATCCGGGGGGCCTGAGGGCCCGTGAACGATCACGGCGACATGCGGCCGCGGTGGGACACTTGGATCATCCGACGAGCCACCCGGTAGGACTTTCGCATCCACCACCCGACCATTGAGGCCGCTCAACTTGCCCACGCCGCGGGACTTGCGGTCCTCGATGGCGAGAACCTCGAGGTCGCCATCGGACCCCACGAGGAGGACATTGCCCCCCATCCGCGTCGGTTTGGCCGACGGACTGGGGATGGTGTCAAAGGCACAGAATGAGTAGCCGTCGGACATGGCGCGACCTTGCCCGGAGAACAGGGGGAGATCAATCTCCGGGGCCCGATAGAAGTGCGGCTGCGGCAGGTGGGGCGGAGGCGGCATCTGGGTGGAGACGGGATTGCTCAGAGAGTAGTAGCTCTTGGGGCGATCCACCGACTGCTGCCGAGAGAAGTCGTTGTTGCTGGAGTAGCCGGACGCGTAACTGAGGGGCCTCGTCCGGGGAGGGGGCGAGGCCGACGACGGATTGCTGAAGCCTGCCTTGTCTGCACTGGAGAGGAAGCCCAGTGGGGAGCCGCTGGGCATCTCACCGTCCACGGCATCGTTCGGAGGGCTCTTGCCCACGGGGATGGCCCTGGCCCACTTATCCGTACGATAGGTAAGATCGTTATCGGGAGTGTCCCTCATCGATTCCAGTGCATCAAGCACTGGGGAGGAAATTTGGTTTATATGATGATTGTTTGCCGGGGGGTGTAAGGGGGGATCTGGACATGACGTCGGCTCTAGCGGCGGGGGCGAAGCTGCGATCCTGTGGATGGAGATGGGTCCACGATCAGCCACTTGAGCCTCCCGTGAACGGGGATCAGACACATACAGGTCGTCCGGTGGGGACTTTGCGGCCGCCTTGGCGGCCTTGTTCTTCCCTTTGCCGCTCTTCCCCTTCTTTTTGCTTCTCCCACCCAGGTCATTCTCCGGGTTCACCGTAATCAGATCCTCGGGGAGCGGGCTCGGGTCGGCTTGAGACCGGTTTTGCAGGTTGAGAAGATCGTCTGACGCTACCGGGGGCATACAAATGGGTGGGATTGCCTCCGGGGAGGCAATGGGATGTCTAGGGGGAAGACCGGTCCCAAGACCCGGGATCGGTCTGAGAAACGGAGGACGAGGGCTCCGGCGACGTGGTCGACCGAAGCGGGGAATATGGTAGATGATGCTACCGGAACGAGTCCGCGAGCACTATGGATCGCCACCAACCTCTGTTAGCAAAAGAGCCTCGAGACGCTGATACGGGGTACGGCGATGTGATGAGTCAAACGCGACGTACGATCTACCCGTGAAAGATAACCGGTGTCGAGGCTTCCACCGACACAAGGAACCGTTGATTGTCGAGGGCTTATCAAAAGCACCCGGGAACAAGCGTTGTGGCGTCGCGTACCTGGAGTGAAAGGCACTCTGAAGATACGCGGAGGATGGGAGGTCTGGACAGGCCGAGAAGCACTGCTTCGATGTCCGAGATACAACAAGCGTCAGAGGCGAGATACGCCTAGTTATAGTAGAGTTACAAGAGGACAAAAAGTGGAGATGATGATTTGAAATAGTACATTAAGAGATGAAGATGGATAGAAGAAGTAGTCAAGAGAAGTAATCTAGAGAAGAAGAAGAGGAAGAGAGAAGAAGGAGGGGGAGTGGGAGAGGGGGAGAAGAAGGTCAGGAGTCTGGATGACTACATCGGGCTGACTTGTTATCTGTTATCGGTATCGGTATCAGGGACTATCGATGCAGTACGGTATGTATCACTCCTTACCGGATCTGGTATCATCAGGTAAGGCATCCCCCGCATGACCGTTTTTGTCAGGAAGTCCTCAGCTGGTATCCCAAAGGATCGTGATCATTTGGGGTATCTTGGTCATCTCTCCGTCTATTCTCAACTGACAATAAACGATGACTGTAATTCCACTTCTTTCCCATGATCTGTTGGATCTAGAAGACACCCGAGAAGATGGTTTGGGGGGATGGATGGTATCAAGGTCCGGTAAGAATGGTATCTATTGTCACGATACGTAACAGATGACTTATCGCATCTCCTGCAGTGGGGGATCGACTGCTGCGACCACCGACTAGTAACTGCTCACTACTGCGCCTTTAACCCTGAATCCGAGGTCTGAGACTGACTGCCTGGCAAATGAAAGACCAACCACGGCGATATCTTCAACGGTTCAGTACTATTGATTGGTACAGTCATGAGGGGTAACTGCACTTTTTGACTCTCTGAGTTGTCGTGATAAAGAAACAAACCAGACAAACCCCACACGCGGTCCCAATGCAGGCTGCCACGTGATGCGCCTGGGCGGAGCAGCCAGTGAAGCCCCAGAGCAGCAAGATCCCTGGATGACCATCAATGGTCATGACCAGGAGATTGACCTGATTGAACTCCTCTCCTCTTGACAAATGAGGCTGTGAGACGGATCGGTCATCAACGAAGTTTCTTGCCTCTCCAGCTTCCCCCGGTTCATCCTCGTTCCATCAATATTCCGGGTCTAGCCGCCACTCGAGTCGACCCAATCAGCCTTCTGACGCTCCGGTGGAATGCCCAACGCCCTTGCGGTAGTTGAGGTCCTCTGGTTCCGTTCGAGTCACGGTCACGGGTCGCATGGCAGGGGTCCAGCACCGCCCATCATCTGTAAGGCCCCTGACCGTCATTGGTACACGCCCCCGGGCTGTGACTGAATGATGACGCGATGGATGGGAGTCCACGCCAAGGAAGTGTCGTCGTGGGGTTTCGGGTGTTCCTTACGAAGGGGTGACCTGGAACTCACCACCTGGAGTGATTGTTACTACAAGGCTGATTGAATTCAGTGGCTGTTTCCATCCGCTCCCTTCCCTCAACGTCATTATTGATGAAAGACCGAGGGAAGTCTCCGTAACTTTGGTCTCTTCCCGTTTGAGACAGTACATTATCCCTTTGTGACGATGCAGTGAAAACGAACGCTGGGGTACAGGAAGCAAAAAGAAAGAAAAAAAAAGAAAATAGAAAGAAAGTGGTATTGTTACACGTCATATCAGACAGATGGCACATCCGAAGCTGTAGGTACTTTCGGGTCAGCCACCTTTCGCGCTCTCCACCCTATCCCATCTCAACACTCCTCTCCCTCGAAGGGTACGCGTTCAAGTCTTCTTCTTCGCAGCTGCCGCCTTGGCCTTCGCGGCCTTCTTCTTGTTGCTGTTGATCATCACAATGCCGATAAATGTTCCAACGACGGCGGAGCCCAGGAGGGTCAGGAAGACGGGGATGCGGATGGCCCAAACACGGGGCGGGAAGAGGTCATGCAGAGGGTGGCCCGGATCGACGAACGGCTGGAAAATGGAATCAGTAGACGTCGTAGGGAATTCGAGTGCGAAAGCCTACCATGAGCAGCGTCCAGGTGGTGTAGTAGAGGAAGATGGCGGTTGCGGCCAAAAGCATGGCGGATCCTACAAGTTGGCCCAGCTTTCACCAGTTAGTTCTTTGGAAACAAAGCCAGATACAGCTAGGAGGAAAACACATCAGTCTCTTACCATAGTGAAATCACTTTCTAAAAGCAACACACGCGACCGACGAGAGAGCTTCAAGTTGACGATGAGGAAGACCCGTACTCCGTAAAGCGCGCCAACACAAGAAGCCACCGCGCCGCAACTCCTGAACACATCACGTGACACTTCCCGGCCAAGACCAGCGGCCGTCTTGCCTTTTCGCCGCCTCACGATTTCTTGAGACAGACCATCAGCTCACCCTCACCCCCTTCCTTTCCTTTTCACAGCGTTTCCGTGTGGTCGTGGATTTTATTTCCCATAAACCCACATACGAGTCGAAAGAGGAAGATTATAGGTGCAGGAAAATGACGGACCCCGTGGTGTTGCAGTCCGCCGTCCGTGTGCCGACGCCTCCCCCAGGCGCCTCCTACTCGCCTCAGCCCACAGGATCGCGAAAACGGTCCCCTCCATCGCGATCTCCTTCGCCCAATCGTCGCCGGTCGCCTCCCGGGGACTCTCATAATAATGAAGACGGCGGCGATGTACCGCGAATCGACCCCGACCGCGCCATCGAGAGAGAACGGCAGCTGGCGGAGCGGCTGCGTCAACATGAGCAGCAGGAGGCCGCGCGCAAACCCATGACAGAGGAGGAGAAACAGGCGTCTGCCAAAGCGGAATACGAGAAGCTCCTCAACATGCGATCGGGCGGCACGTACATTCCCCCGGCTCGACTCCGCGCCCTGCAGTCGCAGATCACCGACAAGACGAGCAAGGAGTACCAGCGGATGGCGTGGGAGGCGTTGAAAAAGTCGATCAACGGTCTTATCAACAAGGTCAACGTGTCGAACATCAAATTCATCGTTCCAGAATTGTTTAGCGAGAACCTGGTCCGCGGTCGCGGTCTGTTCTGCCGGAGTATCATGAAGGCTCAGGCGGCGAGTTTGCCCTTCACTCCGATCTACGCCGCTATGGCGGCGATTGTCAATACAAAGTTACCCCAGGTGGGCGAGCTGCTGCTTCACCGGTTGGTCGTGCAGTTCCGCAAAGCGTTCAAACGGAATGACAAGGCTGTCTGTATCGCGTCGTCGACGTTTATCGCTCACCTGTGCAACCAGCAGGTGGTGCACGAGATGGTCGCCGCTCAGATTCTCTTGCTCTTGCTTCATAAGCCGACCGACGACAGTGTGGAGATCGCCGTCGGCCTCACACGGGAGGTCGGGCAGCATCTGGAAGCCATGAGCGGCCCGATCGCCCTGGCCGTGTTCGATCAGTTCCGGAACATCCTCCACGAGGCGGATATCGACAAGCGAGTGCAGTACATGATCGAGGTCCTGTTCCAGGTCCGCAAAGACCGCTTCAAGGACAACCCGGCGGTCAAGGAGGAGTTGGACTTGATTGAGGAGGAGGACCAGATCACCCATCGGGTCGGTCTCGATGACGAGCTCGAGACGCAGGACACCCTGAACATCTTCAAATACGACCCTCAATGGGAGGAACACGAGGAGGCCTACAAAAGGCTGAAAGCGGAGATCCTGGGCGAGGACAGCGACGAAGACGAGGAGGCCGATTCGGATGAGAGTTCCGACGAGGAGTCGGACGAGGAGCAACAGATGGACATCAAGGACCAGAGCAACACGGATCTCGTCAACCTGCGACGGACGATCTACCTAACCATCATGTCCAGTATCGATTTCGAAGAATGCTGCCACAAGCTGATGAAGATCTCCCTGCCGGCCGGCCTGGAGCCGGAGCTACCGTCGATGATCATCGAGTGTTGCTCGCAGGAACGGACATACTCGAAGTTCTACGGTCTGATCGGCGAGCGATTCGCCAAGATCAACCGTCTCTGGTCGGATCTGTTCGAGGCTGCCTTTGCCAAATACTACGACACGATCCACCGCTACGAGACCAACCGGCTGCGCAATATCGCCTCCTTCTTCGGCCACATGTTCAGCACGGACGCGATCGGATGGCACGTCATGTCCGTCATCCACATGAACGAAGAGGAGACCACATCCAGCAGCCGTATCTTCGTCAAGATCCTCTTCCAGAACCTGATCGAGCACCTCGGCCTCCCGCAGCTCAAGCAGCGCCTGACGGCAGACGAAATCCTGCGCCCCAGCTTCGAGGGCCTCTTCCCGCTCGACGACCCCCGCAAGACGCGCTTCTCCGTCAACTACTTCACCAGCATCGGATTGGGTGTTCTGACAGAGGACATGCGCGAGCACCTGAAGAACCTCCCCAAGCCGACCGTCCCCGCACTACCAGCCGCCCGCGCCACCAGCGCAGACTCGCGCTCAAGCTCAGTCAGCTCGCACCCAGCCTCTTGCTCAACCTGCCCGTCATCGCGCTCCAGATCGTACTCGCGCTCACCATCCCGAAGCCGCGGACGCCCCGCCCGCTCCGTCAGCCGAGGCCGCTCCTACAGCCGCTCCATCTCAGCCTCCTCGCGCAGCTACAGCTACACACCGTCGCGGTCGCGCTCCCCACCGCCAAAAAGCAGCCGCCGCCGCCGCTCAGTCACCTACAGCCGCTCGCCGTCAGTGTCTAAGTCGCGCAGCCCCCCCCGACGCACGCGCGCGCGGTCCTACGACTCGCGGTCCCCCAGCCGCAGCCGCAGCCCGTACCGCGCGCGCCGCTCACCCTCCCGCTCCGTCAGTCCACCACCGCGCAAGGGCGGCAGAGCACGGAGCTACTCGCGATCCATCACCCCACCGCGCAGACGTCCGTCCCCACCTCGACGC
The DNA here is from genome assembly GCF_002847045.1 of Aspergillus candidus. Classification (NCBI taxonomy): domain Eukaryota; kingdom Fungi; phylum Ascomycota; class Eurotiomycetes; order Eurotiales; family Aspergillaceae; genus Aspergillus; species Aspergillus candidus. Next base: position 186,184 of record NW_020194009.1, on the reverse strand, counting down.
GCAGGCCGTCGCGACTCACCTTCTCCGTCTCGTTCTCGGTCTTTGTCCCGGTCTCGCTCTCCACCACCACGAGTTAAGGAGGGGCCGCGAGCTAAGGACGGACCGAAACGCCGAAGATACTCTGACTCGCTATCACCGTCGCGATCGCCGCCTCGGAGGCGGAGGTCTCCTAGTCGGAGTCGGAGTCGGAGTGTCTGTCGCGATTAGGTAGCATTGCAGGGGGATCGGGAGTTGGAAGAATGGACATGAGATGGAAAGGAAATGGACTGTATTCTTGGTAGTATTGGGAGGAGGAGTACGGGAGATCTACATAAGATAGTATGGTAAGATAGGAAGGAAATCAATGATCTCGGTTTCATCACTGGGTATCTATATTTATCATCTATTTACATTATCTTCTATCTGTATAGTCTATTTGAGTCCGAGTAGTAGTCACCCAAGCAAACAAGCTACCAACTACGCATTGCCCCAAAGAACAAGAAAAAGAACAAAAGAAGAAGCAAAGAAACACCAGAGAAAAAAAAAATCAACAATGCGCACTCTCCCAAACACACCTCTCACACAAACAAATCCCCCCAAGAGCCCCACAAGCCCACTCCCTCCTCTGCTTCACATCCATGCCGATATCACAGTAATGGTTCAAAATTTCCTGATCCTTCTTAATCCCACCATTACCATCAGCAGAACCACCACCAGAAGAAGCCCCCTCCCCCCAAACAACCCTCTCCCCCTTCCCCCCATCCCGCACCGTAAAACAGATATCCGCCGCCCAATCCCACCGCACATTGGGATCACAGGAGTGATTCGCCAGACACCAAAGCGGATGCACAGCGCAGAGCTCGGGGCCGCCGTCCCAGGTAGACAGGCGTCCGGAGGCAGTTCCGCGGAACTTGGCGTACAGCGAGTTAAGGACCCATGTGTCGTAGTGGGGGAGGGTGGTGTAGGGATCGAGGGACATTTCTTCGAGGAAGCGCATTGGCTGGAGGATGGAGAGGTGGAAGGAGAAGGGGAGTTCTTTTTCTTTCTCTTGCTCGTCGGTTGCGGGGTCGGTTCGGTAAGGGTGGAAATCTCCCCAGATGTATTTCACTTCTGGGAGGTCGAGGGGGTGTAAGGATTGCGTGGCTGCCATGGCGAGCGCGCGGGCCAGAAGCAGCAGGTAAAGATAATCAGCCTTGTCCTTTTTATCGGGGATATCTTTGCCGATAGAGTCGAGGTTATGCATGAGACCGCAGACAGCACCGTGGTAGGTACTCTGCGCAGCATCATGACAAGCCTGACTGCAGAAGAAAATATCATCTTCATCAGCGCACTCTCCGCACGGAACAGGCGGGCTCTCAGAGTCGATAGCCGGCAGGGGCGCATTGCATGCATCGCAGAGGTCGTCATGGAGACGGTTCGTCGCCGTAAGCAGCGACGATTCCCGCAGGATGGCTTCACCCGGGTGGAGGTCTTCTTTCGCGAAGAGGCCGAGCTGGATGGAGACTTCTTGCTCTTGCCCTTGCTCTTTGGTATCGGCTGGGGTGGGGGTGTTGTGCAAGGCTGGCAGAGCCACGGCACGGACTTCGCACTTCGGCGCAACCGTCTTTAACCGCTCATTGAGCAGCGCCAGCGTCTCGGGGGCTTTACGGTCTGGTTCGTGCGTGTTCCACGGGTAGAGGACGCGGCGGGCATAGCCTTGCGCGGGGAGTCGACTGGGGTCGATCTGGATGTCATCTTCGTTGGTGGTAGGAGGGGGAGGGGCGTCAGATCCGAGCCGAGCTCTATATGCAGACTTGATATTGCGCATCTGTTCTCGAAGCACATCCACCGCTGTCGACTGCGGCTTATCCCCCAAAACAGCCAGCCCCCGCACGGCAAAGTCATACGCATCGCGGAAACAGCCACAGCTGACGAGACTCCGGACGAGGAGGGCGTACACGTCGCCGATAATAGCGTCGTATTCCTCTTGCGTTATGGGAGCAAACCCTTCATCTTCGTCCTCATCCTCATCCTCCCCATCCTCCTCCTCGTTATCCCCGCTGACAGCACGATCATTCAAATCAACGATCCGCCGCCTCGCATGAAACTCACACCCATCCGGATCAACAACCGAGTCCAGCAGCGACAGCGCACGATACGCATCCGCCGACGCCAAATCCGGGAAGCCCAATTGCTCGTGGACGCGGCCTCGCTCGAGGTGCAGGTGGGGGTTGTGGGGGTCGGCGTAGAGGCGGGAGGTTGTTTCGGAGCGGGTGGTGAGGAGGGATTGCATTTTGGGGTTTGGTTTTGGATGTAAGGATTTCACTTGTCACTTCATGTACTCTTGGTTAATGTGTGGTTATTCGCATAAGGGATTGATTGCGAGGAAATGAGGCCTTTGTTGGGTGAGTTGGAGGGGAGGAAAAAAAAAAAAAAAAAAAGAATGCGGGGAAATGATGATAAGATCACGTGGAGATACCGTATTCTTTATGCCTGCTGATTCAGGCATCACTCTATCTACAGTATCATAACAGCTTGCAACGAACAGCTGCCTACATCCTCATGTGCATACGTTGTTGTATTTGCTAAGCTCAAACAGGAAAGACAGTTCCATCCCCAATTCCCCTTATTTCATTTTTAATCCCAGAACGCCGCCATGAAATCAATCAAACACCCGCGAGGAGAATGCACACTAACGTGATAGGACCAGTCTACTCATGCATATTAAAGAAAAGATTCAAAGTAAGGAAGACACGTTTAGACGAACTAGCTGTAGAGCCCGTTCTCTCCTGTGTGGTTGGTCCGTTACATTACCTGCAACCGTCAGTCCTGACATCCTAAACCAAAGAGGGGTGGGTAAACATACACTGCAATTGTCATCCAGGACCAGGGCAGGTCCGTCCTGTACGCCAGGGTTATTTCCTGCCCCACCAGGGACCTGTCGTTCTCTCAGGGCCGACGCAAATTCAGCCAGCATGTTCCTCTGATTAAAGTCAGGAAAGGCGGGAATGGGACCAGGGAACGGGGGAATGGGAACCCACCGTGATGAACGCATCATCTAAACCACCTTGTCGGTTGACGTCGTTCTGGTTCATGATGCGGTAGCTATCGTGCATGCGCTTGCAGCTTTTGAGGCCTCCGATGGAGCTATCGACATTCGGACCTAGCGTGTTGGCCGGGTTATCCGGGTCAAGGATGTTGATGCCGCGGCGGGCGTTCTCCTGGGCGTGTCGGTCGGGCGAGAAGATTTTGATCGTGTTGTCGATACCTGACGCGGCAATCGTCGGTTCGTAGGGATGGCCTGGGGAATGAGCATCAGAGTTCAGGGAGCGAAAAGGGCACGGAGAAAAAGACGGAGAAAAGAATGTACCTTGCACCACATTGACCACCTCACTATCCCCCTCAAGAATATTCACCAAATCGCAAGTCTTTCGATCCCATATAAACACATGCCCCGAGTCGCTACCACTCACCACATACTCGTCGTCCATCCCATAATAATTAACGTCCTTGACGGTCTTTACATTGCAATGGCCCCGGTAGGTCCGGGTGTGCGAGGAGCACGGGATGTCGGAATGCACATTGTGGCGTTTGGTGCGTTGGAAGCCATAGTTGCGGAGTAAGCGCTCGTTGCCAGAACCATCATCAGCATCAATATCATAATCACCCGTAAGATCATCGTCATCATCATTTGCGTCGGACGAATCGTCCATAAGATTGCTCAGGTCGTCCTCGTCATCCTCGCTGACCGAGGTTTCATCCTCGGATTCATCCTCCACGCTGTCATCGTCGTCGTCTTCCGCCGGGCCATCCGGCTCGCCGTCACCTTCCGTATCTTCGCGCGGTTTCCATTCGAAAAACTCCTCGTTGATCTCCGCACTGCCGCTGGCAGACATCCGGCCGATGGTGGTCTCGCGCCGGTGCCCTGGCTGGGGTTGCGAGTCCGAGGGACTGCCACTTGGCGAACCGCCGTCGATCATCAGACGGACGTCGCGGATCGGTTCCTCCTCCCGGGTGGCCTCGGTATCGTCCTGCGACCGCTCTGGGACCGCCCCTTCACTCTCTGATTCTTCCTCCACCGTCATACGCAGCCCGCCAAAGGCCTGGTTGACGAAGGCATAGTTGACGCCGGACCCCGCGGCCATCAAGATCCCGCGGCCGACCTTGAACTGCCAGAAGCGTGCGGCCGCAGACCGGTCCAGAGCGCGCACGGGCGGCGCATCGCTCCGTTCCTCCCCGGTGCCGGGATCCGCCCGGGCGGCTGCGGTAGGACCCAGATCCTCCAGGGGCAGCTGAACCACGCGGCCGAACGCGGTCACGGCGGCCTGCTGGGTCGGGAACAAGATGCGGCTGGAGTCGTGCTCGAAGCGCGAGGCGTCGACGTTGACCACGGGCTCGTCACCGGCTAGACGCTGTAGGTACGGGATCAGGACAGACTCGATGGCGCTGTCGTCGGCCTCGGCGGCGAGGGGGAACCGTGTCTGGTTGCGTCGCGCGGCGGAGTTGCGCAGGAACCCGGCGCGCACGGCTTCTCGGCCGCCGGCGAAGAACAGGAGGATGGCCTTGAGGAAGTCGTAGCCGAACTGGGCGCTGCGATCCACGGAGTTATTCTCACCCGGTGCGAGCCGGATCTGGTCGAACTGCCCTCCGTCATCGACGTCGTCATCATCACCGCTGTCGTCGTCCGATGCGGCCGCGCCCCGGACGTCTGCCCCCAAGGCCTTAGCCAAGGTGCCGGCCGCCTGCACGAACCGCCAGGACGACTCCCGGTTGTGCCGCAGCGTCTGCTGCATGTTGACGACGTGGCAGGAGGGATTCAGGGGGTAGCGCCAGTCGCGCATGACGGCGGTCATGCGCGGCAGGGACCGGGACGCCTGGGTCAAGGCCGTGGACAGCGCGTCGGCGTACGGCGCCTCCTCGGTGGACCCGTCCCACTCGCGCACGGCGGCATCGAGGGAGAACAAGGCCTTGCGGAGCTTGACCAGACCCTTGGCGATCTCCATCCCCAGCCGCTGGGCATCGTTCAGCACCGCGTACCGGGCCTGCTCAAAGACGTTCTGCTGGGTGTCGCCGACGGTGTCCGCCAGCGACGGGATGGAGATGTCCTCCAGCGCGCCATTGCCGTAGCGGACCCGAAACTTCAGCTCGGGGTCCTCCTCGCGGGCGCGTGAGCGGCGGCGCGGCTGCGTCCCGCTGGACGCGGACGACGTGGACGGTTGCTTCTGGCGCTTGCGCTTGCGATCCCGAGCGTCGGCGACCCGGCGGGGGTCGTGGGTCTGGCGGACGGACTGGCCGCGGGCCCGGGCGGCGGCGGCATCGGGGCTCCGGATGAGATCGAAACTGTAGATGTGGTCCCCGGACCAGCTCACGACCATCTCGTTGGGGTTGGCGTCGCTGATCTTGCAGGCGGTGATGTGCCCCTCGCTGCGCGGGTTCATGTGCCGGCGGCCGCCGGGGGCGAAGCGACGCACGCAGCGGGTGGCCTGGCCCATGACCTCGTCATCTCGCGTGCTGCGGGGCGGGGTGCCCGTGGGGGCCCCCGTCTCGGCGACGCGGTCCCGACCCAGCATGCGGCGGTCGTGCAGGAAGCAATGCAGGTGCGCGCCGCCCAGGGCGATGTAGTGGGGCTGGGAGGGGGAGCAGGAGATGGTGTTGAGGTCGAGCTGGTAGCGCTTGTAGGAGATCAAGGGGGGCGGAACGTTGGAGTCGTCGTGGACCAAGCCGGGGCGATAGGCCATGAAGCCCTGGCCGCCGCGGGGCTTGGGGTAGGCGGAGGAGGGCTGGCGCAGGTCCCACTGGCGCACCTCGCCGTCCTCGGAGCAGGTCAGGAAGAGGTGGGGGGAGGACTCGGTGACGATGCGCTTGACACGGTCGGCATGGCTGCGATAGACGCGGACGTTTGTGTTGCCCTCGCTCAGGTAGCGGGTGTTGGTGAAGAAGTTGTTGAAGTTCTGACTGCGGGCGGAGGCAGAGAGGGCGGAGGTGGCGGCGACGTCGCGGTTGGCGGCGGCGTGTTCGATGTCAAAGACGCGGACTTGGGAGTCGCCGGCGCAGGTGACCACGGTGCGGTCATTGGAGTGAGGCATGAACTTGACGGAGAAGATGTTGGCGCGGTGACCGGTGAAGACGGTGGTGTTGAGGGCGAATGGGGCGGTGGACGAGTCGGGCTGGTAGGAGTAGATGTTGAGGTTATGATCATCGGAGCCCGAGGCCAGCAGTTGACCCGATCGCGACCATCTGTCATGGTCAGATATGGAGAAAATCAGAAAAAGAATTGAGACGAGACGTACGAGAGCGCGTTGACACAGCCAGTGTGTCCACCGAGCTCGTTGACGATGTCTAAATTGTCGATCCATTCCTTGGAACCATAGAGGCCCCGGATACTAGCCGAGGGGGAGGCATCGCCGGCCTCTCGACGCCAGATGCGATCGTATAGGGAGATCGAATGATTTTTCATGATGGGCAGAGGCTGACCGGGGGGTAAGGTAAAAAGGAACGAGACTAGATCATGGCGAGGCGGAGAGTGGGAGAAATTGAGTGGGGATCGACGTGCGGCGCAAGGCGGATCGCAATATGAGAGTGGTCGGTGGGGTTTGATGTGAGGCGGGAGGACAGGATGACAGGATGACAGGATGACAGTATGACAGGACGTATAATGTAAGGAAGATGTAGGAATGAAGATTTAAGAGTGAAGATGCAGGAATGAAGGATGAAGGAGAAAATAAGAAAGAGAAGAAGAGAAAGAGAGAGAGAGAGATGAGAAGAGAAAGATATGAGGAGAGGTACCAGAACAGAGGAAAATGACGGTTTGGAACCGGTATTGATCCGGGGCCGGTATGATACAGGCACACTTTTCCCTGCCGAAGGGTGTATGGTTCGGTAACTGATAGTACCTTATCCTTTTTATCTCTTGCTTAATATCTACCTACACTTGTCTATATCCCCTTAGATAGATAAATAGAGATATATATTCTATCTGTACTATCCTAAATTATATAGTGTATTCTATTCTATTCTATAGTAGATTGATTGGATCTTTCAATGGACAAGAGCATCACCAGATCGACCGGCCCAGAACCGAGCAGAACTCATGAAGTCATCGATTTATAGTGGTGGACATTCCCTCAATCTCCATACATCGATATATCTATATAGATCGTTATCCATATATCAATCAAAGAAAGAATAATGTAGATCAATCAACCGAATAAAACCATTCATCTATACTATACAACTCCCACAGACAATTCATAACTGTCCTCCAAGCTATATATATGTAAAGTGGAGACCGACCAAGGTTAATCCCAACGAAGCAAATGTCAAACTGCAGATGACCTCATGGTGGATCTAAAGGAATGTCACCATTGGCTGGTTCTCCACATGGGAATTGAGCTCTGGTCCATATCATACTGGAGGACCTTACTATATGATAAAGAATACGGTGTATGAATATACAAAACAGTATCAGTGCAGCACTCTCCACTTTCAGGTCTCTCATCCCGGTTCCTGTTTGGCTGTCGAGTACCTAGTCACTAGGTAGCTTACCAGCTTGTATATGTAACTAGTAGGTATCTACCCAGTGTATTATCTAGGTACCTGACTTGATATTTTTCATTGATTAATTGATTGGTTTTGTTTTGCTATCATGAACTTCATTTCATCTGTCTATATATAATATTTATATACGTACCTGTATATAAACTTGATACAAGCTTCTCCAACATTGGAACCGCACGACTAACCCAGAGTCAACTCTCCTCCAAGCCATCTTTTACTTAACTTACGTTCACCATCGAGACTGATGATATCCCTAACAGTGACAGTGATACCACAGCCATACCAACTAATCCCAATACCAAAGCTTAAAAACAAAAAAGAAAGAAAAAAGAATGGAGAAGAGAAAGGGAAAAGGTGATCGTAGGTGGAAGGATTCCCTTCAGCCAATCCTACCTACCTAGTAACCTATCATCCGTCTAGTTTCGGCCGAAGTAAGAGGTAAGGTAATGATTTGTCCATCTGTTTGAGGTCGGGATTCAATCAGGTCGGGACACAAGAAAACCGGTTATAGATCAGGCTTGGTTTGTCTGTGCGTTTGTTTCTATCCTGTTTCCATACTGTTTCTAACCTGTTCACAAGTTATCTCTGAGGGATTAACCGTGGGCTCACGATATGCGAGGATATAACAGGATGAGACGAGGATGAAAACAGAAAAGGTAAAATGAAAAACCAAAGGCAAATGAAATTGATAAGGCAGACGAGGTGGGGTTCAATCCCGCGCAGGAAAACCGGTTCGCGATGCGACACTAATAGACTTGAGAGCCATCCACGTCGAGGGAAACCGGATTACTCGTCGGAGAGCTGACAGGGGACAGGTTTTTTATTTCCAATACTTCCTTGCTCCTTGATGACTGGGGGTCAATCGCACGGGTTGACTGGCTGGTGGATTACACTACTGGATAGAAGACCTGTTGCATGTAGCACTCTTCCATGATAGTCGTAGGGGTGCGGTTTCTTCAAATTCCATTATTCGTTCATTATTCATAGACGTGACACATTACCTATGTGCCTGGATTGGCTTGTTGTCCATCCAAACCCCGAAAAAAAAAAGAAAAAAAAAAGACCATAAATTCAATACGCCCGACTCCACACCCCGCATCTCGGCCCTCGTTCGGTCGGTGGTGTCGGCGCAGCAGTCAGCTGTTGCGCCAGCTCGCTCACCCACCGACGCTCCGATTTGACGACGTCGCTTTCAATACGACGAATCACCGTGAGCTCCTCCACCATCATCGCGATCATCTCGTCCAGCCGCCGGGCTGTCCGCACCAGCGCAGACTGCTCCAGCTGCTCCTCTATCGCCCCGTAGCCGAGGATATCGAGACTCTGTAGTTGTCGCAGGCAGTGCTCCAGCTTCAACCCCAGCGCGTGGGCGGACTCCTTCCATGCGCCGTCCAGCGGGTCGATGAATACTGCCGCCGGAGCAGGATCGCCAGGCGGCGGCGGGTGGGCCCGGTAGTCCTGGATCTCCTCCGCTTGTAGAAACCACTCTTCGAAGTCCTGCACAATGCGCGGGTATCGGCTGCCCGGACTCTCCGTCAGATCACACACTTCCTGCGCAACCTGCGACAGCACCTGGATCTGCTCTGCGAACCCTTGGTGCCCGTTGTGTTCCTGGCAGTTTTGCACCCAGTGCTGGAGGGCTTGCCCGTTGATCTGCCGCTGGTGGTCCTTCTCTTGTCCCACGATTACTCGATAGCTCTTTGCGACCGCGTCGTATTTGCTCCGGAGGTGCGTCTCTGCGTCGGCTTTCCACTCTGCGTCCTGGCGCGTTGAGCACAGGTGGAGAAGGTTCAGCTGGAGCAACTCTGTTTGGAGCGCTGCCAGCTCCGGCGCAGACGACGGAAGAATCAGCGAGGGATCGAGAGCAGGGCCCGAGGCTGACGGTGGGGGTGGGGCTGCGGCAGGCGGGGGTCGGGTGGCCTTCTTGGGCGAGAAATGCTGTTGATAGGTCGAAAACTGCGTCCGCGAACGGGGCGCTGCTGTCGTTGGGGATGGGGGCTCCAGTTTCCGAGCGGTCTGGGTCGAGGTCGGTGCTAGCACCTGACTGCGGTGTCGGACGTGGCTCCGTGCTGCGGTCGGAGCGCCAGCGCCCGCGCTCGAGCTCGCCGGTTGCCGGAGGGACGCCGACCGTGTCGGGCGCGGAGGAGGAAGCATGTCGTTCTTGGAGGAAGGCTTCCGCGGGGAGATAGGGCGGGCATTTTGTTTGGAGGGCGACGGGGGGCCGACTGCGGGGGTCGTCCGTCTGGGGGTCGTCGCCGAATTAGCTGGCGGTGGCTGTAGCGGTCTGATGCTCTTCAGCGGACTCGGACGGACTAGGCTCTGGCGGCGAGCGACCGGCGCTGCCGTGGTGGTGGTGGTGGTGGTGGTGGTGGTGGATTCCGACGACGAAGACTGGGGTCGCGAATCTTGTCGCTGTGGGAGAGACACCGAGCTCTTGCTGGGGGGCTTGATACTTCGCTGGACAGGCCGGCTCGCTTCCAGCTTCTGTGGCCGCGCGATGCCCGAGGGACGTACTTCATCGCGAACAGGGAGGAGGCTCTTATTCGGGCGGTTGGGGGCATTTTCTTTGCTAACTGCTGCTGTCGAAGTGGCCGTGGCTGTCGTGGTGCGTCCTACAGTGGAGGGCTTTCGGGGAGTTGTCAGCCACTGAAATAATCCATGAGATGCGCGAGTGAACACAAGGGAATCTTCTCACCGGAGAAGCTAAGAAAGGAGGGGTGTTATCATAGGTAGTAAGGTAGGTCGTACAAGTAGACAACAAGTAGGTTAATTAATTAATTGGGGCCACTGACCTGCTTGCGAACCGAGACTGTGCGGGTGGGGATCGGCATGATGGATTCTCTTGTATTGCAGCTTGTGTCCAACCCAAGCTGAGCTTCAAAATCAAGATTCAAGAGTGATTCGACCGGACTCCGAGTCGTCGAGTAGAAACTTGGGAAGCAGAGGAGGGACAACAAACAGGGAGGGATGGATGGAGATCGAATCATTGGGCGGTCAGTCCCAACTCAACCTTCTTGGCGTACGGGGGAAGATCGTCCGGCATTCAGACAAAGAACTCATCTTTCTTATTAGAAGGTAGTTATATCCTCTGACGCAGATGGATGGCTTTTAAGAACCATACAGAGCATCTGGTCTATCCTTTTGGTTTTATGTTGGGTAGCATTGCGAAATGATCATTACTCCATTATGAAACGGTCTGTGATATCAATAATAGACAGCAGCAACACTTTTACACATAAGGTCACATCAGACAGGAATCAAATCTGCCACAGAGGACGCTGGCAAAGGAAACACAAAACTAAGCTAAAGTAAGAAGAAAGGGGAAAAAAAGCATGAACACAACAGAGGACCTCATACTCCGCAGGAAACATCGCAGCCTGGCTTGTTTTCCTTTGCCCCCAATCTTTCCTCTGATTTTCTTTCTTTCTTCTTTTTCTAATGAGTTTCTTATTTTATTTGTCGGATGATCGATGCTCGGATTTTTCATTCCGCCAGATAATGGCCAAACCACATCATAGCAAGTGCAACCAATTTCCAGGGATGGCACCAAAACTAGAACACCCAAGCCACCAGTCACCCCAACTTACAGACTCCCACGCCGGGGGAAGGAAACCCCGTCCACAGCTGCGTGATCGGTAAACCAGCTGACCTTGTCCCCTGCCCCCTGGTTCACCAGGGCAGCGGGCAAGTTTCCATCCTCCCCAGCGTCAAAGATCTGCTTCATGATCTCCTTCTTCCCGGCACCGGTAGCGACGAAAGCGATTTGGATGGCGTGGGTAACAACCGGCAAAGTCAAGGTGATGCGCTTAGGCGGGGGCTTAGGGGAGTTGGACTCAGCAGCGACCCAAGCGTCCTTTTCGCGCAGAAGCTCATGGCCAGGGAACAAACTGCAGGTGTGACCGTCGGGGCCGCAGCCCAGCAGGATGAGGTCGAAAACAGGCAGCTTGACGCTGTCCTTGGCGGCGAAGATGTGCATCAGCTCCTCCTGGTACAGGTCGGCCAGCTCCTGCGGGTCGTCGTCGTTGACGTGGTTGGCGTCGATGGCGTGCACGCGCGGCTTGCCCAGCTGCGAGGGGATCTTGTCCACCAGTTCGTCCTTCAAGAGGCGGTAGTTGCTGTCTTCGTGGTCGAGGGGTACGGCGCGCTCGTCCGCGAAAAAGACGTCCCACTTGTCGAACTGCGGTGTGTCCTCGGGGGTTCCGTCCCCGGGAGCCAGGAGGGCTTTCGCCAGAACGGTCGGGAGAGATCCGCCTGAGACGGCGACGCGGAAGCTGGTGTGTCGAGTCAGGGCCGTGTTCTGGCACCGAAGGACGTAGGGCCGTAATTGTTGGGCCAGGGCGTCATTGTCGGAGAAACTGTAGAGGTTGGGAGCGGGACTCGCCATATTGAAATCGGGGGGAGATAGGACGGATATCGTGGTTTTCTTGTTTCGATTCTTTAATCGGGTGGTTATTTCTTGTGTATCGTTGAGATGTCAGTTGGTAGATAAAGGTAGCGAGGGAAGAGAAAGTAGTGAGTACGGTGAGTGAGGTAGGTAAAGTGGCAGCAGTCGCAGTCGCAGTACCAAGTTGCTATCGGAGCTTGGAGCCGGCGGGGTCGGCGGGGCTACTTTCTTCTGCCCGTTCCTGCCGCATCCCTTCAATCTGCCTTCAATTTCTGCCTCTTCATCCTTCCATCCTTCTTTCTAGTTTGGAATTTCAATTCAATCCTCAAAACAAGGTCAACCTAGAACTTCAATAATCAGTAATGTCCCCAAGCCAATTCATCAACGAAAGCCATCACACGAGCAGTGAATGTCAGAATCCCACCTCCCTCGGCAACCTGTCGTCATTCTCTGCCGGTGGAGGTTATGACGTTATCATTTCTTCTCTCTGCCCAAGGAATGGGGGACACGGACACGCCGACAGCGAGGTATGTAACAGGGGACAAAATAAGCGCTGATAACCAGCATTCCATCCGGGCGGCACATATTTGACGATGCCTGAGATAAGTGAGATTTCTACGTCGGCCGAAACCGACTTCCTCTGCGGAATGGAATAATCATAGCACTTTGTATTATTGCCCCGGCATCGCATAACTATAGTAAAGCTCGTGCACAAGGGAGCGGACTGACTGGAGAGGGAAGATTATTGTATGTGCGATGATGTCACTGAAATGTCCACAATTATTAGTTACCTAGTTACTGGAGATCAGTTGCACGAATTGAATTGAATTAAATAATTATTCTGTTTGATTCCGTCGCTTCAAAAATCAAGTTAAGAAATAAAAACGCGAACTAAAGAATAAAAAAAATAAAATAAAGACTGATAAGCCAAGGAAAAAAGTAAAAACCCTCAAGCCTAACATAGAAATCACTCACTCGCTTCCCCCTTCTCGTCGCCAACTCCGATGAGACCATTCCTAGCGGGGATACACCATCGACCGATTTGGCCTCGTGCAGGATGACCGCTGTCAAACTTATGTACGGTAGAGGCGCGGACCGCGCACTTCACGCACAATTACACCATTCTGCAGAGGTCCCCAGTTTCGCTTTTCCTTTTCCCTTTTAGCTTACGCGCTCGCTCGCAGAGCGGATAGGCCGTAGTGACTAGCGGGGGAGGGAGAGCGGGGAGGGGGGGAGAAAATAGACGCCGGCCGAAATGGAAATAGTTAACTTCAGGCACTATCATATAGCATGGCTGCATGGTGATACATGTGATGCGGAGGCATGGGGAATGCGCGGAGTACATATATCCCATACTATCAGTGTCCCTATTGAGGTACAGTTGATTACACGCCTACCTACACGAGTATGCATGTATGCACTCCGTATATGGGGTGTCGCTTAGGTATGGGGAGTGCAGATGGCATGGATGGCGCATATGATTGCCAGGGTTTTGGTGGCTGAGTCTTGGGATGCATATCTTGTTATCGTTGTTGTATTCCGTAAAGACATTCTATTCATCTTCCATCACATCATCAATGTGACATCACTCCTGTGGGATGAAGATATCGATCGGGAGTGCATTTCTAGTCCGTCTGATTGACGTGTTGATCAGACCTCCATTCTGGGATTGAGCCCAGTCAGGTGATTGATCTTTCCATCCACGTCGTCAAGACTAAGATAGCGATGTGCAGTACAGTATGTAAGATAGGATGCACCGTGTCCGCTGGACAAAAACGCAAGGGGGAGAGAGGATCGGGGCGCAGGGAATGTGGATTGGGGAAAAGCTGGGGAAGGGGGAGAAAAAGGAAAAAAAGAGAGGGATCGATTGGTTTTTGATGCTGTCCGACATTGGATTGTGCATCACGTGGATAGGTGTGCAGATACAGAATGATATCTCCAGGTACGAAATCCATGTGCGTGTCTACTCCGTACATATAAGGCGCATCAGACTCGAGTTGCCGTTTGCCTTATTATCCTTAGTCATGTTTATTGTAGATAATTATGATTATATTTCAATTCTCAAGGTGTATGTATGGAAAAGGGGCGGATGATAATGATAGTCACGATCATGTTCAGGAATAGATAGGAAAGAAAACAGTAACCATCTCGACCTACAAACTAGTAGATAACCTGACTCGACATGATTTCCCCTGGATGAGAGTCCTCCGCATGAACAGGCCAGGGGGGACAAACACTATGGTCACTACCAGACACTACCACTTATCTATCTACCTACGCAGGTAGTACGGATACTCCGGAGGTCTATCATCTATTACCGCCTAGGGAAATGTAGGTGAACAGAAACTCTAACCATGCTGGGGAATTCCTCAGTTAGCTCCCAACTAAAACCGATAGTCCGGTCTTGTTTGCCATGGTAGATTCATTTCTCTCCTTGTGATGATTGATCGTTTGTTAAAATTTTATTTTATTTTATTTTTTTTTTTCAATCTAATCTTCATTTTTTTTGGGTCTAAACCTAGAAGGGTTGTTAAAGAGGACTCGTTCGTTGTTCGTCCTGCAGGTGATTTATTAGCCTGGCGCCAGTCATGATGGTCAGACCATCCGCCAAGACTAACTTATCTACGGATCTTAGGATTGCAAGGTTCATATGTAGTGAGAAGGATTAATTTATATATATTAACCTAGAAAATAATAAATATAATAAGAACGATATAGGTGTACTGCAGAACTGAAGCGCTATCTACAGTTAACAACACAGGAAATTAGGAATGTGTACGGAGGTGATTGCCCCTATATCCCTATTCCCTATCATGGATCGTCCTGCCGAGGACCTCCGGCTCCGACTACTCCCTAGTCAAAGAACCTACCGACCTTAGCTCCAAGCTCCCAGGGAAAATGTCTCCGCCCGTTGGACTCATTGGGGGGGTTCAAAAAAAAAGGGATAGGGTTGGTGGAATGAGCATTCTTGGTCTCTCTGCAAATCATGTCACGGCGCAATCCTGAAACAATCGGGGTGGAGAAAGCAGCAGACTATGGATTATGGGACCTTCGTTCTTGGTTGGACTAGTCTAGTAGTCACTGTTAGGTTGGTTAGTCTGTGCTATGAGTCTAGCTAGCTAGCTAGTAGTTAGTCATCTTTCCCACGAGGCACATCGGTCGATGCTCTTTGGTTTGCTAATTGCTTGGAGAATAGATCGATATATCCATTCCACCTATCAATTGAACAGCTGTGACTGATCATCGAATGAGCTCTTTGCAATTCGGGGACAGGCCGAATATGCTCATGGTTCGCCCAGCGCCACGGGCTCCACTGGACTGGTGGTTCGCACCAGAAATTGGTACTCGGTACCCAATGGGCGTCGGCATTGGGGGAAAGTCAGCGGTCCTCCAAACGGGAAGATCCAGCACCATGAGACAACCCGAGACAAACCCGTTTGCGGAAACCAGGGTGGGGGGGCGAAGGAAGCGGGAGAAGGGAGGCCAGCCCACGAATAACGAGGACATATCGGCATGACTTGTTTGATTGACACTCCAATTGGGGAATCCTAACCCCATCGCGAAGTGCAAAAAAAGGGGGGAGGAATGGGCGAGCTCGAGGATTGGTGGTCTCCGTTTCAAAGTTGTTCATGATAATTAAACTCACCCATTCACGGTGTTCCTGGGGGACCAGTTAACGAAAGATGATCGGCCTAGACGTTCGAACCATCCCAGTCGATCATTTGCAATCCGTTCGCCCAAGCTAGGCATGAAGTCCATGACGACAATGACTGACCTCGAGATAAGGAGGCAACCACATTGTCTTTAGTCTCCACGAGTCGATTGACGGAGACTACTGGCGCTCGTCGGGGAGGAATGTATGGAACCAAGCCTGATTGGGGCGCTGGGATAGCGATGGCCGATGCCGCATGGGATTCCATCCGCCTTCCATGTAATCATACCCAGAGTCTTCATTACAATGACTAGAGTGGTAGTCAACTCGTACCATGGTTGTCACCATCAACAATAGGAGCTTATTGATTTCACACTCTGTTGTCGACCCTCAACGGTGGACAGGACCTCTGTATACTGTCATATAAATCCCACAGACCACAGATCGGAGTTTGATCGTCCTTCTGCCTACCTCTCCTATCCCTCCTCCCTCCATCCTCTGGTCCTAGAGAGGATCTCCATGGCAGATCGTCCTCTCCCTGACCCTCCAGTTGACTGACACCTTCAGCCTTGGGGGGGAGAAACACGCGCCAATCTTCCCTGTGGAAATCCTGATCCTGAAACCCCCCATGCCGATGCGGAAACCTCCTGCGGAGTATCAGCTTAATGATTGACATTAGCATTCCTTAGATGGGCCCCAGATATCTCTCGCATCGCCCCCATCTTGTCCCATCCTGTCTCCTGATCATCATTATCCTCCCCTCGTGGTGTTATCCGGCCTTCCCACTAATCACGACGAAGGAGAGAGGGGGGAAAGGAAAAGTGGATCGATCTGTTGCTGCAACCACTCTGCTCTCCTTGGCGACAGCTCATTCATTAATCCTTGCGAGAAGAAAACAGGTTAATTGTTCGATTTAATTTCTTTTCTTGATTATTTGATTATTTGATTTGATTTAATTCTTTTTATTATTTATTTACCTCCATTATTATGGTCTATTGTTTTCTATCTTATTATTTATTTTATGATTTCATTTTTATTTCCCTACTCCACGATTATTTTATGATTTCTCTATTTCATTCGAATGATTTCCCGGTTTTGAATGGTTCGAATCATTTCATTGTTGACTCTTCCATCTCCATCCACAGCTCTGCTCTTTCTGTATCTTCATCTTAAAACTCCCCCTCTCTCTCCTCCAACCTTTCCCTCTTCGCTCTCTCTTCCCTGTTTCAATCCCATCACACTCTAAACTCATCCTTGTGCTCGGATCCTTTCCTGCCTAAACATCCTACGAACATTATTGGTCTTCTGCTCTGAACCTCGTGGATATCCATTGACGGTGGCTTGACTCAGCCTTGTTTTTTTTTTTTTTTAATCACTACCTGTTTCAGTAGTCGATTATACTTTTGGCTCGATATTTTCCCTCCTCGATTTTCCTCCCGTTTCTCTTCCTCCCTTCGACATTCGGCATCAACGCACCTGCGATCCGGAAAGTTTCAGAATCAGACCACACCCCCAAATCGACCTGGTCGCACTATTTGAACGGCGACCTGGGTTGCCGCGCGAAGTGGTTTCGATCTCTCCTATTGTCGACACCATGAGCTCTCCCTCGCTCCAAGTCCAGCCACAACCCAACACCACCAAGGGCGTTTCCTCCCATCCATCGCCGGATTCCCCGCCCGACTCCATGTCGTTCGACATCGTCCGCTGCTCGCGATGCCAGCGCTCGCTGTGTCTGGAAAATGAGTCCTCCCCAGGCGTGGTTCGTTTCGGAATGAATTCCTATTACTGCAGTCGCTGCGCCTCTATGGTCGGCTTCGTTCGCTGAAGCGAATCCTTCCAAAACAATAACAACCCCAAACCTACAAGAAAAGAAGAAAACAACATCATCGTGAATTCGCCCCTCGTCATCACCTTCGCTATATACCATTTGCGATCGTTCTTACGAAACAAGAATCAGCCAGTCTTGACGTCTTGGTTCTTTGGTGTTTTTCATTCTTCCTTTTTTTTGGCCACTCGCTCAAATACCGTCTCCTATGTGCGGGAGACCCCCCAGACTCCACTGTGCTGGCGCAGTTGATTCCTCTGAATCGTCGAGTAGCGGACTTCTGTCCCCTCGGAGAAGGACCGGTTCCACCGACCCCCCCTCGCCTCTGCCCAATGGCGCCCGACCGACATTGAAAAATCGATCGCTGTGCCCGAGCTCCGACGAGGCGGTGGGATGGAAGGATCAGCGGGACACAATGCGCAATAACGGTCGATCAAACAGCCTGATCACCCTTTTTTCTAGCTCGCATCCGCGTTGATACCTATCCACTGTGAACCACTACCTGTGCGACTTCGACGCATCCTCGATAGAAGCTGTCTTTTTTTTGTTCGTTTTGAGATACCCTGCATGATGATTTTCACTCGCTTAGATCTGTGCATGTGGAAATAGGCCAGCATAGCATTGTTTTTTTTTTTTTTCTTTTCTTTTTTTTTTGTCCTTTAGCGCTGTGATGCATGCAGCGACCTTGGAAGTGTATCCATATATTACTGCTGTCTTCGATTTAGCTACGCTGTTGCCATTACCCAGATACCCAGACTTGTTTGTGACTGGGAAGCATTGTCGGAGTCCCCCAACAACCATGTGATATAACCACTGCCTGGCTTAGCCGGCGGAATACAATTCAATACAATCTTGATCAATGATCAAATGGTCCTACCGTAATTTCAACGGTACAAAGTAGACCCCGACCAGCGAGCGACTTCATTCGACGACAACAACTACACCTGCGCCAATGCCAATCTGTCGATCCAATCCAATCCAATCCACAGGTACCTAACCTAACCAAACCAAACCTACCATCCACCCGAACATCCATCCATCCATCCATCAAAGTTTCAGCCCATCTAGACCGACCCATTACGTGATCAGCCAAGACCCTCCTTTCCTTTCCCTCCCCACCACACAAACCATCACCTCAAAGCCAACTATAGTACCTAGGTAGGCAATATGTATCTATATGAACAGGCCCACCGCATCCTATACCCAGTATCCACCCCCCACTCCCCCTATGTCCTACATGAATGGATAAAGCCCCACCGGATAGATACCCCCACACTCTATATACACTATACTACACTATACATTATATGATCGATACTATCGAGTCGATAGTATAGTAAGACCGGAAACGGAGGGTGTGTTGAACTTTGGATGCGGTCTGGGTCTAGAACCGTGGGTTGGGGAACGGGTGGGTGGGGATCGACCGGAGATACGGCCTACTATATTGGGGTTCTTTTGGGTGGTTCACGGTTTTGGGGTTGTGGTAGGTAGTATAGGAATTGAGTGTTGTTTGTAGGCAGATAATTAGATGGTTGGTTCTGCTGGTTGTTGTGGTCACTGTTTGATATCTGGATTTAGTTGGTGCTGGTTGGACTACCGTGTATCATCTATCAACGACGTTGGGTTGTCAATATCGAATGTATATGTATCATCAATGGATAAATTATAAATGTCTCACAAATGGGCTATCGATAAGGTACACAGCCTTACCTGACCCACTGACTAGTTTTAGTTATAGTCTATGGAGACCAAAGGACATTGTCTGCAGCCTAGTTTACGAATTTTCTCGAGTAGAAAAGAAGTCGGTTTCATATTAAGACAGTAGATTAAATCAATCAGATCATTCCATCCAAATATTCACTATAACCACTAACCCAAAAGGGGTTCAACTTTTGACAAGGATCTCAGTGGATCGTTGATTGTTGAGAGATCGACGTGCGGGTAAGCTTTGCTGTAACCGCTACGGTGGGTTTCTGCCAAGGTCTCCCATTCAACGACATCATATCTGTGTGGAAATACACGATGAAAACTCGTCAGATGATATTCCCTCTATGTGGAGGTTGTAGAACTTTGTAAGAATGATTGAAACATAGATGATAAGATAGTGTGGGAAACGCCTGGCAGGTCAGCTGACATGCCAACCGATTGCAGTCACTTACACCATTTGTATTTCTTACCTAGGCAATCACTGGCTACATGAACAAATTGAATTGGAAAGTGGCAGATCATCACCCGAAGGCTACTATGCAACTCGTCAAATCCCGGCGTTCCGTGCGTGGTGTGATTTAAGGATGACTATGTGGCTTGCACCGATACAGAAAGCGCTTCATTAAGCCGCCTGCCCCTGTACGTGTCCGCTCGAAGCATCTTTGAATGAATCGTCTTATCTATTCTGTTTCACAGCCCAGGTTGTTATAGAACCCACCAGACTGGCACAAACTACAAGAGGATACAAGATGGGCTTCCAAGATCTCAACGTGGAGGTTCTATGCCTCACGTTCAGATGCTTGGATTTCGTGGATATCTTGTGCCTGAGACGTGTCTGCCGTGAGTGCTGTTTTACTCTCACGTTAATCTAGCAGCTTGATACTGAAACTCTTGTTTCCAGGAAATCTTGAGGAAATTATCATATCAAGCCTTCTCCACATCACTACCGTTCCATCCTACGCAGGAGACCGCCTCATATCGCGGCTCCTCCTTGAATGGATGAACCAGGATACAGCCAGCAACTTCCAGTTTGTAGAAATTGTCTCTCAACTAACGGCGTTGCCGGGTATAACTGTCAATCCGAACTACCACGTCACTGGTGATAGTTGCCGGCGGGCGATAAGTGTCGCTCTGACTCTGCGCAATGGTCGGGAATGGGTTCTGAAGAGCCTGACGGCCACGAACAGTGACAATGACGCCTTTTTTATCTTGAAGGGTGACTTCCTGATGGTCGTGGCTGCATGGTTGGGACTAACCACTGTCTGCATGGATAAGTCAAATTACAAAAAGATTGCCGAAAACCACGGTCTTCCGGGAAGTGCATTGTACGCCGCCGCATACAATGATCACGAGCCTCTGGCAAGATTTTCGATTGATAATGGGGTAGTTATTTATCAATTAGAAGGTGCTTACGGTGATGCGTTGCAACTCGCAGCATACAGAGGCTCTGAAAAAGTTGTAAGGCTACTTTTGAACACAGACAAGCTGCAGAACCGGAATATTGGGCCCTACGGGCAATTTGGAAGTTGATTGCAAGCAGCTGCAGCATTGGGACATAAGGAAGTTATCCAGCTTCTGCTCCAGCAGGAGAATGTCAGCTTGAATACCAGACACCAGTGTCAAAGATCTCTACATATTGCAGCGCAGAATGGACACGCTGACGTTGTTAGTCTACTGCTCATGGAGGGCATGAGGAAATTGCTCGACTTCTTAGGAAAAGGCGCCGAGGCAGACTCGCCTGATACCACCGGTCAAACCCCTCTCATGGCAGCTGCAGTCAATGGACACGATGGCGTGGTTCAGCTGCTGCTAATCCATCCCGATGTAAACCCAAACCGGGCTGGCCATGATAGCAACACACCTCTGTCCAGTGCTGCACTTGGTGGACACCCTGGCACCGTGCGCTTATTGATCGGACACGAAAATGTGCATTTTGACCTTGAGAGCGAGTGGTTTAGTGGGGTGTTGTCGAGTGTCAAGGAGAGAGGACATCATGACGTCTTTCAATTGTTGCAGGGGCTCCACGAGAGTTAAATGCTTCAACTGTCTATCGCGATGGATCTGAATGGACCTATGTCATTCTATTTGCCGAGGACCTGATGCTCTCCCATCATCCACCCGGAGTCTCCGGACTATCCAAAGTAATTGAAGTGGGTTTATTGTAATGCTAACAGCGGATTATACAATGGCCGGATTATACAATGGCATTATGCAATTGAACTTTCAAAGGGAATATTTATCCTGGTCACGCCATGAGACTTACCCTGAAATCAGAATTTGTACCCTCAATCTGGCCAGCAACTCGCAGATAACGAAATGTTGCACGGAAATATCACGCGTTCACCAAAGATATAATGACACTTTTGGTCTTCGTAAGCAAACTGGGACTCAGCGTGACAAACTCTTAGAGGGCGTATATAGCCACAAAGCGTTATATTTCAGCATAAGTTGGCGTCTCTCTTGTGAGTGGAGCATACCTTACCCTCATACATCAAAAGCGGGTCGTGCCTCGGTGAAAGATCGGCGTAGGAGGAGACTCGCCACGGACTCTATAGTAGAATTCAGGCTCGAATATACTCTACGATTCAACCAAAGAAAAGAAAATATGTAAAAGTTGAAAGGCGTATGAGCATAGCGAAATCTACAATATAGGTGAGCATACTTATTCTTTAACCTATGCCGAGTTTATCATGATGATGGCCTGCAGAGGCACCTTGGGACATTTCTTCTGCGGATCAATCGACTCGGGAATACTGCTCTCCTTGTTTACGGATGAGAGATGGAACCTGGTCACGGCTCGGCCACGTCAGGGGCCACACGCTTGCTACGTGTGTATGCTGTTGGGATGTTAGTTAGGCTAAGCCCTATACCAAACGTTGGTCAACGTTTTGACGTGGCGGTCTTGAGATATGCTGAGTGAGGACCTAAGAGTGGCCAGGACTCATACCGTGCGTTGGTTCGGATTGATCGAACGTGAGCCTGGAGTGCACCAGATAAACTCGGTTATAGAACAGACAATTCTGCTATCAATGCTCGGCCATTGATAAGACATGATTACATGCATAATATGTATCATCCTTACGATATTCCCAGGTAACCCTGATCTTTTTACGTTTTACGGAGATATATAACATGAAACGATGATTAGACTGATTATCATAAGCGTTTGATTGCTTTGACGGTGATATAATAACGTATAACTGCCATCATTAATGTAGTGGTATGTCACTATGCTAAGTATCAACAGAGTATACTCGCATATTTAGTTCTTACTCCTTATCCCACTAGCTATCTGTCTGTAGCTAGAACTATTGTCATCACGAGACATTCTCCACCGGAAACGATTGATTATTCCTTGATCTGGTTATACCTGGTAGTACTCTCCTGTCAGCCAGACAGAATACGGGCAGATCAGATACGAAGCAGATCGACTCATGACCGTGGCAGTCTCGTAAATATTTTTCAGATTGCATCGGAGTAGACCGTCAAAATTCCCGGGATGATCCTGTCTGCGAATATGATAGTTGACGCGAGATAGGTCTGCGAATTTCCGAGAGCAAGGAACATAAGTACCAGCCGCAGCCTTCGAGATAAAACTTCCACCAGGCTAGTGGCAGATCTTTCCAGCGCTTTGGGACCCGTTCCACGGTAGGTGGCTCGGGCTATCGATCGATCGACCGACTATCGATTTTTAGTAGCGTCCGGGTTCGAGACGGTCAGTTTTGGTTTTATCGAGATTGTACGGAGTATGGACATTGGATGGTCAGAGATGGCGATGGATGAATGAAGATATTAAGTTATTATGCAGCGCATGACTAAGTTGGACATCTTGTGACTTCGACTCCGGACTTTACTTTCCCTCTTTCTCTCCTCTTTATCCACGGCCTCACTCGAGCCTCACTCCCACCGCGAGTGCCACTCGGAGTATCTTCCAGGATGATTGAGAGACGAACCGGACGTGGCAATAATCCCCAGTGTCTCCAGTGAGGAGTTGATCCCTCACATGCCGGGTGATGCTAGGATTCCCCCGCTCCATTTGAAACACGGATCGCGACGACACGAAGACATGCTGCAAACACCCATGGTACTCGTTCTGATCAAACTGGATCGGTTCGGTTGCTCAGATGTCGGAACCGGCTCCCGACAATGGATTGA
Organism: Aspergillus candidus; assembly: GCF_002847045.1. Lineage (NCBI taxonomy): Eukaryota > Fungi > Ascomycota > Eurotiomycetes > Eurotiales > Aspergillaceae > Aspergillus > Aspergillus candidus. The sequence goes on along the minus strand of NW_020194009.1, from coordinate 162,946 downwards.
ACGATCATCATCAAACCAGGCGAGGGTGATGGGATAATATGTACTAAACTGATCGTCCCTCCCCCGAGTCAAGCCCCGCTGGTGCATACCGCTTATCAGACTTGATACGTCAATCATCTTGGGTCCAGCACCACCGAATCTGGGGTCCTTGTTATGACACCTATTTATTTCTAGCTATTTAGGTATTTTTTTTTTTCCCTCCAACGGCAAGAGAGGAAAAAGCAACCACCACGCGCGATTTCTCACATTACAGTCGAGGCCTCTCCTCCAATCACCGCTGGGCATGGATTGCTTCTTTTTCTTCTCTTCAATGAAACCGACTCCCCTCCCGGCCGACTCTTCATTCATCAATCTCAGGGAGACAGGTGGTCTTCATCCTGGACAATGCCATTCGGGAGGACCAACAGAATCGCTAACGCAGCGAATGATGATCCATCAGGACGGATTTCCCCAACGATTGCTGGAGTGGCTGCCCTGAGATCTAGCGGTGTAACGGCCAGATGCCAAGGGGCACGGGAAAAGAGCTGGAGGGAATGAATGCGTTGTTCGGGTGGTAACACAGTCTGGCTGTGCCCTACTAATCCCATCCCTTGTCCGTTCCATACAACGAACCCTTTCCATCCAGCCAGCCCGTCAAGCTCGGGGATTCAACTCCAGGGCCTCGAGTCAGATCCACGGGATAAGTAAGGAACGAGCTTGGTGTACTCTTTCTCCCTCACACACTCTTCTTTATTTCCTTTTTTTTTTTGTTCGTCTTTCCATAATCCCGCTTCTCTCGCGATCCTTTCTTATGTAGATTTTTATTTTCTTTCCCGTTTTATCCATCACACCCTGCGATCGTAGCTGATGCATGACATATCAGGCTGCTCCGCACATCCACTCCGATTACTCCAGTAGACTGGCAACAAATTGACACATCCCAGGCGTCAGAAACCGACCCAGTCCTGCTCTGACAGACCGTCAAGGGTTCGCCCCTTATTCGTCAGCCGATGCATCAGCAGCTTTCGTCGATTATCTGTCCCTCTGCATTACTACCTACTACTGACTCCTGCCGCTGCCTCTGAGCCGTCTCGCGCCAGATGTGGGACCTGTCTCGATGACGGAAGCAGATCGATTCGGATCGGTTTGGACTGTCGTTTTCTTTTACCTTTTCTTCGCCTCTTTCTTCTCTCTGTGCCTGCTTCTTCTTCCCGTTCTTTTAAAAGGCCTAGGATCTCTTTTTTCCATCGTGCACCCGCTTGTCTAGATCTGTTCCTTCCTTTGAGATCGGACTGCAGCTTTCGCTACTGCAACCCTGTCTAGAATATTCCCAAGGTAAGAGCTAGATCAAGCCCTCTCAAAACAATCATGTTGACAGTCAAGTGAGGTATCATTATATCTGTACTCAATTTTTTGGAGTTTCAGTTAGGCCCACCTGAACCGGAAATCTTGCAATCGGAGGTTGGATTGGTCTCGTGACTTTGGTTTTACTGTGGCTCTTGATCGTGGCACGAGTGATTTTCTAGCTTAACAGAGGTGGATTGCTATCATTACTTCCACACCGCAGACACCATGCCTTCCCCTGCGCGAGGACGAGGAACGAGGCATAGGGGATCCGAAGAAGAGTTTGTTCTCTTTCTACAGGGGGTAAGTGCGATCAAATCCACCTTCACCTCCCAGATGACAAGTCTTACTGAAAATGCAGATTCCAGCCCACTGTCGTTGGCAAGAGCTCAAGGACATGGTCCGTCAGACTGCGCTGCACATCAGACAAGCAGTCGTATACGATGACCAACATGGATTTCCCACGGGTCTGGGGCAGATCATCGTGAAGAACGAAGACGAAGCCTGGCGGACTTATCGTACGTATCGGTGTGGTCAGACCGAGATCTAGAATCGACTCGCTAATAGGACCTCTGTTTTTAGACCGGCTATCCACCACCGGATGGGAAGGGCAAAGTTTGGTCGTCACCTTGGCTCGCACCAGCTCCCCAACTCGCCCGATCGCTGGCCCAACCAAAAGCCCGCGCTGCGTGATTCCGCCCAGCTACGTTGCAGGGCACACCACTCCTCCGAGAATCGCGCAGAATCTGGCTGTCCCTGCGTCTCCCATGTCTCCAGAGTACGTTCCCACGATCAGCAAAAGCTATCGGTGGCAAAACTAACCTGTCTAGAAGGCCTGTTATGTCCGGAAGCCCAACCTTTCAGCCATCCGAATATGGCCCGGTTCTCAACCCCATGGGCTTCGCTCATCCACCCTTTATGCCCCTTTTCGCCGATGCTCTGTCGCAATCCATGGCAGGGATGCCGCCGTCTCCGGCTATGCGGCATTCTTTCTGCGACCCCGTCACCTTCACCGTCTTCCCTCCGTACCACATAACCCCCATGCTGCACCCGCAAGGCCTTCCCGAGAACCAAATTCGCTTCGGTGGGGGGCATAGCAACCACATCGGTGCTCCACCCGTGCTCCCTCCCAAAGTCATGTACCCAGCCTACCCAGTTCCGCCTATCTACCAAGGCCGACCTCCCACCGCCACATCGGGGCCTCCTGGCCGCTATCCTGGAGGTGGGGGCCGCCGGACGATTTTCATTCAGAACATCAGCGCGACGACGGACACCGAGGATCTGGGAGACTTCCTCCGCGAGGCAGGGACAATCGACCAGTGCGAGATGCCGACTGACGCCGACTCCGGCCGCTGCAAGGGTTTTGCGCGAGTGACGTTCCGACACGGCGAGGAGGCCAAGCGCGCCGTGGCTCTATTCAACAACGGGTTCCTAAAGGGCGCCAAAATCCGCGTCAAGATGGACCGCAGTCTCCATCTGGCGCACAGTTTCTCCCACGGCTCCACGAGGTCAGACTGCAGCAACGCCAGCAGTGCCAGCAACAGCAGCAACAGCAGCACTGTGAGTAGCAGTACCGTCCACACTAACAGTCCCTCAACTACCGAAACGGCCATCCCCGCGCAGGACGTCATTGTCCCTCAGGACGTGGCACAAGATCACAACGAGAGACCACGCAGCGTCCCGACCCCGCAAAAGTCCACTACCGATCGATGCCAACCGTTAGTGATCAACGGGTCAGGGGTGGGACAGAGGACAGTGGTGACTTGATTCGAATTGACCTCTTTTATTGATATAGTGCATCAGTAGCCGTTTCTTTTTCTGTTTCTCCCCTATTAACTGGTACCCGGAAGGAAGAACACTGCCAGAATAGGTCTGTATCTAAGTTTTGCTGTTTGATAGTGTTATTGGGTAGGTGATGTTTTTTGTCCTGTATTTATTTTTTTTTGTTTTCTTTCCACATTTCTTTTGCTGTTGTTTCTACCGAGCTTTGATTGAATACAGGAGAGAGGTATATAGCGTGAAGAGGAAGAACTCAAGACTAAACGAAGAGATACCAAGCCAAGTAAGTAAATCTAGATCTACACATTGAGTTCTCAGTCACTCTTTTTGAAGTATACTAGTAAGCTGAAAAATGCTGGATATCAAGACCCTACCACTCGCCAATTGGTGTTTCTAGTCAGATGGTCAAGATCAAAGACATGCTAGCCAATGAAACCATTGGTTTATACCCTATTTTCTATAAATTGTCCGCTTATAGTAGTCACAGCCCTAAGTCATATACCAGTCAGTCATCTATGGGTGGATCTTCGAATACCAGAGCATGAGTACAAACCGACCGGACTAAACCAAATCGACTCTATTCAATGTCTTTGGCAGTATAGTCTTCTGACTCCATCTCCTTTCGTATAGCTTTATGACGTACGTATCTAATCTAACTGGCTATGTGGGACGTCTAAAGGGTAGTCATTGCTATTGTCCAAGTCTACACTATACTGTATACTTCCATAAAAAGAAAGAATAAAACTTGTTTAAACTTAACAACGCAACTTCCATTCATTATTCATATTCATGATCATTCGATTTATATCCATATCCGTATCCATACTCATCAGGGGAAAAAAAATCATTTGGGGAGACTAGACTAGACTGGACTTGGCGGTTTTTTTTTTTTTTTTTTTTCGCATGCTATGCACAGTCCCGTGTCTTTCGTCTTTCTTTCCCAGGCAGTCTGGCTGGTTTCAGTTCAGTCATTCATGGAGTTCATCTTCATCATCTGTATCGTCTCCTCATCTGTATCATCCGTCTTTTCTCATTCATCGCATCTCATCGCATCCTTTTTGTCTTGTGTCGTCTCATCTCATCTCATCTTATCGCATAAGGGTTAAAAAAATCAAGTGAAACCAGGGGAAAGGGGAAATAGTACAGCGCTGGCAGTGACACAAACAAGTGAATCAGAAAACAATAGTATCAAAGGGGAAGTAACGGCAAAAAAGGGCAAGGGACTCGCAACGCCGACCACTGGGTAATATGAAAAAAGAAAAGAAAAAAAGACAACCTTATCAGACAGCAGACAGAAAAAGGTAGAACAAAGCAAACAGATAGAACGATCAGGGAAAGCAAGGTGAAACACAGCAAGCAGAACAAAACAAAGCAGAACAGAACAACAATGGGTAATCATGCAGAAGTAGATAATACATGTCAAAAAAAAGTTAAAAAAAAAAGTGCCGCAAGAAAGAAAACCAACTATGCAATCACCCGAACCGAACCAGACAAACCATAAGTTTAGTTTTAGTCTATCCACACAATGATGCACGTAGCCATTCAAGGTATGAGTATGACGTCTCGCCAACTATTTAGCATGGTCGATCAGCTCCGCGAACAGCGGTTCCGGAATCTTTCGGACGATCAACACCGTCAAAGCGATGATCTCTTTAGCGTCGAGCGGTGGGAAGGAGCGGAGGATTTTGTTTGGACTGATTGTCTTGTTAGCAGAGTATACTAAAGGATTAAGCTGGTGGGTGGATCCCAGGGTAAGGTAGATATCAGAATATGATAGGTGGATGTGAGGGGTCGAGGTGATCTGTCGGTGTAGATTGTGGGGTTCTTCTTCTTTTTTTTTTTTCGCGTGGGCTTGAAAATAGCTCGTTTTTTGCTCTTTTCTCTTTTCTTGCTTATCGTGGGGGCTGCTCCGTTGCTGGGGTGATTTTTGTTTTTTCGGAGGGGAAGACAAAGAGATGTATGTACTGTATGTACTGTACTGTACGTACCTTGGGCTGTTGAGGATAGTGTCTCTCATGCGGATGAGCTGCGCGACAATGCAAAGGATGTTGAGATGGGGACCGTATGCGAAGAGAAAATCCCAGAGATGGAGAACCTCGGGAAGTGGTGGGGTACAGGCGCAGAGGGTCAGGACGGACGGGAAGGCGTAGAGTTCGGCGTGCATGCCCTTGGAGAACAGGTAAGACGCGAGCTTAGGCTCGATGACTTCGAGGCACCGATCGACGAGGCGCAGTCCACGGTGGACGCCGTCCATGGCGCCGCGGATGTAGCCAGGGCATTCGCGGGTGACGAAGGTATGGAAGAGCGCGTAGGCCTCGACCTCGCTGCGGGCGGCGTAGAGGAACGGCGCGCACAGGACGTTCATGCCCTGCACGTAGATGGCGGAGTCGATGGTGATATTGCTGCCACTGCGGCCCGTGACGCTGCTGCTACTCGGTGTCGCGACGCTCGGTTCGGATTCCTCCTCGGCGATGCTGGGCGGCGTGTTGATAAGCAGCTCGATGTCGCGTCGACGCGCCGACGGGCGGGATTTGGAGCGCAGCTTCTTCCTCTTTTCGTCGTGGAACGTCCACGCGACCGCGTTGAGCAGGCGAATCAGACTGGCTTCCGTGACACGGCGTTTGAACAGCGGATCGGTGGCGAGGGTGCGGAAGGTATCGTTGCGGATCTTCGTATAAGCCGGGGAGCGGCCGCGGTGAATGAGCGAGAGGTAGTTGTCGGTCGGTACGGGGGCGATATCCAACAGGACGAGCCAAAGGTAGACCCGATATGTGGACTAGAGAACCGGTCAGCGGGACGCGTCACGACGCGAAAATACAGGAGGGGAAATAAGATCTAGTATTCCATACCATGCCATCGCCATCAGCTTCCACGCGCGTCGACAACACCAAGTACCGCAGCTCCTGCAGCGCCTCACGAAGATCCCCCCCCACGGGACCATCCCGTAACAAAGACTCCAGCACGGATTTCCTCACTCCCACCCCCGAGCCAGTCTTCCTAGAGCGACGCTGCGTCCCAATAGCCGGAAACTCGCGCGATCCGGCATCGCTATTCGATCGCGCGCGACGATGTGACCGTAACCGCACGGGGGAATCCAACAGGGTGAGTTCCTCCGCGGTCGCGGACGTGCGCGCGGTAGAAGGCTGTGACGTGTAGGGTGTCCTGCTCAACCCGGACGGCAGCGGCGGCTGCGGAGAGTTGGGGGAGAGGACCCCGTGGGACTGAATCTTCCGAAGGCCTCGCATGGCTCGTGGTGATGGGGAACGAGCGAGCGCGGCGAGGTTTAGCTGGGCTTGGGTGGGCTGGGAGGACGACATGGTCGTCGTCGTCGTGCTCGTTTTCGTAGTTCGTCGACGGCGGCGGCGGCGGGCGTCGCCGTGACGCCTTGCAGCGACTTTTGGGTGCTGATGCTGATGCTGGTGCTGGTTGGGTGGCTGGGTAGCGTGGTCGGGGCTGGCTGGTGGTTTGTTCAGGGGAGGGGAAGGAGAGTGAGGGGGGAGATTATGTCTGCCGGAGCCCACCACAAGAACAAACCATCTTCCAAGTTAACCAGAGGAATATTGTCGAGGAAGAGAAGAGAAGAAAGAGGATAAAAAATTGGTGAGATGATAGACAGTCGTCGTCACTCTTAGTGTCTTCTCTTCTTTTCTTTTTTTTTCTGCCGGGTGGAGGAATGCGGGGACAGCAGATCTGTTGCTACGGCATATTCAAGATGATCAATGAATCCTGACGACCCAAAAGAAACCCTGATGGTGAGTTCCCTGATGAGTTCCCTGATGAGTTCCCCCGAGTCAGTACTCAGCTACCCAGCCAAGTCCATTTCAATAGTCCGATCTAGTCCACTGTCTCGGATCCAATTATCCTGCGTCAGACCCGCCCACTTGAGGCGTCATGGGTTGCAGGCCGTCTCATGCATGCGATAGTCAGCTTTTGCTCCACCCAGCGTCGCTTAGTATACACCTAGTAAAGGTTATACCTTCTTACTATTATTAGACCGGCGGTGTCATAACCAGCAGCAACAGGAGCAACAATATACTTCAAGTCTCATTATACGTGAATCGTGGCTGCCAGAGCGATCTATGCATACAGAAATTCCAGCCCAAAACGCCAAATTCCACCATCATCATTATTAAGATTGCGCTCGTCCCTGGGACGCTGCGTTGGAAGTCGTACCGCCCATGATCCCGTCAACGAATTCATGGTATTTGAAAACATCGCCCCTCTTCGACCCTCCAGACATCTTGGCCCCAAACGCCCGGCGACCGGTGAACCCACTCAAGACCTGGTTAATCTCCCTCTCACTGAGGGGCCGCTCGCCGTCCTCGGGGGCCGTATGAAGCAGCGCATCCCGTAGTTCATTCACATCAATCTGACCGCTATCGTCCTCATCAAACGCCGCCAAGGCATTGACGAGCTCCTGTCGCGACGAAAGGGGATCCAGCAGCGTGGAGAGTATGTTCAGGAACGTCGGGAAATTGATTGTCTGCGGCGAACCCGGGGGGAAGAACTGTGAGAGCGAAGATGGGTCCTGACCTGAATCCACGGTACCGTCAGTATCTGTACCACGGTATCCAAGAGGGGGGAGACAGGATAATACGCACCAACATTAGACAACACATCCGCGACGTCCTCCCTATCAACAGAGCCATCATTATCTCGATCTAAAACCTGAAACGCCTCTCTAATCTCTCTCAACTGCACAGGTGACAAGCGTGAGGCAGCATCAGACGACCTCCCCCCCATCATGCCCTGCGTTCTAACACCCGAGAAGCTCGAGGCGGGTCGGTCGGGGGAGGCGGCAGCGCCCCGAGTCGGCGACGGGGACACCTCTCGAGTGAAGCGCGGCTGGGGAATCGGATCCCTGCTCTTGGGCGAACCATCCTCGTCGGCGGCTGTGTATGATTGATTCAGTTTGCTTGGGGACACCACCGGGGTGTAGCCACGGCTGGGGGAGCTTCCCGGGGTGCTGGGTCGGCCTGTCTGCGCGGCGGGCGGGGAGTTGGACGTTGACGGTCGACGGAAGGGGGACGCGCGGGGGGAGGCGAATGATAGCGGGGAGGGTTTGAATGGGGCGTTGGAGGGGACCTGGAAAGGAAATGTTAGAAAGGGCCTTTCTGAAAGTCTAGAAGGTGAATATTTACCATGATGAATAGAAGCACTCAACTCTGTGAGTGTTTCCAGAATTGACTCTTGACTATGGAGAAGGAGATAGTTCTCCGACAAGCAAATCCTTGCAGCGAAGAGAAAATAGTCAGCGAGTAGGCTGGGTCTCAAGCCTTTCTCAGAAAGGTTTATTATTTCGACAATATCAGTTCACAAGTGTTGCGATAACATTCAGATGCAATGATAACCAGGCTGACAAGTATGGTTCCCAGAAAGGCAAAACAGCCAAACAAACAATCAGTCACGAGTCGGCCCGGCACCAGGGCACGTGCGGGGCTTGGCACGAAGATCGACCTTTACTTAGATCTGTCTGATCGTCCTACAAATCTGACCAGTGTACTCTAGAGTGTGTATATTCCTGATAGATAGGTATTTGTTATGGATAGTTGGATTGGAAATATTTGGTAATGTGAAAGAAAAAAGTGGTGGTATTAAATGAAATAGAATGCGATGTCGCTGTATCTGCTAATCAAGTCAAACATGCTAAGATCTTATATCCATCAGAGAAAAAGTGAACAGTAAAAATAAACAGAAGAAGAAAAGTTAATGAAGAAAAAAAGAAGAAGAAGAAGCAATCGCTGTCATATCTACCACCATAATCCGAAAGGAGCCGAAAAAAAACTTCGTGTCAGAACTGTATTCATGCAAGGTGAACTGATAGTAAAGACAGCTGGCGAGACCGGACGGAAGCGAGTGCTCCTCTTCGATCTCTTTCTTGTTGAAATGGACAGGATCGAACCAGGATGGATCCAGCTAAGGGAAAGGAAAATCTACACCATGCCCATGAAGGCGACACCAAGACAGAGTGCCATGAAGCAGCTCACCAGAGCCACGTCAGGCCGACCGACGGTCTCCCACGCCCCAGAGGTCATCTTAGCGCTGCCGGCCGTGATGTTCGTGTTAGAGAATTTCGCGCCGCATTTTTCGTTCATGTTTTTGGCCGATTGCAGATACGATCGCGTGAGGGGTTGGCCATCGACCTCTGCCCACCGGCCGAAAATATCGAGAGAGGCCTGCACGCATTCGTTACAGTCTGGATAAGGGTCTTTGAGAAGAGAGACGCCGTATGGCAGGGAGTAAATATCGTAGTTGGCCGCGTTGGATCGGTTTTTGACAGCGTCGACGAAACAGTAGTCCTTCGTGTCCGGGTTCTTGAGGCAGCTTGCGCGATAGACGGGCTCGTAGATGATCAGGTCGGTGTATGCATTGACGATGTTCGGGTTGCCGTTTCGGTAGTCCTTCCCGCAGTGGTCATCTTTGATCAGATCCTTGGCCATTTTGCGCATGGTGGTGGAACATTTTTTGACGTCCGCGTTACAGGACTGATCCAAAATCCGGGAGGTGGCGGGCGCCGAAGAGAGTGTGTGAAAGAAAGAGGTGGAGTCGTGCAGGAGTAGGGAGATGCCATGGCAGTCATTGATGGACTTATCGTTGAGGAATTTTTTGAAGAACTTGGGGCAACTTGCGACAGTGAAATTCTTGAGGATGCTGGTATCGAACGGTAGGGGAACCGAGTCGATGGTGGATGTGTCGATGGGGGATCGCCGTGTCAGACCCGATAGGGACAGGTCGTATTCGCCAATTTCTTCCTCTGATGCGTCCGAATGCGATTGGTGCGCGCCCTCTTTGTCCGAGTCCTGCTTTCCCCGATTCCCCTCGTGGGCGATCAGATGCTCCCACGGTGCCTGATCTTGTGGTGGAGCTCCATCGGATCGGTCTTGTTGATCAACACCGACGATCTCTCCACCCTGGAAAGGTGACGGGTCCGATTGAGCGTCTGAAGGCAGCGCCGATGCTGCGACAGATGTTATCGCGATGGTCGCCAACAGGTACAGGGAGAAGCGGGACGCAATTCGCTGAGGAGCCTGACAGTGCATATTGGCGCGCCACGGTCGGAATTGGGCGCCAGCGATCTACACGACGGATGATGGGTGAATGAATGACGAGAGAATGAAGCGATTCCAACGGAGAGGATGACGTCCGAAATGAAAGACCGGGACTAACAAAGAACGCAAGAGGAAGGAGGGGGGTTTGGCTATTGAGACATTGCACCAGCGTCCCGTCCGATGTGACAACTATTATAGGGGAGGGGGGAGGACAATTAAGAGAGATTTAATCACTGATGACAACGAGAGAATATCATTTAGATAGAAAGGAAAAAGAAATAAACCCTTGCATCCATGAAAGAAAACGAGCGCACCGTTTGGTGGTGAGGAGATGAGAAGAGTGTCAGCCCGGCGAAGAGAAAAAAGAAAGAATTAGTAGGCAACTACCTAAGAACCCCAAGTATTATAATAATAACATTAACTGAATGATACATCGACAACAGTCCAGACTACAGACTACAGACCAGGGCTCCGCTACTGTAGGGACCCAAGGTCACTGCCCGTGACTGGAGGTATTTTAATTAATCCTCGACTCATTTGATTCGCCTAGTTCGACTAATCATCTCCATCAATGCAGTCCGGGAAATTATTTCCTTTGACAGCCTGACTCAGGGGTCCCCACGAGATGGAAAAGTCTGCTTTCCAACACTCGTCCCTGATTACATGACTTCCCTAGCAAGCAAAACAGGGCTGCGTGTTGGGATGGCGGACTCCGGGTTGCACGACAGGAAGTCACCCGAGAGACCGTGGACCAGTGCGCAAACACCCTGGTCTATCCGACCCTGTTTTGGTGGGTCTCAGGCTATCCTCTGGTGTCGCTTCTCTCAAGGATCAAGCTCATCAGGGAGCAATTCTCGTACTCCAGGGACCATCCCAGAGATACAAAGGGAAAGAAACATTTTGATCGAGATGACGGATGCGATACACCCCGTGGGAGAATGAGCCTCCCAGAGCGTCGGAGAAACTATCGGCCTTCATATCGATCATGAGGTGGATTCCTGGGTCAATTGGGGATGGAACCGGGTTGAGAGGCTGTTCAGACTCCCAATAGTCATCCTCGAAGGGATTTGGAGGATGCCTGGAGCCGACCGGGCTGGGGACATTCTCGTGATCCCAACTGCAGCAGGACCGGTGATCATCGTGGTTGTCTCCTCAATAGTCGATCAAATGTTTTGACAGCCAAGACGAACGGCGGTCTGGACCGGACACTAGACTCGGCCGGGACCCACCCAGAGACCGTGGGAGGCAAAAGTCCCAGTTCCGACATTCCATTCCGTATTGGATAGAACAATCGAGGTGGTGTTGCACAAACTGTTGGGATCTTGACGATGGCAGCAAGTGATCTTACCCTCATGTGGCCTTGAATACTAGGCTGATCATTGATTGATCAGGGGGACAGCCACGATGGATTCATCATTGGCCTGCATATTGAATGCCTGTTTATGTTTCAGAACATTGAACCATAAGTTTGATCGGTCGCTCAATTGTTGTTACAGAGTATAAAGGTGTATCGATTTTCATTCGGCTTCGGCCGGAGAATCTCTCCGTAGACTGATGACTGAGGCTGTCAGGTTTACATCTTTCAGGCTCCCAGGCCCCAAGGCTCTCAATGAGGTCGACGTGGGCCCAGACCTGCCGATCATATATACATCTTTGATCAGCTTGAGGATACAAACGATCAGCTAGATTGAGCTACTCCGTTATGTTAGCTAGTCCAGATTGTTAGAATGGAAGGAGAGTAGCAAGAAGCTATTTGGCTATTCAATGGAAAGCATATTCAAGCTTTTGTAAGAATAAGTACATGTTTGCCTCATCATGACATGATTTTTGCCTTACCTTTTAGGCATGTCGGGACTCTCATGGATCTATATCACTCATCTCTTACTTTACTCCATCCCTCACTTTGCTCCATCTCTCACTTTACTCCATCTTTCACTTTGCTCCACCTCTCACTTCGCTCCACCTCGCCATCACTCCATCTCTTACTTTACTCCATCTCTTACTTTACTCCATCCCTCACTTTGCTCCATCTCTCAATTTACTCCATCTCTCACTTTGCTCCACCTCTCACTTCGCTCCACCTCGCCATCACTCCATCTCTCACTTTACTCTTGATCCTTCTTTTCATCTCTCTTTCAACCCTGGAAACCCCTACATCATACAGTGCAACACCAATATTTTACTTTCAGACGCCAGTCCGCTGATTTACGACAAAATAACAACAATGCTGCGAAAGGCGTTCGAGAAGGAGAAGGTGCCTGAAGACCTACTAGAGCAGGCGGGTGAGCTCACTCAGCTACCCAGAAAGGATCTCAAAAAGGTTATCAGGAGTCTTCTCAGAAGTGACCTTGCGGAACATGAGGATATGTACATGATCTTTTTGAAAACAAAGGCGGAGGGAATGTATCACGGCAGAGACAGGCAGTGGGAATGTCTCGCTAGGCTCCAGTGCCTTGTCAACATCGACCGCGAAACTGCCCAGCAGACTCTTGCAAATCTCAAGAAGCCAGGCAACATTCTGCAGGCGCTCGAGAGTCTCATGCAAAAGTCCAAGATTACGGAGCAGGATGGGAAGCGTGCCATTCTCCAGTTTGTCTTGAACTGTTCACAAGCACGAGCAGCCAGATGTTTCCAGTCTTCACTATCCATTACGGACATGATACATGGTGCTCATGAGACTCGCGAAGTCTCGGAACAAGCGTCTTTAGTCGCACAGCAAGCATACCTTCTGCTCCTTGAGCCGGAAAATGTGGAGCACATTTGCGCACAGGAGATTATTGCGGTCAGTGATACCGCCAGCCTCTATGACATCGTGGAGAGACGAGGAATTACCCGCGCCATCGTGCCCTTGTTGAGAGAATGGAAGGAAATATACTTTCAAGAAGTCCAGGATATCATCGACAGTGGATATGGGGATAGTTTACAGGCTGCTCAGACTGAATATCTCACCCGGCTGCTCATGAAAGAATACAAGGTTGATCGTGCACACGCAAAAAGCGAGCTAGAAGCGCATCATGGGAGCATAGACGAAGCTGGCAAAGCCTGTAAGGCGCACGCGGAATGCGCAAGCAAGCGGCTCAAGGTTGATCCTGTGATTCCCACCCGCGACACACAAAATGCTCCCAATGTCACACCGCAAACCCGCGTCATTGCTGTTCTGGGCGTTGATGAACCTTCGAGCGCCTCAAAGGCAGCAAGCCCATCCCTGGGTGACGGGTGGATGGTATCCGATTTCTACTTGTGGCTGCATGTTCTCGACGGCATGGGTAAAGACCAAAAATGGATCACCTCGATGTCTCCCGATTATCTTTTGCAAAAATACGGCAAAGAAGACAAGGTGACGCTAGAAGTAATTGATGACGATGAACCAGAGGTGACGAAGCCCGTGCGAACAAAATGGGCGTCTGGGTTCATCCATGGGGATCCGTTTGAAACCCGAAAAGTCGTTCTCGATGAGAACCTGTTACCTCAGGTACTGGCAAAGGTTACGATCGGACCGAAAGGAGACGACCTGCGAGACTTCTTCATGCAGCAACTAAAGAATACGATGGCCGATGCCGCAGAATTTGGAGATGACGTACTTATCATGATTTTCTCACACGGCGATTATGATTCTGCCGGTGGCTTATGCCTCGGTGTTGATCTGCTTACCGACGGCGACTGTGAACAAAAGTACCTGAAACCCAGCCATATCGCATCCATTCTCTCGGAATTCCCAAGCGTCCGGACGACTATGTTTATGACATCGTGTTTTTCCGGTCATTGGGTTGAGACCACAGATTTCAGCGGCAAAAATTTGACAGCGACAACCCTTGCAGCAGCAGAAACGGAACAGGAACCATTCGGTTTTGCATGGTCGAATTCGCAGAGACACGCTGGCGGGCTATTTTCATCGGCCGCAATTTCCGAGCTCGTGAAAGAACCACCCTTTCTTCCCCCTGCTCCGGATGAGGACACATCCCGCGAGTACCGGGAATTGACGACTGCCCTGGTAGCAGAAATGCACCGGCTCTGTCTACCAGTTAACATCGACTACGGTTACGGATCCTCCCCTGTCTTTAGCGACCCAGAATCGCAGGAAAAGTTTTGGAAAAGGACGGGCTACAGTCTGCACCACTACAAAGAGAACTACGACAAGTTACCCACGGCGTTGGCCTCTGATCCCCACCCAAAGCGGGATAGGAAAAAGTTTGAAGCAGGCTTCATCGACGGTGACGATCCGGAGATCGTTGCCTGGAAGGAGCGCTATCCCCTCGTCGTCGATGAAGACTTCCCTGAAGCGACCGGTGGCTACGGAAGGACTGCCCGGGGTCTGCTTTCCCCCTGGTCTCTGAAGTACCTAATGCGGCAGTACTCTAGTTCCAACCCAGGGCATCAGACGATTGAGCACCAAGTGGTATTCCGAACGATCCGCGAATACTACGAAGGTCTCTTAGACGTCCGCGGGAAGCTGCGCCTGCGCCGCGTGCTCATCAATCGGCTCCAAATGAACAAGAGAGCCAACCAGTATGCCAAGATCCTGGGACTGTACTGGATTCCCAATATCGAGGATTGGTTTCAGGCCCAGACATCTCGGGCGTATGAATACTCCACCTTCCAAGATTATTCCCGCAAGGTAGCACAATCTGGTATCTTCCATGATGGAAAGATAGGGCCATATTATCGAAAACCGTCACAATACCTCGCTGCCGCCATGGCAATTGCCGCTTACAGTGAAGATGACGTGGATGCTGCGATTAAGAGAATCTGGCAAGCGCGTCATAGCAAGCAGCTAGATGATCCGATAACGCTGAGCCTCAGGGAGACTGGCCGCTACGTTCAATCAATCTCGAGTATCAAGTCGCTGTTGCAGAAGCCCCGGGACAAACGTCCTGCGTTGTCCGATGCTGAATGGAGCGGACTCTCATCGTCCGCGGCAAGATGAGTTCAGTAGTGCTAGTCAATGCGATGAATTTGGGATGACAAGCTGTCCGAGTATGGGACCTAGATCCCTCCACTGCACTTGCATTTAGATGTTCTTCCAATAGTCGCACACAGCAACACCGTAATTCAAGTCATGGCAAGACATATGTCCTTAGTCCGCAGTAGGTCAAGCAGGTCACTTTTTATGAATTAGTCACATGCAATCCATAGAAAATAACGCAATGAGAGAGAATCCACAGCTAGAATGCTTTACTAGATTCAACAATACTTAGCATGAATCAAAGGTTAAAGGGTAAATATTATAGATCAAAATCTAGATCAAAATCAAAGACCAAAAATAAAGATTAAAATGGAAGAAAGAAGAATGGAACGGATGTGACCGACCGGCCGGCACCGCCAATCAAGGCCCCCGAATGCTCCATCTCCACCGGCGCCGAACTTGATCGCATTTGGCCAACATCGATCTTTCCTGACTAACCAGCCTGGATGACTTCTATTCAGATCTGACATATCCAGTCTGTCTCAATTAAATCAAACCCTGAATTAACAGACCTGTCGATATTCCTCGAGCTCATTCTTGTTCTTCCCCGCCCTTTCCCCGTGCGTGTCAAGATCAACCCCTCCGTCATGTCCGCAGATCCTGTGGTCCCCGAGACAAGGGTCCTGGCGATTGCCAGTCATGTAAGTATGCCACGGAATAACGTTAACCGACGCGTGATATCTATGATGCTAATCGGGCCAAATGACAGGTAGCCTATGGGTATGTTCATGTTCTGACTCTGTTAACCCAGAGGCAACTCTCATACGGCCCGGAGGGTGCCCCCCCCCCCGCAATTTTGATATCGGGGGAGCTGAAATCCCTACCACCGCCATCTAAACAGGCCATGGCGACTAATTTTCTGGTGTTAGATATGTCGGGAACAAAATGGCTACGGCGGTCATGCAACTACTGGGTTGCGACGTGGCCGCATTGAACACCGTCCATTTCAGTGAGTCATCGGAAGTCACCATCGATGACGCGAATGAATCCTCCAGCTGATCAGAAGTCTAGGCAACCACACCGGATACCGGCAATTCAAGGGCACGCGCGCCACTGCGGATGAGATCACTACCATCTATGAAGGCATGCGCCAGAGCAATCTCACCGACTTCGATGTCATGCTGTCCGGGTACGCCCCCAGCGCCGCTGCCGTGGAGGCGGTCGGAGCTATTGGCATGGATCTCCAGCGTAAGACTGAGAAGAACCCTGGATCGTTCTTCTGGGGTAAGGTCCTACCGCCAATTTGTGTTTCCTTTTTTTCTGACAACCCCTAGTGTTGGACCCTGTCATGGGAGACCAGGGCCGTCTATATGTGAATGATGATGTGGTTCCCGCCTACAAAAAGGTCATCCATCATGCCGACTTGATTCTACCCAATCAATTTGAAGCCGAGTACGCGACCCTTCTTTGCTCTTATCTTTTTTCCTTTGTCTCTTTCTCGCGTTGGATGGGGGCCCAATCCAATCCTGTGTCTGGTCAACTAACCCATGCAGAGTTCTCTCCGGAGTCAAAATCACCTCTCTCAGCACCCTCGCCGAAGCCATCAGCGCAATCCACAAGACCTACAATGTCCCCCACGTCATCATCACCTCCGTGCAACTATCCGACCTCACCACCAACCCATCCACCACTACCTCACCCACCACCCTCACAGTCATCGGATCCACGACCCGCTCCGACGGCTCCCCGCGCCTCTTCCGCGTGGACGTCCCCGCCCTAGACTGCTACTTCAGCGGCACAGGCGACATGTTCGCCGCACTGACAGTCGCGCGACTCCGTGAAGCCGTCTTCGCCGCCTCACCCACTCTCCGAACGACGCGATCCTGGGTCTCCCCCGACGACGTCAAGGCAACGGATCTCCCCCTGGCCCAGTCGACCGTCAAGGTCCTGGCCAGCATGCACAACGTGCTGGAGAAGACCATGGAGGCGCGCAATGCGGAGCTAGCCGCCACGCCGACCGCCCCGGACGACGATGCCCTCGCTCAGGTAGACGCCCAGAAGCGCCTCCATCTCCGCCAGACGAAAGCCGCGGAGGTGCGCGTGGTGCGGAATGCGCGGTTCCTCCGTGAGCCTACGGTGGAGTTTCACCCGCAGGAGTGGAAGGAGGAGGATCTACCTCGGTAGAGCACATACACTGAAAGTATAAAAGATTAAAGACTAGCATTAGACGCATTATACCGATGTCATGATACGAATAGATTATTTCAACAGATATATACATATACACATGTGCCTTTGATGGCTTTTGACTCATCCCTGTAAGGGAAGTATCAAATAATAAGATTAGACAGTGAACTATTGTTTATAAACCTAACTCAGCGCAGTGATAGTTACGTCGTGATATCCTGGGAAATTGATAATAGCGTGAGAAAGCAGATGAAATCGTCTCTTGCCAGATAAGAATTTTGTCCTATAAAGGAAGGGATAACGCCTTAAGAGCGAAATCCGCCCCACCTAGTAGTTATAATGGACACTTTTTCTATTTTTGATTCCATCGTCTCCAGTAATTAGAAACTCCACCTTACCCTCGGCACACCGCTGAACCAATCCCGGCAAAGCGCATCAAGATCGCCGTCATTCAACTCAAGTATCGGACAACCCCCGCGATTCCGCTCGCCAAACATCCATGACTCTCGTGATATAACTCATAAATAACCCTCAGACTTCGCCCTCCCCCCCGAATCGGGACAACAGAACCCCACCGGCGAAGAACTATGGCAAATGCTCAGCCTGTTCACGCTCCCCGAGCATCGCGGGCGGGGGCTAGGGAAGAAACTGTGCCAGGAGGCGCTGAATTGCCTTCCTTCTTCCAAAGACTATCCGCGGGAGGTTCTGGTACGGTTGATGGTGAAGCCTGAGAACCATGCTACGGTCAGCTTGTATCGGGGGCTGGGGTTTGCGGAGGTGGGGAAGTGTACGCTTGCTGAGGCGCTGGTTGCGAATGGGGATGGGCATCTGTTGCCGGGGGATGTTAGTGGGGAGAAGTATTCTGCGCGGAGTGGGTTGATTATGGTGTTGGGGATTCGTCGGGGGTGAATTGTTGGGTTTTTTAGCTTGCTTTTGGATGGAATGGATGTTTGAGGCGAGGCTAGTAGAATCTATTATGAAGTATAAAATTAACTATAGCATACATAAGCATAGCATATCCGAGACTATTGAAACCGATGTAAAAACCTGAAGAGTGCTCCACGGTAGTCTGTCATCATGATATCTAGCATCCGTCTATATACACCGGAGAATGGGTTCAAGAGATGGTTGAATAACCACCATGGTAACCAGTACTATCCTGCTGTATAACAGCTCATGATTGTTCATTTTATCTAACCATATTGTTTTCATATTTCTCGTTGATATAACCAAGCCTAAGTAGTAAGACACCTGCACTAGGTGCTACTTAGTTAGTACCGGTACTCCCGAAACCGCCCGCGCCGCGCACACTCTCTTCCAGCTCTTCGACGACTGTGACCTCGGGGGTGTAGATCTGTATAGGTAAGATTGTTAGTATCATATATAATATATATACATACATATATGTATATATGTATGTAATATGAGAAATAATAAAAGAGAAAACTCACCCGCTCCACAATCAACTGAGCAACGCGATCCCCCTCCTGAACCGTGAAATCGACCTCAGAAAAGTTAAACAGCAGCACCTTGACTTCACCGCGGTAGTCAGCGTCGATAACGCCCGCGCCCGTGTCGATGAAGTGTTTCGACGCGAGGCCGCTGCGGGGGGCGATGCGGCCGTCTGTTTGATTAATTAGTATATTCCTTAAGTATTCCAATGACTTCAAATATATAGAAGGAAACATACAAGTCCCAGCCGGAACAGCAATGGCAATACCCGTATCTACCAACGCCTTGCCCTTGGCCGGGATGACAGTCTCCTTAGCGCTGTAAACATCGTAGCCGGCAGCGAAGGCAGAGCCGCGCGTGGGGGCGCGGGCCTTGTCATTGAGCTTCTTGACGAGCAGGGGAGGCGGGGCCTGCGAGGTGGAGAGGTCTTTGGTCATTGTGGCGGATTGGGTCTGTTCTTCTTCCTGGGTGGTGTTGGTCTTGGTGCGTTTGGCGAGGGGGGAGTTGGGGAGGGAGGGAGGCTCGTGGGGGGCGGCGGCTTGTTGGGTGGCGGCGGCGGCGGGAGGTGGGGGCGTGGTCTCCTTGGTCATGATACTTCTTGTTTGGCTTGGGGAGGAGGTGAGGGATGGGCGGATGGAGGATGAAAAAAGATGATGGGGTTTGGATGAGAAGAGGGCTCGGGATATGCGGTGTATGAAGTGTTGCTGCATGGACAGGGCCCTTACTCTGTTGTTCTTTTGCTTCCAATCGGTGAAGTTCTTGATGAGACGCGTCTGGCGGTGAGACGCGTCCCGCGTTAAGTGGTTTTCCTGTTTGATTTGTTTAGCTTGTTTGAACTATTTGTCTATTTTGCACAGTCGCTGTACATAATCGGATGAGTAATTATGACCGATCAACTTCAGCTGAAAGGTCCACACCCGTCCTTTGAGGCACTAACAAGTCCCCGCAGCCGGTGCCAATCAAACACGGCTGTTTTGCCTCGGTCCGGGTACGGCTGCGACGATTAGAAAGAGTGCCTCTTCGGTCCCTTATTACGAGCCCCTCGAGCACTGGTCCCAGCTGGTCTGTGATCGTGTGCTTCCCATACACAGTATATATCCAAAGTTACATTGACCCGTACGGTCGGTAATTATCCTCGCGACCATGGCTGGAGCAGTGCGCCAGCCCATTGACATCCCGTCCTTGGAGCGCTATCTCGATCGCAATGTGCCCGAGATCAAGACTCCCCTGCAGGTGAAGCAGGTGTGTATACCTTCAGCCTCTGTACTCCACGACAATATGTAATTGACTGACGTCTAGTTTGGCTTTGGCCAATCAAACCCCACCTATCTGCTCACCACCGTCGACGGCCAGCGTTACGTGCTGCGGAAGAAGCCCCCCGGAAAGCTCCTGTCGAAGACGGCCCACAAGGTGGAGCGCGAATACAAGATCATCCATGCACTGGGGCAGACCGACGTCCCCGTGCCCAAGACGTACTGTCTGTGCGAGGATTCCAGCGTCGTCGGCACCCCCTTCTATATCATGGAGTTCCTGGACGGGCGGATATTCATCGACCCGGCCATGCCTGAGGTTGGGCCCGAGGAGAGAAAGGCGCTGTATGTCCCTTATCCTCATTGTGTGTCAAGTTAGGGGGGCCATGACTGACGTCCTTACAGGTGGGAAGACGCCGTGCGGACGCTCGCCAAATTCCACCGGGTTGTGCCTCAATCCGTCGGACTGGAGGGATTCGGAAAGCCGTCCGGGTTCTACGATCGCCAGATCGCCACCTTTACAGCGGTGTCCAAGGCACAGTCGCAGGCTGTGGACGTAGAAAGCAAGGAGCCCGTGGGCGAGCTGCCGCACTTTGCAGAGATGGTGCGGTTCTTCGCCAACAAGGCGACGCAACCGCAAGACCGAGGCACGCTGGTGCACGGCGACTACAAAATCGACAACATGGTGTTCCACAAGACCGAACCGCGCGTCATTGGCATCTTGGACTGGGAGATGGCGACGGTTGGGCATCCGCTGTCGGACGTCTGCAACCTGACCAGTCCTTACTTCCTGGACGGAACGGACCACACGGTCGCGAATTTCCAGCCGGGCGTGACGCCGGGCCTGCCGACGCGGGACGACTGTTTGCGGCTGTATGGCCAAGTGGCCGGCTGGAACCCCGTGCCGGACATCATCTGGGGGGATGCCTTCTTCCAATGGCGGAGTTCGGTCATCATGCAGGGGATCAAGGCCCGGCATGCGCTGAGACAGGCCAGCAGTGCGCGGGCGGCCGAGTATGCGCAGAAGACGACCCCGTTTGCGTTGGGAGCTTGGGAGCGCGTCAAGCAGGCTCAGGCGGCAGTGCGCCAGAAGGGCAAGCTCTAGAAAAAAGAGACATTCCAGTCGTGCCTGGGCCTTTTGGTGATCAAACAGAACCTCCTCTTTTGTGGAGCAAGGCACGTCACCCGTATATGCATGGTAAGCAAGAATCGGCGGCCCGACGGTATTCTAGCTAGGATATTTTAGAGGGGATAGTCTACGGTGATCATCTTAGACCTGTATCTAGATGTTTGTGTATGCAGTTTTATTGAATAGCGAAGACCAGCTGCATGTCCAATCCATGGTCATTCCACCCACCTCACTGCATAGTCATCATCATCATCATCACCACCATCACCATCATACTCATCATCAATACTCAATCCCAAATATTACACCCATCCAACTGCAGTGCAACTCCAATCTGCACGTCAGGGTAATCCCACACCCCTCTTGCCAGTTGTCAACATCCCGCAATCCCCACTCGCCAGGATGAATACTGGGTGGACAGACATCCATCCATCAGCAGCGTCAGCACTCCACCAACCTAAATCCAAACCCGTCCTTCCTTCACCTCGTATATGCGCCAAGCCAGGAAACACCCGACTTACTCTATTACAATTCCTTCTTGGTGTCTTCTCACGCCGTGCTTGTATGAGCAGATATTGATTAGACCTAACTCAAACCTACCTTACCTCCTACCAACCTACATACTTTCCTCCGTAAGCCCCAACGAGTGGGACTAGGTCAAATGCATGTCAGCAACAGCGCATCTACTAAGCCCCACGCTTGGACCACGGTAGTCTAGTAGGGAAGTAGGGGAGTAAGTAGGTATTATTGGGTGCGGCTCCCATGAGCTGTGTGATCCTTCTTTTTTTTTTTACTTTTTCAACCCTTTGGGTTTATTCTAGTCTGGTGGTGGAAGATATTCCTTTGTTCTATGATGTCCCTGATTGGCACTCTCGTCTGCTTATCCTATTTCCTAATCGAGTATTCCGTACACATGGACATGATGATCCGAGCACTTACATGATATTTGCCTGGGTAGGTAGGGAGATATGTATGTAAATGTATGTCTACCTGGACCTCCGATGGAAGGAGATGATCACGCCGGGTTCCGTGGCATGCCCGTTGGTTGTGGCTTGCGCCGCATGTTGTTTAGGTAGGCTATTCCAGTCTTGTTGGGCAGTCAGTGTCAATCAGTGGTCAGTGTTAGTGTTGATATTAGTGGACTGTGTCGATCCAGTATTTGAATCAGATGGCATGACTAGTCCAAGTTAGTAAGTGCTATGTAGATGATACTAGGTAAGGGTAGAGAGATTGTCGACATGAGGCTGGTAACCGATCTGAAGAAACCCTGCAGTTAGTCCTCCAGGGTGGAGTGATCGTCGCTCCCGTTACTATATGTAGCGTGGAAGGATGCGGGAGGGGGAAGAGGCTGGGGTGCTTTCGGAGGGCGATGATGGCGATGATGTCGCCCGTTCACCTCAACAGGGATCGTGATATGATACCATGATGGTCAGACATAATTCCATCGTCCAGTTTGTGCTAGTCTGCTGCCTAATTAGGTAGTAGGATAGTAGGGCCAATTATACCTGGGGTTGTTCGTAGCTACCTACTATCGTATCGTACTATGTTAACCTATCATCCTACCTAGGTAGGTATGATGCTAGATACTAATAGTGCAATCCAAGATCCGCTATATAAGGATCTTATAGTGAGATTGATGTGGCTCATGCTCCAGAGCGCGGTTGATTCTCCAACAACAGAAGAGAACGTGGACCTTGCCTTGTCTTGCCCCATCGTTGATCTTCTCAACCTGATCGTATCCTGTCACTTGATAGACTTCCTCCAGTCATACTCTCTCCATTTCCTGCAGATTATGATTGATTGACTCCCTCACGGCAAATCTGTCGCACTGGGCCATGACTAGGCCATAGCCCAGTAAGTAATCCCGGATGGATCGGCTCGCCCCCCCTCCTTTCCCCTCCTCTTAGTGTCCTTTCACCTCATCTTCGCCCCCCCACCTCATTCATTTTCTGCCCCAATTCCCTCCCCAGTTCCCTTCCAATTCCCTCCCCAATCCTCTTCCCCACCGACCTAGCCAAACCTTCTGCTCACAAAACTATGCGGTTGACTGGTCCACGGTATCGAGCGGCGGGCGGCTCCAACGAAAACGACTCAAATGCCATTCTTCAGGCAGTGTGGCCCCCTCCTGAACGCATCCGATTCGTTCTGGTTGGTTTGGAAGTGTCCTGCTTGGTTGCAATCACAATCGTCAGGCTTGTCTTGATTTCTCCTTTCCTCCCTACCTAGCTCCCTTCCTTCTTCTCTTTCTTTCTTTTCTTTTTTTTCTAGACGGAAGTAAAACGCGGGAGATATTTCACATCTCCTACTCTCAACTAGGTAGTTAATTATCTTCGACCGACTTGTCGACCTAGTATCCACTCCAGGAAACTGGACCAAACACCACGACGGTTGCCAAGCCCGGAAATAGCAACCGTAGGGAAGTGATTGATTGTAGGATCAA
This sequence comes from Aspergillus candidus, assembly GCF_002847045.1. Lineage (NCBI taxonomy): Eukaryota > Fungi > Ascomycota > Eurotiomycetes > Eurotiales > Aspergillaceae > Aspergillus > Aspergillus candidus. The sequence goes on along the minus strand of NW_020194009.1, from coordinate 139,434 downwards.
TATTTAATCAATAGTCAGAGGGGATTAGGACAATAAAGGGAAAACAAAATCAAAAAGTATAGAGGAAAAGAGAAAAAAAAAAAAAAAAAAAAAAACACATAGATTGAAAATTTAAAATCAAATAGGCTCATTCACCATTCCCTCTTATACCGTGTCTTCAGTACTTTGCAGTCTGCCAAGTCAATTATTTTCGATGATTTTTTGTTTTATTATTTTCTCTCCTGCACCCGGTCCGGCTGATTCAGGATCGGAAGGCAGTCCGGACGGGGTCCGTCTACGCCAGGCTCGAAGTCTATAATCATTAAGTTGATAGCGCCAGCAAGGCTCTTGTTTGTGGCGGTCAAAGTCACGAGGGAGGGGAAGGCGGTGGAAGTACCTTGGTTACTAATCATGAGCTGATCTTCACTGGACAATGTGGACATATATATTCTCTATTTCCTAGATCAATCGTAGATTAATATTATAGATAAATGATAGATGAGGTATATAGATCCATATTATAGAACATATCGGTGTGGCATAAATATATTTACAAGTGCATGAAAAGAAAGAAAGAAAGATAGGCAGATAAGATAATATGTTCCACCATCCGATGCAGAGGAACAATTCAGCCTCCTCGTTTTGCCCCCGTGCATCCGCCAATGACCGACGGGACAGACGAGAGCCTCATGCCGCGCCGAGGCGGGACGTGGAGGCTCCGTTTGGGTTTAGTGCCGGGTCTCGGACTGCGGCTGGCTCGACCTCGTGGACGTGGCCACCATACTAATCATCGTCATCTTCTTCTTCTTAAACCAGGAAATTAGGACATTTATTCGATCGGTTGGACTTATCCTTGCTTTTTCTCTACTTTACTCTTTGAAAGATACCTAAGGCACCCAGGTGATCGGTATTGCGACGACGTGTTGTTGCGACATCAGCTGGGCGGTATAAACCCGACTAGACTCTGTGTCTACCCCCACTTTGTTTGCTGCCGTGGCGTCTGGAGTCAGCTTCCAGACCTGGTCTCTCTTCTGATCAGTAGGGGGGGTTTTTTTTTTTCCCTCTAAAGAGATAACAGAGGTCATCCGGGAGAAAAAAAAAAAAAAAAAAAAAAAGAAAAGAAAAGAAAAGATCAATCAATCAATCCATCAATCAATCAACAAATAAATCATCAACAAAAAAGAAAGGAATTATTTTTCTCAGATAATAGGACAGAACAAGGAAAAAACAGCCAAGTCAAGTTGGCCCTGACCAAAAGACCAACCAGAACAAACTTGCCTGCCTGCTGGCTGGTTCAACTTCTTTCTCCACCTTCAAAGTGGATCTTTCGAATTCATAGGTCGTCTTGGAGAAACATTCCTTCTGACCTCTACCTCTCTACCTCCCAACGAGGTTCTGACCTGGTCATTATTTCTGTTCTGCCTATCCCAGTCATCCATCGATCTCCTCCAATCTCCAATCTCCAGACAATCCATAACTTCCATTCTGCCGTGACTGTTTTAGAGTGACGCTTGACCGCTTCCCATCTCAACAACCTTTTCTTCGCTTCCCCTCGATGTGCTTTGGATTTCCCCTCCAACTCTCCCACTTTGTAGGATTTTATTTTTTGTTTCTGATTTTCCCTTGCCAAGCACTTCTTTACCCTCCGTTTCAGACGAACTAAGGTAGCCTCATCGGCGACCTGGTCGATTTAGCCCCGATTCTTGCCATCGTGGTTCCTGTGATTACTACTACTACTACTACTACTCCTTCTTCTACTACTACTACGACTGCGACTATTACAACAACTACTGGTTTTTATCGCCATTGCTATTACTACCACTATCCTCGAGATTCCTCTCATCCACTGCAACTCTTTTCTCTCCTCTTCTACACCGGTCAGGAGATTATGGTGTGGATGACCTCGTTGTTCTTTCCCCCTCCACTTCTCTCACGATCGGAAACATCGCATCATTAATTGATCTCCGTCTGTCCGTGGGCTGTGGTAAAAATTGTCCTTCGCTTGGGCGCTTCCTCGGTTTTGTGGCAGTTTCTTCATGCGCATGGCATGTTGCTTCCGCTTCTCGATTGTGACGTGCAAATAGTCTCCGATTGAGCCTCATCTGAGACCCGCCAGTGTGACTGGTTCCTGCCGTGTCCTCCGTTCCTGGAGAACCTTCACTCGGTGAGCTTAATCTCCTTGTTCGATTTTCTCTTTTTGATGGGCCTTTCCCCCCCTCCTTTGCTTTCCTGGTTACATGGCTTTTTTCTATCAACACTTGGTTTATTCCCAATCCTCTGTTTCTTACCCTTTTACGTCTGTCGCGCCCCTACATCTTGCACTGCCCTCAAAAAAAGGGGGGTGGGAAGGTGGGGGATGATCTTGATGTTCCTTGGATAAAGGCCTGGCTTTCTGGCCCGCGAAGCGCGCCCCGGTGGAGTCTCTCCCTGAAGGCTTTGCTGGTTCTTGGAGTTCGGATCAAACTTGCCACCAAAACAGGGCCATCAGCTGAGGCGAAATATCCAGTGAGGGAACAGTATGTATCTGAACTCGCTCGCAACACTCTCCCCATTCATGTACAGCTCTTGCCTTTTGTTTTTCTTTCCCCTCACCCCCCTTTTCTCCTCATCCTTCCATTTTTTTCTTTCCAATATTCTCCCGCTGGGTCCGCCTCCTTTTTTGGATTTTCCTTAGTCCGGTGGAAACCCGACTCTAGGTAAATGAGTGTTTACCATCTTGTCCCCGGTTGACCATCAAACTCCCGCGGCCCATGCTTTATCAGGGCATCCCTCCTTCACCACCCCCACTCAATCCCCGGTCCTGTTTTCCCTGGCTTTCTTCAATGTAATCATGTAGTTGTCTTGTCTATTTTTGTTGCCTGGCCCACCTCCCGTGCCCTCGACTCGGCCTTGGGCGCGTATACTGATTTCGACTCGACAGGGCACGTGGCACCTCCCGTTGATTGGCCGATCCCTCGGCGTCCGCCGCCTCGTGCTTCATTCGTTGAATCACTCCGCCCTGCTGCCTCCCCAGTAGGCGCAAAGCTGCACCGGGGTATTATAAAAACAAAAAAAAAAAAAAGAAAAAGAAAAAAGGATCCTCAGAATAAATAGAGGCTGCTACGCCTGATGCGTCCGAAACTGCCGCCTCCATGACTGATTCAGATTCCGATGAGGGTTATCGCACCCCCAAGCTGAAACCCCAGGTTATCCACTATGGACTTAAGGAACCAACGCCGCCGCCGTTCGCAGTCGACGAGAAGGAGCAGTCGACCGACGCCGAAGATGCGAAAATTACAGGAGAGGGACCATCGCCGGGATCCCGTAAGCGCCTGCAGGAAATCTCCACACATGCCTCGGCGGAAGGCAACTCGGCGCTGATTCGAAATTTAGAGCCCAACCGTCCGGATCTTGCTGAATATGAGAGAACTCACTCCAAGATAGATAGTCTCGTCGAAGATGATCACAAGCCGGGGTTGAAAGGGAAAATTTTCCGAAACCCGGCGACGAATGACTCGACCGGGCAACCGACGCTCCAAACGACGGCTCCACGCACGACCCAATCCGATCACGAAAAAGGGTTGAACGAGGCCGCATCGCGTGCCCTTAAACTGCTTCAGCCGGACGCGCCGCTCCCGCCTCAAGAAAGCTTCTTCAACTCGAAGCCGCGGTCTCCCACGCTTCCGCTGCCGAGTAGCCCGGTGGAACCGAAACCCGACTCGCCGTTCAGCTGGAATAAGCTCATCATTCCACCATCGGAGGGCCCCACTCGGAATACTCTTCCAGCGCTCCATCCGCCGACCGCGAATGCCAATTCGCCTGAGAATCACACCAGTCTGCCGTCGCTCCAAACCACGCTGTATCGGATGGGCGTTCCCCCAGAGCCACCCGGACCGACCAATCGGACATCGCCCTACTCCCTTCCCCCGGTCACCACGTCTCCCCCACAGAGGCTGCGGAATGATTTTACGTGGGAGACCCAGCGCCCGGGGCCGTTTCCCCCGCCGCAGATCCCACCGAGCCCGTATTCGCACATGTCCCCGGCGAGTACGAAAGATTTATCCGCCGTGTCTTCGCCCGCCTCCCAGGCTCCCTACTGGCGCCCACCCCTTAAATCCGACATTCACTATCTAACCTCCCCATACGATACGGCCAGCCCGGTAGGTAAGAGTCCAGCCGGGCACTACCCAACCCCGGTTGATCCCACGCCACCGGCGGGGGGATGCGAACGGATGCCGTTCAGCCCCGCGAATCCGTCGCCCAACGGGGTAGTCTCATCATATAAATGCCGCCATCCTGGGTGCACAGCCCCCCCTTTCCAAACTCAATACCTATTGAAGTCAGTCATCTTTCTCTCCCTCTCATTACTCTTTGTAACCGTCTTGTGCAGAACTGACAGTCACAGCTCTCACGCAAACGTCCATTCTCAAGACCGTCCCCACTTCTGTCCCGTAGACGGGTGCACTCGGGGCGTGGGTGGAAAAGGTTTCAAACGCAAAAACGAAATGATCCGGCATGGGCTGGTTCACAATTCGCCCGGATATGTGTGTCCATTTTGTCCCGACCAGCAACATAAATACCCACGACCGGATAATCTCCAGCGGTATGTTTCTAGGGTTGTATAGGCTGTGACGGTATACTAATGGAATTTAGACACGTACGGGTTCACCACGTGGACAAGAGTCGAGATGACCCGGCGTTACACAGTGTCCTTTCTCTCAGACCCGAAGGTAGCACCCGTGGACGGCGACGACGAGCTCACGGGTAGTCCTTTTTTTTTTTTTTTTTCTTCCATCTTGCTCTAATATCCTGTTGTCTTGCATATACGCAGCGTAGCATTGCCTGTTCATTTCTTTCCTTTCCCTTTTTTTTTTTTTTTTTTTTCTTATCTCTCTCTTTTTTGACGGCTTTCTCGACCTAGTCGAGGATAACGCGGCCACCTTCATGTACGCATCATGATTCACTTTCTTCTTTCTCTTCTTCTTTTTTCTTCCTTGGATCGATCGATTTGTCTTTCATCAATGATACCAGCTGCTAGAGTTACGAGATATCACTGTCATTCGCTCTTGTTTCTGTTTGTGTTTTTGGTTCTGTTTCACATATAACACGAGTTCTCATCCCATTTTTGCCAGAAATGGGTGGAGTGTGGGGGTTGTATAAGATTGCGGTTGCGGCGTTCGTTCGGTCATTCGTTAATTCTTCTCTTCTTTTTTAATTCTTCTATTTTTATTCTCATTTTGATTCATTTGATTATCTTTTGGTTTTGTTTTTCATTCCTGGATATCTTATGAGAGGAAGCTACGGCGTCTTGGGAATGGAATTGAATTGAACTGAAATAAATGGACTTGAATTATCAAATCGAATCGAATCAAATTAACATGGATAGGATGATGAAAGGTGTTCCATGATAGCAAAGCAAGTAAAAAGGGACGTAGTCCGCAGTGGTAGACTGAGTTGAAAGGAGATGATGTCGTCAATATATGATGGCATAACATAATGGACTTGTAAACTGGGATATCCCGAATATACATATCTAGATCCAAGTATAGTGTTGAGTAGATAGATGCAATACTTGTGTGTGTGTGTGCTGATTATGCTGTACGTACTGTTTTGTTTGTGCTTGTCCATAGGTACCAATCTTCAAACCAAGATAAAGTGTAAATATGCCTCCCAGACATGTAAATATGCCTCCCAGACATGTAAATATGCCTCCCAGACATGTATGTATATTGTATATATATATGTAAGTATTTCCGGCGCGATGTTAAGATCCCAATTGTTAGCATGTCTTTTATCTTGACCATTCGACCAAAAAACCAATTGGCGAGTGGGGGGGGGGGGGGGGGGGGGTCTTGATATTCGACACTTATAATCAGGTATATCAATATTATCCTACCTCACCATCTATTGTGAAATATCCGGATGATCTTATCTGAGTCAACACAAGACAGAATAAGATCGAATCTACCAACATACCTACAGTAGTATGTGTATACACATGTACATATATATATAGATCAGGAAGTAGGCAGTGCTCCATGTCACAACTATATTTACCCCAACTAAACCAACAGATCACCTCACACTAACCTAAACCTACACATCACCATCCAGCAACCCAAACAAGGCAATAGCTAACCACAGAGTGAGTAACAATAAGTACAACAAAAGTGGAGAAAAACAGCAAGCATGTAAGATCTAAACTAGAGCCCCACCAAGTACCGACCCTCTCGTGTTCGCGCTGTCGTATTCGGGGGGATCGCCATGGTCTCCACCGTCAGCTTGGTAAGTACCTACTACCTGACTACCTGGTAGGTAGGGCTCTACCAAGGTTCGATCGACTCAGCTGCATGGGGGTGTGTTACCTTGTTTTTTGTTTGGTTGGTTGGTTGAGATCGAGATGGGTTGGGAGATACGGGTTGGCCAGTTGGATGGTGGATTTCTTTGTTTATTGTCGGGGTTATGGATACACAGTTGGTAGGCAGTTAGGCTGGAGATGAGAGTCTTGCTTTCTTTGTTTGGGATTGTTCAATGGATCTTATTTGTTTAGGAAGTTTATACAGAAAAGTATGCTCCATCAGCGAGGTCACGTCCAAAAGCCATCTTGACTTGAGAATCAAGTTACTATAAATAAACAAGTAAATAAACATATTATATCCTCACAGGATGGACAGATGCAAAACATCAGGGACACTTACGTCCGGAAAAAGAACCTAGATGGATAATCTCGCCCCTCGCTTCCGCCTGTGTCAGCCTCAGCCCCAGCCTCGTCGCAACGCTTTATGCTAACGCGCTAATCTTCAAGAAGGAAGTACGGAGTAGCGTGGTACCTTTTTTGAGTGGAATGTGTGCGTGTGCGTGTATGTGTGCTAAATACGTGAAAGCTTAGCCTTGTGGTGGATGCGTATTACTGGAGTCTATGTGTATGTTTGTGGCTTTTGGATTATGCATGTCCTGAACATTGTGGGGCTACGGTACCAAGTTATTACGGAGTATGTTTCAATTCTGGAAAATTTAATAGGAAAGTTGGAAGTATTCAAATGATACTTAGTGTCTCCGTGTACGTGCTTCACGGGTATTTTCTGCATCGTCAGGATTTAATATGTAGATGTAGAGGCGGTGTTTTTCTGCACTTTCCTAGGTGACCTGTGAAGGCAATGCAAGATAGAAATAGACAAAAAGAAACAGAAAGAAAGCAATCATAGTATGTAGATAGCCATAAGTATAATACTAATATAGAGAGAAAACCCGCCTGCAGGTCCACAGTCAGAAAAGACAAGCCATCAATGCAATCCAAAACGCTCAGAACCAGAGCCAGAACAAAGGGGAGAATAGAGCGACAGAGACAATTAAAAAGGAACGTAAATAGAAGGCGAAACAGCGAAGAGAATGAAAGAAGTATAGAAGAAAAGAAAAAGTCAATAATCCCTCCGACGATGAATTCGCTTCACGTGATCTTTCATGTTGTCAACCCGGCTGAACACCCGTCCGCATCCACTCCACTCGCATTCCACGAGGGGGTTGTGCTTCGCCTCGTGCCGGTCACGGTCCTTCTTACTGGAGAACCCGCCTGTCACCGCCTGCGGACAGCCGTCGTGGCGGCAGAAGAGGTGCTTGCGGTGGCGGTTGTAGTGCTTGCGCAGGTCGCAGCCGCGTCGGAAGACGGCCGACGACGTGCAGCCCGGGTAGGCGCAGCGCCAGGTGCCGTCCCCCAAGGGGAGACCGTAGCTGGTGAGGTCTTTGGAGGGGGCGTTTTGTTGTTGTTGTTGTTGCTGCTGCTGCTGCTGATGGAGGTCCCAGGAGTCTTGGTGGTGGTGGGACTGGTGATGGTGAGAGTGGGAATTGTAGGCTAGGCTGTTGATGCTGTTTCGGCGGCTGCAGACGCTGCTGGCTGTGGGGACGGGGTAGTAATCGGGACCCGGGTGAATCCATTGATCGGACATGGGGGAATAGGCGGCGCTGGTCGTGGTGGAGGTGGAGGGGGAATGGGAGTGCGAGTGCGAGTGAGAGCCCCGGTTAGGGCTGAGGAGCATGGGATTCTCATACGGCTCGCCGGCGGACAGACTCGGCGGGGTCTCGAGGTCCGACTGGAAGAACGCCGGTGACTGTTGCGCAAAGAGCTGGTCCATGCTGGGGTCGCGCGCTTGGTCGCGCTCCATCTGATAGGCAATGATATCGGACATGTCGTGGAGGTCGGACAGTGGATGGTGGTTATAGATCGCTGTGGAGTAGAGGTTCTGCTGTGAAGGCACCGGCACGGAGCGCATCATTGAGGAGCCAGGTAGGAAGAAGGCAGCGTCGGTCATGGGGACTGATGTGGGGTTGGTTGCAGGGCTCGAAGAGGGTCTGGAAGGTAGAATTCTGCGGGTGCTGGAGGCGTGCCTTGAGTCCATTTTAGTATGAGATGAAGAAACGGGGCCTTCATAAATAACCATGGGGTCAGTGCACGGAAGGAACTATATGGTTTACCTTGTTCTGCTTAGCCTGTGCCCGTTTTGAGATCGCGGATATTTAAATCGAGCCAAGGTGGATCGACAGCAATAAATGGAAACAGCCGAGCTCGGTAGGTTGTCAGATGTGGCTATGCATGTCCCATCGGTCGTGCTGACAGTGACAAGATTAGCTGAGTGAAAGCGACTCTCAGATGACAAGTTGATATAAATACATTTGGTATGCATGTCACGTCGAGTCATCGATGGAGGGGCCGGTTGAAGAAGGAGTCAAGGGACGAGCGTCCTCCAGCTCTAAGCCGTCTACACGGTTTTTACCCAAGCGAGAATAGTATGGCTGAGGGAGATGCCAGTTCTGAACCTCAAACGAGAATGGTGCGAGATTGGAGCTGAAAGGAAATCACCGCTTATATCAGTCGTTCTGGCTCGGTGACCCCGTTGGATTCTCTGGCCACGATAAAATTAGTCCCTCAGTGTCGCGGGGACACTCCGCGGTGATTGGCCATCTAACGGACCTGGGCCATGTCTTCCTGGGGATCAAGGGAGCCTCATTGGATCCGGGGTGACGGGATCTACAATGGGAAACAGACAGTGGCCCGATGGGGAGAGGGAATCAGTCGACATCATGGTAGGGCTGATGAAAGGAGAGCGAGTACGACGGGTATGTCCGGGGATGTCTGTGTCCAAGACGGAAGAAGAAACGGTGGCTTGGATCGAGTCACCCAAGACACATGGTTCCTGTCTCCACCGGCGTGCAGCGTTGGTTTGGTCTTTACCCTAGGATGGTAATGACAGATAGCACCTCGAACGACCCTGAAGAGAGAGGGCTAACCCGTTCGACGAAAGACGAGACCTCCCCCACTACCATTGGCAGCTGTCTATTGACGGGAGTGGAGACCAAATTACCACGGAGGCTGCGAACTAAACTCATGCAGGCAAAAACAGGGGCCAATGTCTTCGCTGGGCACATCGCATCTAATCATAGACCGCCGCCCGAGCCCCAGGGCAGGGCATCGATCGCTACAAATCTGTCGGTGGGGAAGGAGGCTTAGTTTTCGGGAGGCATCCAGACTTCCAGAGAGAATATGCTTTTTGGGGAACATGGAAATCCATGCATCGAACTCCACGCATCCACCGGCCGGAAATGGGGAAGTGCCAAGTAAACACGAGTCTCTTTCTGACCCAGGGAACAGGGGTGTCAGGCGGTCCATACGAGGCTGGCGGACATGGCTGAGGAAAAGGAATGTCGATCCTCAACAATCTGACCGCTCAGAGAGCGGTTGATAAGCCTCAATGCGACCCCACCGAGTGTGCAACCGTTGGAACATAATTAGGCTTAGATCATTGCTCTGTAATCTTCGGCCCTTGCAGCGCCTTCACTGACTGGTTGGTTTCTGGGGGCGTCCATGAACTCGACCGCCCAAAGAGCGGTGTCATCCGCTCGTTGCTGGTCTATGGCGTTCACTAGCTGAAATTAAAAATAAAAAAGCATGTAAATAGAAAGTTACCACCGAGTAAAATCGATGGGGGCCCGGAACCTGAAACCAATCACACCAATGCGAATGTTCACCAAAAGCAAGACAAAACCACGAAAATTCCAGAAATGGGCTAATCAGGCATCAATCTCGACGGGGGTAAGGAGGTGGACTAAGACGTGGGTCCTGCACTGTTTTCTCCTATTCGGGAATAGTTTCCTCTCCTCTCACCCCACCTTAGACACTCGCTGACCGTTGTTGAGGGTCCAATAGCGGAGTGGTGATACCGGCATTGGGTGGTTTGCCCGGGCCATCCTCTACATCTCGATACAGAAGATAATGTTGAACCATAAAAACCACATCAAAGGCGATGCTCACGTTGGACAGAAGAAATTTGACGGGGTTTCCGGTGACGCCGCTCCCGTCGTTCTGAAAGCTCGAGTCGAGGACCAGCTGGATGAGGGAGAGAACCCCACCCATCAAATCTAGGAGAATCTGCACAATGCTCCAGCCGGCCGTGGATTTCCGCTTATAGTTGACCCATGCCTGTGGAACGTACTTGACAATGGTGACGATCAATTTCACGTAGGACAGGGTATAAACCTGTACCCCCTCCATGTTAGAAAGCGAAAAAGAATTCGAAGATTTTCGAGAACACCTACGACATCAATCCACGCCCATGTCGATGGATCATAACCTTGGTTGGGGCCCTGGCGCAGCACAACGAAGACCACCAGGACCACGGCTGCAATCGAGCCCCAGAAAAGACCGGCCACCGGCTTACTCACGCGTTGGAAACGGGACACTTCGAACCCCCAAATCCGGGGCCAAAACTGGGTGTAGGTGATGATGCTGAGGACGACTGCATGGATGGCAAAGGCGAAGTCGTTGAAGCGGACGGTCGGCTCTTCAGCCAAGGGATGACGGGCCGCATACTGATCACGAATAACGGGAGACCAAAGGAACGCGGCCGTATACCCCATGTAGCAAATGAACCCCAGGACGTTGATTGTCGGGAAATCGATGGCGAGTCCCGTCGTCGACCGCCGTCGGAAATTGCTTATTGGTTGGGGATAAAAAGACGCAGACCAGCAAAAAGTACTGGCAAAGCAGACGCGGGTTAGTCTTATCTCCGCGGGACCGGGTCATCAGAGGTCGATATCCCTCCATTCACATACTATATCCACCCTAATAGTCTACAGACCCAAGAAGTCAGCCGTTATCGTCCTTTCCCTGACTCTCCCCACGACGGTCAGCACGCGAGGGACGGGACAGTTGACGTTACCGGGACAGCGCCTTGAGAAAGATCTCGAGCTGAGACATGCTGAGAGACTGGCTGCAATGATAATGATGATGATGAAGTATTTACAGATGCGAGATGGAAGGATGTATGACAGAAACCCCCAAACATGAGGGGATGGTAGTATTCATACACCCAACGACGACGATGAATTGATCACCTGGACTGATAAGATAAAGACCACGTGACCCCTAGAGATAGTGCAGCTGAGTCAGCACCCGGTTGTCCTGGTTATGCGCTGGCACGCTAAACCCGAAACGGCAAACAGTTGATATGCGGACCGGACGGTGGATCTCGATCGCATTCCACCGATCAATTCTCCATCTTCTTCCCTGGTTCTCTTCGATCGTTCTTGTTATTCAATCTCAAATTGTCCGTCCTGCAGTTGGTACACGGTCTAGGTCTAGACCGGAGATAAGTTATTGGCCTCCTCGCATCGAACCACGATTGCTTTCCATCCCTTCCGTTTCAGCTTCCCCGCTCTCATCTTACTCGGCCATTGTTTTTATTTCTCACCCGTTGCCGCCGACTATTTGTACGCCCTCGACGCATCGAAACAACTGATAACCATCGCGGTCGCATCCCAATCCCTCTCGATTCTTTTGTCTTCGTCCTGTCCCCGGATTGAATCGGTAAGCGCTGCGAACGTCGATTGACTGGTGCGATCGGTGCATGGTGGATTCTCCGCAGTGGGGGATCTCGATAGATCTCCGTGGGGATATCCATACCGACGACCGCGAGCGATTACGGAGCCGCCCCAGGAAACGCGATGTCGTCCAATTCCGATCTCACAGAGCCGGGCAGCAGCACCTATGCCTCGAACACACTGCACGTCGGTGATGGGACATGGGACTCCGGACGCGATACGTTCCTGCTGCCCAATCTCATGGGTGTGAACTTCGAGACGATGCGATATAACGGTATGTCCAGGTCTGGAATTCTAGGAGCGTTCGTCGTACTCATTGTGGTCTAGGGATGGGAAACCGCTTCAGAGACATGCCTCAATACCACACCTTCGTCATCGCTCATGCCGTCATCGCAACGATCGTGTTCATGGGGATTGTACCACTCTCGGTGATGCTCATTCGATACTACTCCCGTTCGAATCCGTTCTGGGCTTTCAAGTTGCATGTCTGGTGCCAGGTCCTGACTCTGTTCCTGACCACTGTGGTCTTTGTCCTGGGCTGGTTTGCGGTGGGTCCGCGAAGGAGCCTGACCAATCCTCATCATGGGATCGGTCTGGCCATCTATGTGATGGTCATTGTCCAAGTTCTTTGGGGCTGGTTGCTCCACAAGGTAGAAAGCAAGCGCGAGCGAGTTCATGTCCCTCTGAAACTAGTGGTAAGTCCTGCGAAATCGTCTCATTGCGCGACTCTTCTGATCGTTCTAGTTGCATCGATGGTTGGGCCGTGCCCTAGCCCTCCTGGGCCTCATCCAGATCCCCTTAGGACTCACCCTGTATGGCTCCCCGAAGTCATTGTTTATCCTGTTCGCGCTTGCGGCCTTCGGCCTGCTGCTCGCCTTTTTCGTGCTATCCTACCTATACGACACAGATGGGTATCACATGGGAAGTGACTACGACAGTCGCCATAGCTACATTTCCGGTCCCTCGGCTCCCCCGGATCGTCCTCAACACAACTTCGGTCGGATGGCCGCCGCGGGCGCGGGGGCCGCTGGGCTGGCTGCGCTATTCAGGCGTCGCTCGAAGAGAGACCATGATGACTCGCAAGTGTCTTACACGGAGGATAAGTATTCCGACGAGGAATCGCGCCGTGGCGGCTGGGGCGGCAAACTTTTCAAGCTGGGCGCGCTGGGTGGCGGTGCCTTCCTTGCTAAGAGGCTGTTTGACCGGCGTCGCGATCGAGACGACGATACAGAATCGGGCCGGTATAGTCGCGCCCACACGCGAAGTGACAGTATGACCGAGGCGACCATGAGCCGGATGGAAGACGGACGGCGGCCGGAGCCAACTCACCGAACGCCTCTGAACCGACCCCCAAGTCGACCCCCAAGCCGACCACAGAGCCCAGGATCATCAGAGTTCTACGATAGCACCTACCTTTCCCAAAACGATCACGGCGGCACCCACAAGGCGCGCAATGCTTTTCTGGGCGCCGGCGCGTTTGCGGCCATCAAAAACATATTCAACCGCCGCAGAGGCGACGACGACGATCAACGTCGCATAGAGGAACTGCGTCGTCGGGAGATCGAAGACGAGAGACTGGCTCGAGCAAATAGCAAGCGCCGATATACCGGTGACGGTTATTACCCGCAGAACCGAAGAGACAACCGGAGAACCCAGTCCTTCTCAGCCACCGATCTCACCAGCGACATGACACGCCCCCCTCGTGGCCCTGCCCACGGCCACCCAGGCCCCGCTGCCTACTCCGGTCCTGTCGACGGCCCACACTCCGAGCTACCCCACGCTACACCAATCCACCACCCCTCGGATATACCACCACCCGACGTCTCCGACTTCACTGCCGGACCGGCAATGGGCGCGGCTCCCGGCCCCCACCGTCGCCGAAGCGGCAGCAGACACCGAGAAGACAACGTCGAGTCGCCCCCCGTCTCCCTCAAAGTGAAGATGCACGAAGACGGCCGACACGTCACGCTCCGCAGGCTCACAGAGGAGGAAGCAGCCGCCAACCGCGAAAACCGGCGCCGAGACCGACGGAGCTCCCGACGCCGTACAGGAAGCGCGAGCTCGCTGTCCGGCAACGAGAGCGGATATTCCCGTTGGCGGCGAGTCGAGGAACTCGAGCGCCAGCAACAAGAGCAGATGCAGCGAGAACAGGAAGCCGCCGCTGCCGCTTCTACCGTCCCCCCCGCGATGCATCCCCCGTCGAACATGGACATGAGCCACATGGCACCTCCCCCACCGCCCCACGTCCCTTCCAGCCTGCCCTACGGCCCCGGCAGTGTCACCTCCCCTGGCACTTGGACGGGGACGGAAGCCAGCGGTGACTACGCCAATAATCGGCGGAGAAGACGTGCTGAACGAGCCCGCACGCGACAAGAGCGTCAGCAGCCCAGCGTGGACTTTACTTAAAGCAGTACAACCAGCCTGTCCTACCCTGCCCTACATTATCCCCCCCTCCCCCCCTCTCTTGCCCTACCCACTTACCCTTATCATGAACGACGAACGACATCCCTCTCCGCAATCACCACGAAGACATGGTAAGCTTATGTCGCGAGCATTGAATTTTCTATTTCCTTCTGTGTTCATTTTCTGTTTCCATTTCATGTCTATTTATGCCTTTTCACTATAACGACCCTTACTCAACCACTACCCACGACCTCGAAGATCACGAAGAAAAAAACGACCCCAAAAAATGACAAAAAAAAATGACCCCAGATCCCATGCCTACAGCCCATGACCTCTGAACACTACGAATCAGGCAAACAAAAACCGAATACCCTACCTACCTACCTACCCACTGAATGATGTCTCCGTCGCAATGTACTTACTTATTCATCTACCTACCCCCCCACCATCTATACCAGAACGAGCCAATCTAGTATAAATGATGGATGTACGTTTTGGTCTTCCTGCCCCCCTTTTGGCTTGTTCAAATGACGATGTTGGATGGATGGCCATCATATTATGAACTCTTGCTTTTGGTTCTTTTCTTTTCACTTTTTTTTCCCTTTTGCCTTGGTCCTCTCATTCTCCGTAGAGAGAGTGTGTTGGTTGTTGGGATTTATCGTTGCTCTAATCCTATGCACATAGTATGAAGAATGTCTTATGTTTAACTGTCTGTATACACCTCTATGTATGTATGTATTCATTGTTTTGTTCTTTCAGTCTAGATAGAGCCTGGATAGAGCGACTCGAAATCTGTAATGTATTATGGAGCCTATCCATAAATTCATCACAATACTATCACATCTGTTATGCCATCATCGACAGATGAAGTGTCTTGGATAAACAAGACAGACCAATGTAGTAAATAATTCAGTACTCGGCGTACTCTACATCAAGGCTTTTTGTGAAAATGATCTGGTTCTTTTAAAAATTAATATACACATGACAATCAGGTAGAAGTGGGCCCATATATAATACAATTTAGTGTCGTGAAACCGCCATCGAGATCGCCCAAGCATTCCGTCATCGGATACCACGCCCTGCAAGTCATTCTGCGTAGTTCGTAATGTGACCCGTGGGCTTTGGGTATATGTATACGACAAAACGCTTGGGAGGGGGAAGCAAAAAGAAAATTAAAAGGATAAGGAACCTACAAAGAAAATAGGAAGAAAAGAAGAAAAGAAAACGCGATCATTGCAAGGATTGGCAGACGTGGCAAAGGAGCTGACTGAAATTCAATGAACCCTTTCCAGCTCAAACCCGAGGTCAACGCGAGGAGCACTCTGCAAGCAGGAGAGACAGTCTCTGACGGACGGCGGAAGCCTGTGCGTGGGAGTATCGGTGCGCAGTGTTTCCAATTCTTGGAGAACAATGTCCATGAATTGAGACAGCAGCCGATGTGCGCGATCAAGGGCTCCAGAAAAGAGGCTCAATGAGAAAATATAGAGATTGGCAGTGATGATCAAAACGACGACATAGAGAAGCAGCCCAGGTATATTTAGACTGATTTGATACTCGTGGGTGCGAGCCGTCTGGGGCCTGTGATTCTCTGCACCTTCCCCATGAGACAAGCTTATCCACACCTGGCAATGATAAAAGCTCCATTTGAACAACGGGCCTTGCTCCAGCTCCTCGAGCAAAGGGAGGTAGCTTCTACCGATTCGTTTCAAGGTCTCCGAAGTGGCCATACTATCTGTAGACCCCCCTGTCGCTCGGGAGCCTCGTGGTGGGTTGTCTGTAGCACTCCACAACCTGCCGTACCAAACAAAACCAGGTACATTTGCCTGGCATGGCTCCGGGCTCATATTAGGTGGCGGTTTAGCTGTGCGATAAGCATGAAGGCCGCCTGGATCCCTAGATGTGTAGTCCACCGACGTGCGTAAGCTTTTCAAGGAACTTCGACGTAGAGTCCGCGCAATGTAACGTCTCTGGTTGAGTTTTATTCTGTTTGACGATTTCTTCAGCTTTTCTGCTATTACGTGGTCTACTTCATGACCCGATTCAGGTGAATCATTGGATGGGATTTGGGTACTCTTCGGCTTCGCAAGGCTCAAAGGTGTCGTCGTATGGCAAAGACTGCTCGACTTCCGGCATGATCGATGCGTGTTCTGGGAAAGTGGTGCCGCGGGGCTTGGGCGGCTGTTTGCTGGTGAATTCGAAGCAACAGGTTCTGTGCTTGATAGGAAGGTAGGTTTGTGTGGCTCCAATGAGAGCGGACTTGTCCCATTTTTAATAATGGAATCATCGTAGTTCTCGAATATACCGGTCAGCCAGGCTAATGCAGTTGGCTCTGCCAGTAGAGACGATTGAGAGGCTTTATCCCGAGACTTATTTGAGAAGAGGGGAGAGATTTTTCCACCCCGAGCCTCGGGTGTGTTCTGGGGGTTCAGGGGCATTTCCGGTCCATCGTATAGAAGATCACTGTCCGTCACTTCGGCTAGCAAGTCCAGATTTGAACTAGGAAACGGTATTTCGACAACCGGCGAGCGGACGTTTCCTTTGCCAGATACTGTTTGATTTGGGTCATTGTCATGCCCAGCTTGGCAAGTATCACTTTTCTGGGCATCGCTGCAGCATGGAACCGCTGGGTTGTGTTCCTCTGCTGGCAGGTAAGAGGCCGGATCTGGAGATGATGGTGGGTTGAGCGGCGTCGGATGGGAGGAGAGGCTCGTCGAGTTGCAATCTAGCGTTTTCGGTACAGAGGGCGAATGTGACTGCATCCTGACCGTTCTACCGCCCTTTGGATGTTCAGATTGTTGCTGTGTAGTATCAGTTCATAGAAACGACGTCCGTAGAGAGGTAGGCTGATAAGAAGCGAAAGAGGGAGAGCAGGGGATGTAGAAAGCATTCGGAAAGAAGGCGGTGGGGAGAAACGCTATCGGACGCGCTCAACATCCATTCGGAAGGAACGACCCAACCTTAATGAAAAACAGCCTAAATATTAAGGTCACAGATACCCAGAAAAGTAGGTGACTGGATAAGTACTGCAAAAAGGTACTAGAACAGAGATAATCTATTTGGATGGACGCTTGGTGAAGTATCAGTGAAACTCGCAATGGAGCTGTTATAATTCTACACGTTCAGAGCTGCAATCAAAAGTGGATATGTACACCAGGTATCTATTTGAGCACAGCCTGCAGGGTCTCCAGCACCTATTGCACGATTAGCCGCTGATGTAGTTATGATCTTCGGGTCGGAACGGCTTACCTCGAGCTCGATCTTAGCCTCAGCAATATCCTGCTCGCTGCCGTTGCCACCGGCAATCTTCTGGGCCTCGGCGATCTGGTTCTTGACGGCCTACAGAAATAATCCATTAGTATAATGTGATAGGTATGTCTGGGCGCGGAACATACGTCGGCGCTGAAATCTTCGAGAGGGAAACCCTCGACGGCGTTGACGCTCAACTGGGAGTTGGGCTGGACAACAGCGAAGCCACCGGACACTACAATAAGAAGAAATATCAGTGTTAGAGTTGCTTTTCACAATCGGACCGTTTGTCGGCCAGGGCGATGCGAGGCTCCGGAGAAGCGGGCATCGGATGATATGTCGGACGTACGGAAAAACTTCTTGTTGGCACCACTCTCCTCGATAACCTCAACGAGACCGGGCTTGAGCTGCTCAATCGAGGGAACGTGGTTGGCGAGGACACCCATCTCGCCGGACTCGGCGGGGATGTTGACCTGGACACTGTAGGGAGAAAGAATCGATGAGTATGGGATCTCGTTCAGAGAGGGGGGGCGTAAGGTCCTCCGGCGAATCAAGGAAATGGCAAGGGCAAAGGCAGGTTGACATACACGCCGGTCGACTGGAAGATGGTCTAAAGGGAAGATTTCTTGGTCAGTTTCGAACACATGCGCGCGTGTAAGTGGGTGGTCCTGTTCGAAGGGTCGTACCTGGTGAGGGAGAACCAGAGACAGCTTCAGCTTGTCCGAGACGGCCTCAGCGTAACCGCGGCGCTGGAAAGGAGCGCCGAAGGCAGCGGGACGGGCCCTGAGGGCAGCGCGAGCGAAACGGAGAGAGCTCATGGTGCAATTGGGTGGATAGAAGCGGTGGTGATAGTATCCCTCTGGAACCTGGGTTGAAGTGCAAAGGTCGAAGTCGGATGCCGGTTGTTCCCTAGCGGCTCTTGCGGTCACGTGGCCCGACCGTTTCCCGGACCGAACAGCCACACCCCGTGATTCACTCTTTTCTTCCTCTGCCTCATCACATATGGTTGTCTGTCGGTTTTCTTCTTTGTTTCTCATTGATACGGAGACACACTGGTAGAGAGCATTTATATGTTACGGTCAAAATAATGAATACTACGAGGTTTATTCCCGACGTGTACCTCCATTCTTCGTCCCTGCGGCTGTCCGAGGACTTGATTTGCCTGGGGCGACATCAAAGACGCTGGGAGTTCTTACTGCCTAAAGACTGATTTGATTTCAACTCTGTAGTTGATCACACCTCACTTGCTTGACTTGTTTTTGTCCAGACGATTGTCTAAACCTTTGATATCACGTGATTTGAGAACCGCAATACTCCTTCAGGGCATTCTTTTCAGATAACTGGTGATACGCGAGAGCGTTCTCAAGTGGTTTATAGTCAACTTTGTCCATGGCCAAACATTATATACTAGACTATACAACAATAATGGTTTTGTCTTGAACATTGAATAAATCCCCAGACGATTAGACTTAGACAATCGCGACGCTCTTGAGGTTGCTGAGTCACCGATCACGGGATCCCATCTAGTTATCCTCGCGAGACGACAAAAGTTATGGCAACTCCAGCCATTTGACTCAATGACACGAAGTAACCAGATAAGATATACCGCTTTGCCCAAAATTCTACCACGCATGACCATCACATGCTATTTTGAAGCAATAACGAGAATACAAGAAGAGAGTCGGCAGAAGATCGTTGCCTGAGGATAGTAGATTACATAATGTCCGAATGCCGCAACGGACCAATCACCAGCGCTAACCGTGCCCGGTAAGCGAAATCCCACACAAAAAGGATAGTGGGAAGCCCTAGCCGAAGCGCTGCTGGCCGGACGGCCCATTGCTTCAATCTCAGGATACCCTCACTCGCCAACTTTCCGTCAACCGTCTCCCAGTTGCGACAAAATCCGACAAGATGGCCAGTACGTGATCCCTTCGACATTATGTTTTCTCAGGCGTCCATCCTTCTCGAATATGGATGATCCGATGAAAATGGGAATATTACTCCCACGTCGCTCGGAATGAATCGCTGACGAAGGTCTTCCCTTTCTACAGAGTCGAAGAACGCGTCTCAGCACCACAACAGCCAGAAGGCTCACCGTAACGGGTGTGTATTTCCCGGTTGATCTGATCGGATGTATTGCGAACGGGAATCGAACCAATGGATGTGGCAGTGTTTGACGGCCGGAGAGAACCTCTTCGAATGACGTTGATGGGACTTGCTCTTGATGCGAACAAACATGCCACATTCAATCTCTCGCGACATCTTCCGGCCTTGTATCCGTCGGAATACACCGCTGACTGCTCCCTCCTCCCAACAGTATCAAGAAGCCTAAGACCAACCGTTACCCCTCCCTCAAGGGTGTCGACCCCAAGTTCCGCCGCAACCACAGACACGCTCTTCATGGCACCATGAAGGCTCTGGTACGTGGAAGACTCTTACCTCTCCTATCCCACGACATCCACACGAACACCTCCCACCCGATCCAAAACCACAGTCTCGGATTGAAGATGCATATCGCTAACACCCACAACAGAAGGAGCGCAAGGAGGGCAAGCGCGAGGTCGCATAAATCAGGTCCACTACTAAATAATATAGAAAAGACCCGAAAAATTCTGAAATGAGAGCGATTTCGATCTAGTCGGCAGCTGTTTCTTTTACCCTTTACTCTCCCACGTGCGATGACAATGAAAGCGTCCCTCCTGTCCTGTCGGATAGCCTGGCTGGGCTGGTTCCGCGACGGTTGTTATATACAATAACCAACCCCCAAGTCCCATTCTTCGATCCACGCCATCATCCTCCCTTTCCTGGCTCTGTGATTTCTCCTTGATCAGATTCGAGGAATGGGCTGGTCGATTGATGGAAGTAGTTCTGCTTTTGCGTTTTGTTTTGTTTCGTTATTCAGGCATATGTGTGTACAGCACCGCGGTTTCACCCCGTACGCGTTAGCTGAAGGATTTATCAACGTGCCGAGATCAGATCCCAAGCCCTCCAATTACCAAACACCCTACATCTCGTTTTCTTATGGTCGAGGGTGCATGGACGGAGGGCTACAGATTGTTCGTAGTTTTTTCAAGAGTTTTGAGAATCCATATGATTCAATATTATGCAATGCAACGCTTATCTTTTATAATCTCCAAACCAAAATGCTCCAAACCATAAAACATAACCGCCTACATATGCATCCTCAACCAGCCTTCCAAACAATCAACTTCTTATCAAACCCCCCACTAACCAACCACTCCTCACGAACAATTTCACCACCATCCCCAACCACATCAACCCAGCCCGCCCAGATAGACCGCACCTTATACCCAGTATCATGACCATCCTTAAGCATCACAGCGACCTTCCCCGTCCTTCTCTCAACACCCCGAATCACCCCATCATCACCATTCACCCAGACCCCAGATCCATCAGGCCGCCATACAACCTGCGGGGTGGAGTACGCCGTCTGCGGCGCAAAGGTATTCGCCTGGATGAGTATGGCCGCGTCTTCCCTATTCTGCAGCGACAGGGCCGCAAGCGCCTGCGTGGCCTGCGTGGCATGCGGCTCGGTCTCATCTTGACCTGGGTTCTCCGACTGCGATGGGAATAGTAACCGCACGAGCAGGACTTTCATGTGCGGGGTAGTTGACGCCGCGACGGCGAGGAGGCCCGGGTCGTCGGGGCTGAGGGCTAGACACGATGGCGAGAAGGCCACCCAGGCGTTGGAGTGCGGGGCGAGGTTCTGCGTCCCGAGGAGAGCGCACTCGTAGGGTGTTGGCGCACTAGAGCCCTGGACCTGATAGTAGTAGATATGTGTCGAGTCGCGCCGGGAGACAAGCAAAATGAGCTCTCCCGTGTCGATGTGGCGGACAAAAAGCATGGACTCTGGATTAGACGCCAGGCTGATATACGCAGTAGGGTCCCCGAGGGTGACACCACCGCCAGTCTCCGGCTCCTCGATGGGAATACTCAGTCTGTACAGAACGATTTTCGAGTCCCAGCCAGCCGTAGCAACCCATACTGCATCCTCCTCTTCATGCGCGACCACTTTGACCGCGTATTTCGCATGGTCCTTCCTGCAATCCAGCGTCTCCGTGCCCCTCTGGAGGAGCACTTGGCCTGACATATTCGTCAAGAGAACGTATCTGCCATTTCGAACAGTCGTATATGACAAGATTGGCGAGTCGGAGAGGCTCGAGAACGATTTGACGATGTGGTTTCCCGCGGCGGTCGTGAATAGATGGAGCTGTCTGTCTGCGCCGGTAGCAACGAGATATGCGCCGCTATCTTCTGCTTCTGTTTCTTCCTCCCCCTCTTGTCTGTCACCGCCGACTGCCTGCTTCCACGACTCTACAGAGCATGCCAACAGGTTCGCGGAGTTGGGCGTTTGAATGGGATTCGGTTTCGTGGGCGCTACAAGCAACACCTTTAGTTAAGGCACGCAAACGAAACGTGAAATGTGGGATATATGTACACACCTGGTTCACTCCACTCCCCTCGCTCCTTATCATCTCCCCCATAACGCTCAAAATTCACGCTCTTGTCAAACGCCTTCTTCTCCTCCAGCACCCCCTCAATGGTCCAGCTGCTCTCGCCGTGGTTGTTCTGGCTGCTGCTGCTGCTGCTACTGGGTTGCCCCACGTTGTTCGGGAGGCCCGCCTCCCGGATGAATGCGCGGAGCGTCTCGGTGTAATTATTTGTCCGTAGAAAGCGCGCCACGAGAGTGCTTGGTAGGGAGGGGGTCCGGGACTGGGACTGGGAAGTCATGGTCGCTGGCTGTCTTTTAGAGTGGGACCGAAGTCCCTGGGATAATGTTTGGGGGAAAGTGGGATGGAGCGGTGGTGCCGCTCTATCACCACCGCTCTATCGGGTAAAGTCAAGTCAACCGCGGGGGATCTGGATTCTGGAGTGATCTCCGCGGTCTCTCGATGCATTTGTTTACAATTGTTTTACGGGGGCTTAGAATGAGGATGATAGATTTAGTCAAATCACATGGTATAAAATTAATTGGTATCACGATGTTTTGAGTGGCGTCACTAGTATTTTCCCCATATGCAAATTCCCCGAATATAACAACGATTATGGCTCATAAGATGGTGTGTATATGATCATTCATGGCGAATGTGTCCGAAAATCCTAATTAACCAAACAAATCCTCAGCCTTCCGCCGGGGGCCTCCTCGTCCCTCGATCTTATCGGAAAACAACTCCTTGTTCGCATTGTTCCCGGCCCTGCCGCTGCTGTTATATTTATTCGGGAAGAGTTCGCGGACAGACGCGCCCCGTCCTTTGATCGAGATCCCCTCATCTGCAGACCCGCGGATAGAAAACCCTTGGTCCCGACCAGAGGACCCTCGAATACGGGCACCCGCTGGTGCTGATGAATCCGGGAAAAGTTCGATGTTTCGTTTGCGCTGAGATGGTGCCTCTTCCTGTTGTCCGTCAACTAAAGGAAGGGAAATCCTCCGGGCGAAAAGGTCTGCAGTCTCGTCTGCAACATCGATCGCGTCGGAACGACGGTGGTTGCTGACCTTGTTTGGGAAAAGTTCCTTCTTGAGGTAACTTGAAGTGGGCTTGTTCGGGAACAGCTCCCGCGGAGCTTCGTTGTCACCCGTACCGGACGAGGGAAAAAGCTCCTTTCCGAGGTTGCGACGGCCAGGCGACCGTTCGCGGAACCGTCTGCGCGAGGCGCGCTCGTCAGGTTCCGAGTATCCATGTTCCACCAAGGTGTCTCGCCCGGGCGACGCGCTGCGGTTGCGAAGACGACCAGACGATCGCCCTTCGTCCTCGGGGAACAGCTCCTGGTGTCCTCGTTGCGGTCGTCTATCGAAATGGTCGCTGCTCGTCGCGCCCCCTTCATCGTACATGCTCGCGCCAAATTGCTCATCCGCATCGCGGTCCCGTCGTCGGCGCAACTCCCGATCGTCAAATCGTCTTCGTCTATAATCACCATCGGCACTATCCCCACCTTGACGCCGTCGATCTGCAAGCTCCAGTCGTAGTTTCTCGCGCGGGTCGTGCTCCGGATGCATGAGATAGAATCGACTGGACTCGTGGGCGCGTGCCTTTTTGCGATCTGTCTTCACGGCCGATCTCACCTGAAGAACCGAGTCGGGGTGGCTGGCTAGCAGCTTGGCTGTACGCAAGCGCAGGGCGGGTAGGGAGGACGCGTCTTCTTCTTCGGTGATTTGTGTCAAAGCGGAGAGGGCTTGAAGGCCAACATCTGCTGATGAGTAGACCAGGTTCGCGGACGTGTCGTCAATCCATTCGACACGGCTCGGCTTCTCTCCAGCGAAGTGGCTCATTGAGAATTCTTTGATGTTGTCTGTGGTCAATTCGTCGACGCCTCTAACGTGAACTTTTTCATACAGCACTTCTTCGGGGTCTACCGCGCCTTCGGCGGCGGTAGATGCCACGGCCATGGGATCCTGAACGGTCTCGCTTTGCTCATTTTCGGGCATGGGACCTAGGTCCAGGTCCATATCGATATCCATAGAAGCGTCCATGGCGCTGGGGAATGGATGGTTACCGTAGGAGGGTCCCGGTTGGAGAGGTGTGTCCGCACTGGCGACGACCTCCATAGTGGGGTCTCAAGCTGGATCGAGTGTGATTGTGAAGTTACTCTTCAGAGCAATTGCAGAGCTTAATAACCAAATTGAATTTCAACGGGGAGTAGCAAGATATAAATAAAGCAAGAGTGAGGTGGAGGGTTGAGGCGAAATGATCGCCAAGTGATGGAGCTTGTCAGATTCGGCAATGAGAATGAGACGTTCTTCTCTCACCGCCCGGTCAAGTTGTGGCGGAGTTGACCGTTTGACATCATTGGTGTGATTTAGAGGTTTGTTGGTGAACTGTGGAGTAGTTACAACGGTCTCCTGGAAGGCTGAGTAACTTAGTTTTTTGACATGTGTATCTATTGCGATGCCCTTCTCACGTCCGCCATAACAGTTGCTGGTTGCATGTAAACTGTTGAGGTCAGTCATGTGGAAGAAGCAGTGACTGGCAACTGGCCAAACGGTCAGCTGACCTGCGGCGTTTGCAGCCCTTTCCCCATACATTTGACCATCTTGTACAAGCCGTAGACATTGATTATTCTACAAACTAAATCACCATTGACTATATCTAGCCCTGCATAGCTAGGCCCCGTATAGGGTGTACACACAATTGAAGAAATCAAGCTTAACTGCAATGTTGATATGCTGGTAACACTACTCCGTAACCAAGTCCCAGTCCTCATTCTTATCTACTGGCATTCTATTCCGTCTGTTCCTTCTCGTCCCCCACGCTCCTTTTACGCAGCGCATTCCCATCATACACATTGATCTCATAGTCGGCAAACTTCCTGGCAGACACGCCCTGATGAAACATGACATCCAACTCATCGTAGGTCCGACCCCTGCATTCAGGGAGTCGGAAATAAGCCCAGATCGCGGTCAACGTGGCTGTTGCAAACCAAAAATAGGCCGTCCGCCCCTTCAAATCGGCCTCGGTCGGGTTGATCAGGTACGGCTCGATAACGTTCGCGATGATCTGGGCGATGTTGTAGATGTTTCGAGACAGGCACACCGACTTAGCGCGCAGTTGAATAGATGACGTCTCAGATATGATGGTGAAGGTAATGGGACCAAGCGTAACCGAATAGGTGAAGAGCCACACAAGGCACATTGCAGCTTGACCCCATTTCGCACCGCCAGATTCGGAAGCAGAGGCGATCACGCCGATGATCAGCAGTAGGCAGGCCAAGGTAGTGATGCCACCCACGTACAGTTGGCGACGACCAAACCATCCCAGCAAGAACCACGAGATGATCGTCCCCACAAACGCGATGGCGGTGCCGCCTATTGCGATTTGATATGCTCTGCTCGTATCAATTCCAGCCTGGACGAAGAAGTAGGTCGGTGTGTAGGCAAATGGCGCGCCAGAAAGTACTTGTCCCGCAAAGGCCAGACACACGATTTCGGTCCGGCGTCGGTCGACGCCGCGGAAACAATCCAGGTAGCTCGAACCTGCGTCCATTTCCTTCTCGATATCAAGTGTCTGTTTCATTTGAGCCACCGTTTTCTGGTGGGATTCGCGATCTTTATTGTCCAGCTTCCCGAGGGCCTTATGCGCATCATCCATCTTGCCATTTCGCACCAGCCACCACGGTGATTCCGGGGCAAACAAGATAAGGATGAAGAGAGGGACCGGCCATATCCACTGCAGAGCATAGGCAATCCGGTAAGACCACTCATTTTCGATCTTCAATAGACCGTAAAGCGCACCGGATGCGATGAATTGGCCAATCGCCCAGCACAGGTTCACATAGCACGTCAGGACTCCACGCAACGCTAGTGGACATACTTCGGAGGCATAAGCAGGCCCAGTCGTCGCAAACACACCCCAAGTGAACCCACACAAGATCTGGCCGACTAGGAGGACTGGTGCCGACGGGGCGAAGAACAAAATGAAGATGAACCAGTTCATGAAAAACAGCGAGCCCAAGAGGACTTTCTTGTAACCATATTTTGTGGACAAGAAGCCGTTCAAGAAACCGCCGATGACAATGCCCACGTTGGCACCGTTGCTGAGACCAGCTTGCCAGGGCCCGGATACCTCGTAGCCATCTTTATCCGCCCGGTACTCCCCGAACTTCTGTTGAAACGCGGGATATGCGAAGAACTGGAAGATCAGCCCTAAGATGATATATCACTGTCAGAACTCTCCAAAATCCGAAGGAAACCGCACTGAGGACAAGTGTTGTTCCTACCGACGTCGTATCCTTCCATGATAATGGTCAGAGAAATCGCTGCGGACCACAAAACAGCCTTTCGATTGGTCTTCAGGGCTTCCCAGAATGACGCCTGATGCTCAGCTTCGGAGGCCTGTTGAGCTTCATTCTTGACGAGATCAGAGTGCTCTAACTGAGCACTTTGCTCTTTTTTAGAGTCATTTTCTGCCTCCATTGTTCGTTCCACGAGTGAATCGCTCGATTGTCCTTGAAAGTCGTTCCCAAAGACTGTCCTGGGAACTGCAAGGGGCCACGGCGGGCTTATATCGAGGATGATTTCTATAAATCAAACATCCCAGTGATCGAGGCTTGACGAGGCTTAGCAGCCACCATACGATTAAGTCGTCGTCCTGGCGCCGCCAGGGAGCTTCTAGTATAGTGGCACATAGATCCCCGCATTTCTGTTATTTTTGAAGCCAGGGTGTTGGTGGAATCTAGAGGCCGTCTAGTCGACCATTGGCCACCATCCCTGCTGTCGTCGAGTCACATTCTCAGACATCGTCCTTGGTCTTATTTGCAACGCTTCATTTAGCCGGAACCGATCCTGCCAGAAACTCAGAATGAGTAAATGGAACGAGTCTAGTTACCCATGATGAGGGAGGGCAGAAGTACGACTGCATGTGATGATCGTCATGATCCTTCTGAGCGCATCGCCATGTCAAAGGTGAATCGTCCATTCTTATGACAAGAGAAGCTATGACGACGGAAAGCTGCATCAAAGCCCACGACGACCCAGTAGTATTGAAGGCCAAAGCCCAGGAATCGTGGATGAAGAGACAATGCGGAAAACAAAACACTAACCCGTGGTCAAGTCGTTTAAATCACGGTGCTTTCCCCGCCTCGTGGCCGTCGCATTTATTGGCCAATTAATCAAGACTTTAGGCTATAATCCCCAACTCGATCTTGACCAAGTGTTTTCCCGGTGTTAATGTCAGTTGCTGCACGGGGTATTTTAAACGGGTCATGCTCAGAGACATGAAATATCCCACCACTCATGCTGGTCCATCCAACGAGGGGAACTAACGAGGAGCACGGCAGCTAATGGGTTCAGGATTTGGTGACACGACTGCAGCGGGGCAAAGTCTGTGCATGAAGTTGGGGATTGGCCTACTCTTATGGAACAGGTTGTACTGCAGTTGGGGAAATGCGGATCGATGAGGGGAAATGACGAAGCAAATCAATAGAAGTCTGTTGCTCTTAACTGACCAGCAGTCCGTTGAGATGCGACTGCAGATTTGGACTCTCCAGGTTTCTCAGGTCAATCAAAACCAATTGTCCTTTCAATAACAAGCTTTCATCTGTTCTCCCATCATGCTCTTCGCCGAAGACGACAAGCTAGTCTTTCGATTTGACGACCATCTCCTTTGGATACAGCCATGGGGCGAGAATGCGTTTCGCATCAGAGCCACAAAGCAGGCATCCATGCCGACTGAAGACTGGGCTCTGTCTGAAAAGACGAACCTAGCCCAGCCACCGTCAATTGACATCCAAGCCGGCAAGGATGCCAGCATCTCCAATGGCAATATCAAAGCAACGGTCTCCCACCGCGGCAAGATAATCATATACGATTCCAAGGGAAACAAACTTCTGGAAGAGTACGCACGTCATCGCCGCGATCCGACCGACCCGAAATGCAGCGCTTTGGAGGTCGAGTCCCGCGAGCTGCGGCCAATTCTGGGAGGGGACTTCCATCTCACGATGCGGTTTGAGTCGCTGGACCCCAAGGAGAAGATCTTCGGCATGGGCCAGTATCAGCAGCCCTTCCTCAATCTGAAAGGGGCCGATCTCGAGCTAGCGCACCGCAATTCCCAGGCCAGTGTGCCGTTTGCTGTTTCTTCGCTCGGGTATGGCTTCCTGTGGAATAATCCAGGCCTTGGGCGGGCTGTGCTAGGGACAAACACCATGAGCTTCGAGGCATTTTCGACAAAGTCATTGGATTACTGGGTAGTTGCAGGCGACACTCCGGCAGAGATTGAAGAGGCCTACAGTAAGGTGACCGGTCACGTTCCCATGATGCCGGAGTACGGACTGGGCTTTTGGCAGTGCAAACTTCGCTACTGGAACCAGGAGCAGTTGCTTGAAGTGGCGCGTGAGCATAGGCGACGCAAGGTTCCGTTGGACGTCATCGTCGTTGACTTCTTTCACTGGAAACACCAGGGAGAATGGAGTTTCGATCCCAAATTCTGGCCGGATCCAGGTATGGCGATCCAGTCCGCATCACTTGAAGCGAGACAAATCACTAGAAACAAGACGAAAGCTAACTCCCCACACAGACGCGATGGTCAAGGAGCTCAAAGAAATGAACGTCGAGCTAATGGTATCAATCTGGCCAACGGTCGAGAACCTCTCAGAGAACTACCCCGAGATGCTCGAACGAGGACTCCTAATCCGGCACGACCGTGGCATGCGAGTCGCCATGCAATGCGACGGAGACGTGACGCATTTCGACGCGACGAACCCCGAAGCCCGAAAGTACATCTGGGAAAAGGCCAAAAAGCACTACTACGACAAGGGCATCAAAGTCTTCTGGCTAGACGAGGCCGAGCCCGAGTACTCCATCTACGACTTCGACATCTACCGCTACCACGCCGGCAGCAACCTCCAGATCGGAAACATCTTCCCGAAGGAATACGCACGGGGGTTCTACGAAGGAATGGAAGCAGAGGGACAGACCAATATCGTGAATCTACTACGCAGCGCATGGGCCGGCAGTCAGAAGTACGGCGCGCTGGTGTGGAGCGGCGACATCGCGTCGTCGTGGGGCGCCTTCCGCAACCAGCTGGCCATTGGCTTGAACATGGGCCTGGCCGGTATCCCCTGGTGGACAACAGACATCGGGGGATTCCACGGCGGCAACCCAGACGACCCAGCGTTCAGGGAGCTATTCACGCGGTGGTTCCAGTGGGGAGCGTTCTGTCCCGTGATGCGCCTGCACGGGGACAGGGAGCCCAAGCCAGCGGGGCAGCCGACGGCCGAGGGAGGCGACAATGAGATCTGGTCCTACGGGGAGGAAATCTACGAGATATGCAAGAAGTACATTTTCATCCGTGAGGAGCTTCGCGACTACACGCGAGGTCTGATGCGGGAGGCCCACGAGAAGGGCACGCCGGTCATCCGCACCCTCTTCTATGAGTTTCCGCAAGATAAGAAAGCCTGGGACGTCGAGACGGAGTACTTGTACGGCTCTAAGTATCTCGTTGTGCCGGTTCTCGAGGCCGGACAACGCAAGACAAGGGCTTATCTCCCGCAGGGAGCGTCGTGGAAGCTGTGGGGGGAGGAACGTGTTCACGAGGGAGGGCATGAAGTGGAGGTTGATTGTCCGATAGACACGATGCCAGTTTTCGTTCGTATCTAGATATATTGTTTTCTGCCTTAGCACTATCTGTGTTTTGATGCAGTGCCGATTGCAATATCTTCTAAGTATTCCTCTTGTCATAAAGAATTACCAAGATTGGGCATCCTCATTCGACCCAATCCTGTCAAGCACAATCCAGTAATTTCCTCCGTTTATAATGCACACTTCCAGAGTTGATACAATCCTGTATACAATGCTATAAATAGCCACCTCTTCAGGAAAGAAGTAAGTAGAAAGATGATATAGGTCCTTGAGTTATACATGCTAGATATGATTATTAACTTCACTTTTACGTAGGTACGAGATGGCCGAAATCACAACAACACGAGTTGCCGAGTCAAGTAGAAATCGAGCAGTCAATCACCCCAAAAGGTCTGTATGCTAGTTTTCTCTTACCTTTGATACTGCTTATACTGACTAGTGACATTAGGTCTAGTCAACCTTTGGAAGGCCACGGCGGCCAAGCTGGCCACGGCGGTGAACGGCAAATTGAAAAGTTTGGGTACGTATGAAGTACTTCCTCTCTCGTCGATCAGCTCAGCCTCGCTCATCTCGGCCATTCCGGCCAGCAGCCATCCAGCCAGCCACAACATCCTCGAACCATGACAGTCAAGTCGAGACAGCTATGGCAAGCTCGGCATGTGGAAGCGACTGCATCTCAATCAATCAATCGATCGATCAATCAAGAAGACCCATCCACCCAACCATTCTCATCCGAGCATATCCGTCTTAGCGATAGGGGAGAAACATGGCACCCAATAACCCAGTGGGGTCCAGCAGTGGAGTCAACAGGGATGTATTTGTATTTGCAAGCAATAACCCACCCAGGCGACACGCCGGGGACCAAGCTGGAATCAAAAGGCGCCGCATGCAACGCGCAGAGATATGATTGTCCACTCACGCGCAGGAAAGGTTCTTCGGTGGCTTCGGGACGGGGAGGAAATAGCGTTGTTTCTGGGGGAGAGAGCCCTGTATCGGGGATTAGATTGGACATGGATTCTGGGGTGAGGGAAGCCAATGCTCCGGGGGAATCATTGGCTAGGGAGGTTTGACCCTTGTTCAACGGGGAGAATGGAAATCAAAATTTCTAGGGACAAATTAAGTTTGCCAAAATCGATAGTTGGTCGCCCGGGCGTTGAAAGTAGCCGATGGGGATGGAGCAATTGGATACACCGATTATCCTGTGATCGTAATATAATAAATAAATATGAAATAAGGGATGAAGTACATCGATTAATAAATTCAGAATAATAAAAATACCAATTAATTTCAATCAACTCAAATCAAACCAGGAGGTCCAGGCTCGTCTGCCAAAAACCGTTAGCGAGTCAGTCCATATGCTCGGTAAAGCCGATACGGTACGGTACGGTACGAAAGCCAACGGCAACGGCCCGTATGTGACAAAAAGTCCACGTGGTCAGGGCAGGAACTATTCTGGCCGGAGTGGTTTGTGCTTGGGCCTTTCGACGCGCATCCTCAAGATTGAGGACCTGATTTGTCCGTGGCCATGACTCTGTCGTGCCGAGTAGATGGTGTGGCCGTCCCCACCGACGCACCTTCTCGTCCATAGAGACGGTTACGTTGAACAGAGACAGCTCCACCGTGACAAATACCTCTGCCGCTGATTGTCGTCCGAACAGGGATGCTCGGGTTAGTCGAGACTTGTATTAGGTATTGCACGCTTGTTTTGGTCTCGGAACTAAGGCAGGGGGAGGCCTTATAGTGGCCGGAGCCAGTACTTGTTGCTGCTGGGAGTATCGGGGACGCCATCGTGGGTGGGATGGGTCGACTGACAGCTGCACGGGATGTTAGGATGACACTGTATTGAATAGAATGTTGAGATTATTATGAGAGTATTATGCTAATAATTCAACGGTCTAAAAATTGGTCAATAACAATGAAAAAGAAGAACGAATAAACAAGAAAAAAGCGAGAAGAAAACGAAGAAAAGACCAGCTGAAAAGCAAACGCACCCACACAAAACAGGTAATATATCACGACGGTACTATATTTCACACCAATCTTTTTATTCTCAATAAATAATTGTCTCTTCTGCCGATCACGGGCGGACCGGTAAGGCGGGTACAGTAAACCCCTCCAAGCCTAGCCGATCAAGGGTGCAACTCCGAGATCTTCCGGCAGCCAATCAATGCCACTTGTGCAGGGGCTGATCTCAGCACATCGGTTGGAATCGATCAGTTGGCCTGCGCTAACCAGAGTCCGGATCCACCGATATCCTCTTTTTGATATTACCGCGTTTGATACAGTCTGTATATCTGGGGGGCCAAAGTATGAACCGCCGGCGGGAGCGTCCTTTGTTGTGGTACCTAAGGTCAGTATAAGCATGATTAAAGGCTAGAGAAGAGTAGCATACTGCGTTTCATTTTTGTTAATTCTAGGAACTCCGCGGCAGACTCTGCTTGACGCGTAATTGTGAGATCAGAAGCTGGGAATCTTTGAGTAAAGTTAATAACTATATTTATCACGTATAACTCAAGGATCTAATTATCTTTTTACTCACTTTGATCTCAGACAAAAAAAGGCGCAAAGTCCTATTGTGATACTAAGACATGTGAGACTGATTATCACTGAGTTGTTGATCACAACAGTCCACCAGGGCCCAGATGATTGCGACAATGCTGGTGCTGTAGTTGCTGCTTGTGTTGGGGTGTTTGGCAAAACAGGCATGTTGGAATGAAGAAGGGAAACTGAGAGGGAGATAGAAAGAGAGCTGCTGTCAGAGAGAGAGGGGGGGAGGTGCTGCGGTCGTGGCTCTTGTTGTGGTACCCAAGGTCAGTATAAACAGTATTAAAGGCTAGAGAAAATTATCATACCACGTCTGTTCACCAGTTGTAAAAATTCTTGGGATGTGCTTGCCACGCGAGTGACACTGGCCTCTATGAGGCCGTACCTATAAGTCAAGTTAATAATTGTATCCAGCACGTATGACTCGGGGACCCATATTATATTTGTACGCACCGATTGCGTAAGAGGAACCATAACCACATGGTTAAACCCGACCCCAGTATGCTCAGGATGGTTACTGAAATGTTCGCAACCATGGATCTCCACCAGGGCGGTGGTGAAATTGATCAAAAAGTGATCATACATATGTATATATATATATATATATATACCCCCATCTGGTGTGGTTCCGAGGCCGGAGACGGGAACGGGGACTGGGGTTCTTCACTGCTGTAGTATCTATGGTCAGTATAAGCATGACCAAAGGCTAGAGAAGAGGAGCATACTACTTTTTATCTTTGTCAACTTTGTAATTTCCGCCACGGACTCTGATTGACGTTAATTTGATATCAGGAAAAGAGAGAGTAAATGCCTTCGCAGATGTGAGATGGCGTGGATGGTAAGATGGTTTTTGGTGTTCATGGATCAACTAACCGTAGAAATAATGTTGGATTGTCTTCTGAATTGGAAACCGCAATGGGGGAACCACAAAAGAGCAAAAGCATTCCTTCCATAAGGGCAATGCACACATACAGAGATAGAACGAATATGCTGACAAAAGGACCAACGAGGTCGAAATTCGAGGGAATAACAAAAAGGAGGCAGAATTGAAGGCAAGAGAGCCCAAAGGCCCTAAGATGTTGCATATTGTGATGTTGAATACGAACTTATATCGATTCAGTATTTTGGTGCAGTGGCTGATATTCTTTTATAAATATCTTTATTTTTCGAAATTACCACGAGTAGCGAGAGACAAAACCATCAAGTAGCTTTGCCCATCACCACGCACCGGCGTCCTCGCCATCATGTCATCAGAGCGGCAGCAGACACGTCCACAATCAAATCGTTGTAGAGGAGATGTTGCCAATGAGCCAGGATCTCCGGGTGGAACTCCCTCGGCCTTGCCTCGCTGAGGTGGCCATTGTTGATAACTTTCCCCTTGGCAACAACAATCAGACACGACCTTGCTCTCGCGAGGGCGACATTCGCGCGGCGATTATCAGCCGCAAAGCAGAGGCCAGACTGTTTCCCCGAGACGACAACCCAATCTAGCATGATCAGGTCCGCTTCGTGGCCTTGCATGGAATCCACTGTCGCAACTTTAGGCATATGCTTCCAGGCAATGTCGAGCTTCTCGGACAGACGCATCATCCCCCCAATGTATTATTTTCTCTGATCTGAGTAAATTGTGATGATGGCGCAGGTCATGCTTCCCAGTCCACCACGGCGGACGATAAATTCAACGAGATCCATGACAACAGCAACATTCTCGATGTTTGATCTCGATTGGTTTTGGCTGTTTCCGGATGTTGCGCCGTCAGTGACAACGATTCCGATCAATTCCGATCAATTCCGATCAATTCCACGTGTTCGAAATTTGCACCTGATGCTTTCTTCTCTATCCGATCTCGAAGAGCATTGGCGATCTCAGCCCTGATCGAAATGGAATTCACGCTGGGGTCATCGGGCATCCCGCCAGAGTATGTGAATTGCGATGGAAATCTGGAGAGACGGGGATCCATCCTATCTTGTCTCGAGACAACATGCACTGGGAACCGGGCACGACAGAGTCTATCGAAGAGTGATCTACCCATCTGGCACCCGAATTCATTGTAACCAGGAACCTCCTTTGCGGTATTGGCGAGAGAAGCGAGAAGCCCTCGGTCGCCTCCTCGAATCGTTCCAACGACGAGGTGTGACCTATCAAGGGACACGAGTGGGATTATCGCGTCTGGTTCTAAAGCCTGCCCATCTTCATCCGCAATGACAACTATACTTTCGCCGTTTGCGCCAAAATTTCTTCTGACAAGATGCAAGCCAGCAAGATTTTGGTACAGGCTAAGATAGACGCTTCTTGTACCACAACGTCCGCGACGCTTTCATAGCATTTCTCGAATGCACTTTCCCGTGGGAGCCATTCGCTGTCATCCTCCGGGGAAGCCGAACCCGGGCGTGGAGCTTTTGGCTGCGATAGATATTCTTGAACGACCTCATAAGCGTTTTGGATGTCATGTGTATTCGGGTCCACTTCTCCATCCGGGATTCCAGAGTCCGGTATCAGTGCTCGTGGCGCAACGTTCACCAGATATACTTCATCATTGGCGACTCCTTCGGTACACTTCCGCTTCACATGTGCCAATAGACTATACTCGGGATTCCCTTCGACATTTTGGGATAGTGTTGCCTTGAGGGTCTGTAGGAGGCCGACTAGTGAAATGTGCTTTCCGAGTTCTGAGTTCGCCTCCTCGACTTCACCGGGCTCACGCGGGTTGGCAGACATTTTTGGCTCTTTGTTCGATTTCTGCACGACGAATACACACGTACGATGTGGGTTCCAGTGCGGTAAGCGCATCCGCCAAAGCATCAACAGCGGCGTTACTTGCCCCGACATGAAGAACGTTGAAGCCGCAGTGGTAAAGCAAGATCGCCGTCGCGGCCAGGACAGTGGTCTTGCCGCACCCCGGGAAGCCCTCCAAAATGGAACAACCCCCCTTCGTCATGCGAAGGGACCTAAACATGGCTTTTTGTTGGGAATTCCAATGCTTTAGACTAAGCAGTCGACCCACTGCAGAGCTGATGACTTTGACGTCTCTGCCCCGTAGGAAGTCTACGTTTGGCAATGCGTTGGGTTCTTGATTGAGAAGGAGGTCAAGCCACCGACCAGCCCCGTTTTCGTTCGACTGAAGCCTCACCAGAGCATCTGTCTAGCGCCTTACTGGTGCATCATTGACGTCGAAATTGATCACCCCAGAGTGAGTAGCGGAGGTTTCGGCGTCCTTGAGCAACTTCTTGAAAGGATTTCCGTAGAGGATGACGTGGATATCTCCTGGGGCTGCGTTCCCAATATTTCCAGAAACTGTGAAACCGCTTTCATAGGTTTTGCTTGAGGGACCACACCGAAGCAATGATAGTGACCTACCGGGAAAGAGTTGTCACCAGCGTGTGTATCATTTGGCTCGCCTTGGTTCTGATATTAGGACCGATTCCTGAAAAAAACGTTGGAAATATTAGAAAAATTACCTCATGGATGGTCGATCTGGCGCCTGGCAAACTTGCCCTTGGCTCATCGAAGTTCTGGTCGTTGTCACCCTAGTAGATTGAGTTAGAAAGTTGCTGTACTATGTGTGACTTATCTGGGATAGCTTGCCTGTTCTGCATCTTGGGCAGACAGTTCTTCCTCAAGGACTTCCATGGGACCAGGTTTACCGCTGTGGTAGACAAACTCTGGAGCCTCTGGGCTGAGTTTCGTACGGGAACCCGCCATTGGTGACTTCTGAATTGGAGATTACTATGATCAATCTACCACGGCTTGGGACGCTGAGATACTTACCTGGTTTTGAATAATGGCAGATTACTGGATAGTAAGTGCAAAGAGTAAGAGGCTGTTGAAAAGAGGAGGTACTGAATGGGGTCAAGAGACGCGAATATGAGACTTGGATGTGAAAGAGGATATGCCAAAAGAGATGAAGCTTTAAAGATCTAGTAAGAACTGGGTTTTCCTTTTTCTTTCTGAGGTTTAGAGAGATGTAGAAGAGAGAAGAAGAGAAGACAGAAGTAAAAAGTAAAAGATGAAAAGGAAAGGGTCCCCCTTCTCCATCGTGGGAGTATTCACCCATCGAAATCTACAGAATCTATTCACCGTTTCATAGAAGGAAAGTAGAGGGCAATTCACTACAGCTATACAGTATCTTCTGTTACTCATTGTAGGTTCATGTTGAGTGATTACAGAAGCATGATACAGCTTGTGAAGTAATTCCTTGATACCACTTAAGCAGGCAGCTAAAGCTATGGCACATAGTATATTCACACACCAATATAATCATTGTCTAGATCAAGATTGTAGTAACAGGCCTCTTTCAAGTCCTCCAGATTCAAGTGATTGGGATTGGTCTTCAGGTTTGCCTGTTTGGGGTACAGAGACATTGCAAAACAGCTGCCTCTATACTACCTAGTATGAGCGTCGGTGCCTCTCATTGAAACTCAAAAAGATCATATCATCCAGCTGGGATTGAGTTGCAGTGAAGAGACTGGGTATCTGAAAATACAAAAGCTGTGATAGACTCCGTTAGGAGCTGTAAATCAAATATATTTGTAACATTGGACAGAAGACACTCAAAGTGAATATCACAATGCTCAACTTATGTTTCATAGGTGTGGCATAGCCATCTAAACCACTCCTTATACGCACTACTACCAGTGACAAGAACATCCATAGATAAAATTTAAATGCTGAAAATCAGTCAACATGGTGCTCGATTGCGTGCCTTAATATTCAATAATCTATATGTATTGCATAGACAAAAGTGCTGTAGATACCGCCTGGCAGGCCCCCTTGGAAGCTATTCTACCTGGCATTCCGCACTCACTGCCCTGCTTAACCCACCACATGGAAGCCGCACAAGCTAGTTGCGTTTGACATAACGATGGGGCCTGTCAGTGCTGGTTACAGTTAAACAAATGACAGTACAAAGTCAGTCACTACCTGCAATATACAATACCGCCAGACACCACAATCAAGCAGCATCATTGGAAGGCAAGCATATCAAAACGGAAAAGATATCCAGTAGTCCAACATCCACCGCGTCTCACCGAATGACCGTACAGAGACAAAAACAAGAACAACGAATGAGTGTAGATGAACCGAGTCAGTATACCGGAAAAGTAAGCCCGACAGCACAACACGACTCAGTTCCCTCGTCCCCTCTGTGGAGCTGCGAAGGACCGACTTCGGTGCAGCCGTTTCAACATCAGGAGCCACACACCCACACGACCTGGAATCACTGGGAGCGTTTCGCGCGCAAAAGCTGGGACCACCAGAAAATCATCATGACTTGCTTCTTTTTTCTTCTTGGGATTGGATTGCATTCGCCACTCACCGAGTCGTGTTTTACATAGAGTTTTGTGTGAGGATCGGGAACCACGTAAGGGGATGGGTGTAGCCCGGCGGGCAACGTCTGCGTTTTCCTGATCGGGTATCGCGCTAGGGTTGTATAATGTCTATCCTTGGGTTTGAGATTGTGGTTTTTTTTAATGAGAGTGATAATGACATTATCGAAAAGAAGAAAAAGAGAAAGAGAAATAAATAAAGTACGTTCCATACAGTACTTGGGAGATTTACGACAAGTCCAGACTCCCGTTGATCTTCATACGAAATGAACCACGACTCGTATCGTATTCTAGGATTGTATCCGTATTTGCGCATGCTGCAGTGAGATGATCCCAGCTGCAATGCAGTGGGCGCTTCGGATTGGTAAGCTCTCGAATTAGTTGACGTCGAACGTTGATAGTCTAATTAACCTGGGACAGACCATCCCTGTCTACAAGGATGGACAGTTAGGCAGGCCTGTACACACAATAGTGGATTCTTTCAGCTGCTATGATTATGATCGCTTGCTTTCCTCGATGATGAAGTATAAAGTATGTTCGTTTTGCCTTGTAGTTTGGAGAATACGATATGGATGTATGTACTCCGTATTTATGACAGTAAGAGACAAGTATGTAAGTATGTAAATATGTATGTGTATGAAATGTAATGTGGCATAAGTTACCAAAAATTACCGGCCAGGGGAAACCCCGGGATGGATTGCAACGTGCAAGGCACCCTTACCCTTCTCTGCAGGTCTAACAATGTGATCAGCCTAGTGACCTCTAGGGGCAGACGAAGGAGCAAGCTCGTAATTCCCCACTTGAATCTTGTGTTTAGGAAATAAATATATTGCTAAATGCAAAATAACAAGGGTAAAAAAAGAAAGCTTCATACCAGGAGTGGACGACTAAAAAAAGGTACAGATACAGTACACTGCAGATCACAGCAAGACACGGGGTATGCAGTCCTCCAGCAATTAATATAAATTAATATATGATTAATATACCAGTATGACTGGTAAAGAACGAAAAGATCCATCACCTTCCAGCGCCCCGTACTCAATCAATCACAGGTGAGTCCAAGTACAACAAGGAACTACCGGGCGTTGAACCCGGTTCGATCGAGTCATGTCCGGCGTATGAAGGATCGCATGTCTACAACGGTCAAGGACCCCCACCAGGCGACTATCAAATCCTCACGATGCATCGGAACCCCCTCCTGCGAGGGTAAGGTAGGACCTACCAGACGTAGACGTCGAAGTGTAGTACAATACGTCACGGCGTGTTGCTTGCTGGAAAGGATCCCACTAGCTCCGCCCCAATCGCGACGCTAGTGACCAGTATTCCAAATCATGGCTCCAGGATCGGATCCTGAGATTAACTTACTTGACTTGCCTTAGTTTGGGAAGGTTAGAGATCATCGTTCGTATGGATGGGATGTCTCAGTTGGCTTTTGGTTGGCTGGTTTAGGGAAGAGTGTTGAGCCTGTTGACGGATGTCGTTGCCCTTGTCGTGTCGTTGGCATTGTTGAGGCTTGAATTCAATTGTTCCATTCTTTGTCGAGATTGACAGCTATAGAGGGACCATTGTTAGGGTTAACCTATATACGGATAGTATGTCGTACAATCCACCTTTGTCTCCGAGTAGATCACCACTCGGTTCAAACATCCCGGAAAGGAACTGACACACATACACTGGTCCTTCCCTACCCATACCTATACCTCCTTTTCCCATGGCATTGTATCCGTATTATCAATACTGAATACCCGTAGACACATCCAGAGTGGACCCAACCAGCCAGGTCAGATCGCAGAGCGTCTAGGTGTGATCGGCAGCACAGGGCCACTCGCTGGCTTGAGCTGGCCGTGTCGCGAGTCAGGACCAGCAGAGACAGCCAATCGACCATCTCTGCCACGAACTAGTGGCCAGGCGGAAAACGGTGACAAGCCCAGGCTGGGTGGACTGTCTTGTGGCACGTACTCTGTGGGGATTTCACCCCTTCTTCGACTCAGTGATTTATCAGGTTTATTTTTTATTTTGTTTTCGTGTTTTGTTTCTGTTAGAATATCCCCTCTGGTTATTGATCATCGTCTGTACTTCTTTTATCCTTGTGAAAGTGGCGTTGCGAGTCATATATCCCCGCTCGGACTGTAAAGTGGATGGATGGATGGATGGATGGATGGATACCTTACCATCCGGTTTCTTCAAGCACGGAAACGGGAAAAGGAGACGAAACGAAATATACTCCACACACACGCACACACAAAATCCCTACATGTAAACGTAAACCATCAAAGACAGTGTCACCCAACCTCAAGCCAAAAAAAGCAGCAGCTTACCCCGCAAGTCCCTCCGCCATCATGACCGTTAATATTGATCTAGCTCTAGCTCCGGAGGAAGACGAGGAAGAGGAGGGAGCGGGGGTCCGGAAAGCAAGATCTAATTGACTAAATGACAACCGGCCGACTCGCACAACAAGGGGGCTGCAGCGGATGGCCCCGGGAGAGGTAAGTAGGGGGGAACGGATTGCCAGATAGGGTCACGAGCATTACTTTTATCCTTTTGTGCAGTCCGTGGTCGAGCTATGGATTTACCGGGGAATTAGCTTTTGTTGCTGCATAAACGTAGATATTGTAGGTTTATGGAAGAGACATAGCCACTTACTTACACCCATTACCTAGGGTATCTGCTACGTAGGTAGGTAAGATACCCAAGTACACAATCTACCACACGATACAGAAATAACCCTCTTAGCTCCATCTCTCTATCAACATTTCAAACCATTTACACGTCTAAACAAATTGAACAAAGTAAAATAATAAAAAAAGGTCAACAGCAAAAAAAAAGCTACCCAAAAGCCTTACTACCCCAATAATCAAAATGATCGGTGGGAAAGTACCCAAGGAACCCGAACAGTCACCAGGTCCAGCAAGCCAAGGGGAGGGAGGGGGTGTACTCACATCCTAGCAGGATCTCTTTTTGCCCCCAGGAGGCACAGAGGAGGGGTGGCAAGAAAAAAGTGGTGGAGGGAAGCAATGCATGAACCATCCTATCCATCCATCCACCCTCCACCACCACTACCCTACGGTATCTTCGCTTCTCCCACCCATTGGATAAACACCACCCCGGTCTCTTCGAATCACCGCTCGTTTTGAGCAGCACCAGGCTAGGTAGCGAGGTAGGTGTCATGCCAGCTGGGTTACGAAGAGACCTATCGATCTTGGGTTTCCCAAAGGATGGTGTTGCATGCATATGAACTACTTTTCTATCGTTCTTTTCTTTGATTAATAACAATGTGATGTTTTTCAACATTTCTCATATTCACACTTTGATATTGTTAGAATAATATAGCTACTAAGTGACCAGGTAGTCATTCCCATTACTATTGATTTCTCTCTAAGGAATAAAAAATACACAAGGATGGTGTCGTGTCGCCCCTCAAAACCTCCGATTTAATACATGCATACATTACTATTACTATTACTATTACTATTACTCCATACGACATCCCACAGAGACAGCCCCTTCCCCCCCCTTCCTTCCTCACACCCTCGTGAATATCCTCCCGTGGTGGGTTCGGTTCGGTTCGCTCACAGACCGCAGCAGGGACTAGCTAGCTAGCCAGCTGCTCGGTTCAGTGACAGCCAGCCACCGACGGAAGGTAAGCAAAGCAGGGCAGGTCCTGCTCGTTAGTGGGTGTATCCCTTGCTTTACCCATGTCGGTGGTCGATGGATGGATCGACCGGAGCTGAGAAAGTTAGGCGGTTCCTAGCTGAACTATAGTAGAGCAGTGTCTGGTTGGATCTACCTACTACCTAGGTATCTAGTATCTACTTATTGATCTGAATGTGATTCGGGAAATTTAGATTGATTTTTTGATTACTATTACGGTAGAATCAAAGACAATAGTGAGCTGCTTCAAAGGGTATTATTAAATCCATCCCAGCCAAATCGGGTCACTTGCACATAATCTCCGGAATTTAAACATCAGTACAGTGGTGGTAATCCATCCATCACTCCGCGTCCGAATCCCCAGTTTCCTTTCTATAAACAACCCAGCCAATACTCCTTTTCCACCATGTCACATTACCCATCGAAACCAGAATAAAACAATCAGTGATTAGGGTAAAATTTTCCCAAGAGTATTTTTTTTTCTCTTTTTCATTTGCTTTTTTTTCTCGGGAAATCATCCAGTGGCTTTCAGACTCGAGTCGCCAGTAGAAGATTATCAAGATTTTCCACGAGACCCGCCGTGGAAAGAGAAGCCGGTTAGATGTACACCATGTAGAACAAAAGAGAGTCACAGGAAAAGGAGAAAAAAGATTAAGGACAGACATAGGTCGGGTTCACATATACAAGAAGACAAAACAATAGATAACAAGAGAAAAATAGTAGCACAGGCAAGGAAAGTCATACGGTCATCAAGCGATAGGAACCATCGCCGTTAATTCAAGAGTGCATCCAGACCCATCCGGGAATCCCGTGACGACTCAGGCCGCGCAGGCTCGGGATGAGCATGCCAAGGCTGTGATAACGGGGAGGAAGGACGGTTCCAGGCTTGGTGATCCGCGATCCACCGCTGCTTCAGAGAAAATTCGGAACAAGGCTCCAGGGGTTTCGGCAATTGATACCCGCTGTAGTATAGGTCGTCTGTGTGCTTGCGGAATTCGCCATAGTGCTGACGGGGGTCGACGGGGAGCGGCAGCAGCTGAGGGGAGGAGACGGTTCGGGGAGACGCGGAGGAGACGGAGTTGTGGTCGGAGATCATGGAAGGTGGCTCAATGGAGAGGGTGTTCGAGGATTCGGAGAAGGCAGGGGAGGTCAGAGGGGTCTCGATGGGGCGGTTGAGGGCGGGAAGGGTATAGATCGGGGTCAACTGCGGGGGACAGTCGACTGAGGCGGTCGAGCAAGAGCCCCGACGCGAGGGGGACTTCCACGAGCTGAAGGGACGGCTATGGGAGATGGGCGAGAAACGAGACTGGCTGGTCGGACTGCTCAATCCCATCGAGGCCCGCGTATAAGGGGCTTCGATGCGGCCGTTGTAGGTGCGGGAGGTGGAATGGTGAGGGCTAGTCGGGAGACCCCTCCTCTTGCGGTTCATGCTGCCGTTCCACCAGTTCTTCACGGCGTTATCGCTGCGGTTACCCAGTCGTCGTGCGATCTCGGCCCAGCGCTTTCCCATCTCGTTGACCATGCGCTCGATCATCAGCCCCTCCTCGGCGGAGATGGGCTCACGGTTTAGAGACGGCTTCAGGTTTTGGTGAAAGCGCTCCCGACATTGCTTGGGAGACCGGTAGTGCATGTGCTGTGAGATGCGGACCCAGTTGTTGGGGCCCTGTTCGCGAACCAGTTGGAGGAGGAGCTGGTCTTCCTCGGGAACCCAAGGTCCTCTGCGATGAGCGGGAGCCATTATTTGGATGAGAATAGTGGCAGTTTATTCTGGAGTGAAATTAGAGGACTGATCGCAAATGCAAACAAGAACCAGAATCAGAGGGTTGAAGGGGAGAATGGAAAATAACAAGTGTTGCAGGGAAAGAGGGGGTTTAAAATGGATTGGCGACAAAGTTCAGGCACGGTAGGGCCGCAGGGCGAGCGGCTGCCCGGAAGGCGGGCGCGCGCGGGGGGGAAGGGTGGAAGTCTCCTTTGAGACTGGTTGGTAACGTACCGTGGATAGTAGTAGAAGTGAGCGAGCGTGATTAGCGCACTTGAAAAGCTAATCACGGAGAGCAGCGGTAGTAGAGTTGAGGTCTCGTTCAGGGTATGGAAGGTGGCTGAAGAGGATGCGATGTAGGGATACGAGTATCGTCTGGTAGGTGGAAGAGTTGAAAATGAGGAGGGAGTAGTCTTAACCAATGCAACCCAAAGGAGTGTGTGAATGGCACTGATCAGGCTGCAGGGTATAGGAAATGGATCGAAGTGAGAAGTGAGGAGGATTTTGGCAAGTCCCAGGTGCGTCTGCCAGATGGTAGATATAATCAGACGGAGGGAGAGTGGGATGGAAAGGGGAGGAGAGATGTGATGGAGGACTAAGTTGGACAATAGAGCATGAGGAGGAGGGATGATGATGATTTATTATAGCTACAAGCAGAATACAATGACCAAGGAGACGGGTCAGAGAAAAAGGCTGTTGCTCCACACCTTCCAGCATGCTATAGGAGAAGATCTGATCCAAGATCTCGGAGCTGACAGTTGTCGGAGGAATAATAATAATAATAATGACTATCCAGAAAAGAAAATAGATTAAATCGAGTGAAAATGATTTTATGTATTGTATTTAATTCTTTTGTTGGTTTTTATTTTTTTTTATTTTTTTTTATTTTTGATTTTATTTTATTTCTATTTTTCCTTTTTTAATTTATTTATTTGTTTTCTTTTTCCAGGTGGGGTTTTGTTACAGTTGGTAATGATTCAATACGTACGGTAAGTAACAATCACCTCCCTCCTCATGAATCTGTACTCCGTACTAGTCTATCAACTAGCCCTGGAACTAACCAGAGGTGCAAGAGCTGTTAAACTTCCCAGGAATTAAACTCCAGAATTACAGATAGGTTCGTAGCTACGTACAAAGAGAGTTTTCCAAAAGCAGGAAAAATCAAAAGCAAAGAAAAGAAAAGAAGAAAAGACAAGACAGAAATATTGTCAGAATCATAATGATCATCATCAATCAACATGGCAAAGATCTAAGCCGATCGAGAAGTGGGGAGGTCCCAGCGATGGACTCAACCTGCTACAGTATCTATCCTTCTTTAGGTAACATCAGACCCATCATCAATAGAGAAAAAATCCAGTCTACCTGATCACACAACCAGAAGGAGAAAGAAAAGCAAAGATAATGCATGGAGGACAGAGAAATGAAAAGAAAAGAAAAGAGTTTGTGAGAGAGAATTAGACACAGGCTGCAACCGCCACTGTTTAGAGATCGTGGGGGAAGATTTTCGACTATGTGATATAGTTTACAGAGTCAGTACAACGGTGCTAGGACCTACAACGTGAGACAAGAACAATAGGCGCCTCAATTACTATGGCTCTTTTCTTTTTCATTTCATCATCTTTTTCTCGATTTATTTTTATCCTTGTAAAGTGAAGCACAGATTGAATCCATTGTG
Organism: Aspergillus candidus; assembly: GCF_002847045.1. NCBI lineage: Eukaryota > Fungi > Ascomycota > Eurotiomycetes > Eurotiales > Aspergillaceae > Aspergillus > Aspergillus candidus. Next base: position 94,911 of record NW_020194009.1, on the reverse strand, counting down.
TAAGAGACAGGGAGAGACAGTGGAAAAGAGCCAGGGGGAACCCTGGACAGTCGTCCAAGTGTGGATGGTGGTGGGTGGAGGAAGTGATAGCGGCACATGACAGGTATGTCCACATACCCAGGGCCATATCTCGTCCTCCTCGCTACTATTGCTTGATCAGAATCGTGGAATGTCACGCTATGCGTTGATTCTGGGACGTTCAAGTGAGATGGGAAAAGAAGAAAAAGAAGAAAAACAAAAACAAAAAAAGATCTTCACCAGGCCCTCCTGGACTTGGCAAGCTTGTCCCCAGTGTTTTTTAATCTATTTCGATGGCCCAGGTATCAGACTACTTTCCCCATCTGGTCACAGCTGTGGTGTGGAGACTTTGGCTCAGGGGGCGAACAAGACAGTCGCCCGAGCAAAGCCACCCGGTATACGAGTTATGGCGAACGGACGAGAGAGAAATAGATTAAAGATGTGCAGGTATGACGAAGGATGCAGAGACCGATCGTGCGGCACCGATCCATGGAACTATGGAAGACTGGGGTGGAGAGGGTAGAGAACAGAAAAAGAAAAGGAAGAGAAGAAAGAGACATAGATAGATAGATAGATAGATAGAAAGGAAGAAAGAAGAGGAAAAGAAAAGAGAAAAAAGAAAATACAAGATAAGAAGTAAAAATAAATATCAATTAATCAATTCAATCCCAGTCACACCAAGACCTGCTGCATCTCTTTTTGTCCCAAGTCTTCCATTTCCATGGTGGCTGCATCTTCAGCGCGATCGATCCATCGACCAAACCCATGGAATCGATGGATGGACCCTGGATATCACCAATGGACGGGAGGAGTTAGGACCCATGATACTGCCTACCGCTTAGGCAGCCCTTCAATTAGTTCCGTTCCCCCTCCTACCGACAACGGACTGGCCCATGCTCGTCTAGGTTCAGTCCCTGACAGGAAAACTGGAGCGACAGAAACGGTGCGGAAAAAGGCGACAGCCATCGTTTACCTAGGGCGGGGCGGGGCACCTATCCGTTCGGAAATAGGAATTCCTGAGTGATCCAAGGGAACGGGAGGAAACGCAGCCAGTGGATTCGAATTGTAATAATATTTCATTACGACAAACCAACCCGATCTAGTTGCCGTCGATGAAAGTGTTAGCGTTTCAGTAGTCAAGGGGTACCAAGATCGAGGGAGGAAAAAAAAGCGTCAATGTCGGCAGGTCCCGCTGCGAGTGCATTGTTCAGTAACATAGGTAACCAGACTGCAGGATTCTTTTCTGGCACTATTGAACCAGTACGAGATAAAAAAAGAATAAATATTAAAAAGTATCCGAAAAAAAAATATCGATAAATATTAATATACACAAAAGTAATGATGACAACAATACTAAGGATATGAGGAGAAATGAAAAATCAAAATATTCGATCGGGTTATTGATTGCCATGCTCCAGAGACCAGCCAGCCATATTTTTTTCGGCAAGACTTCATAGGCTCATACAGCACTGGTACAGAGCAGACCGATCTCTCGTGGGCCCAGTACACCACTAACATGAACCCGAACCCGTTCATGTGGGCACGGATGAGCTAGCGTCGTTGGGAATTTGGGAATTTGGAATCTTTTGACTTTCCATTACCCGAGGGGGCTGTGATCGACATGTTGATCGTATGCAATCGCTATTCTAGGATTGGGAGGGGGGAAAGTTACCTTTGCGTCGGTGCCGCCGAGGGCACGGATGGAGAAACATTGAAGATAGACTATGTAACCCGCTAAGTGTACTATGCCCCGTACCACGCCCTGTAATAGAAATACATCGAAAATTACATACCTACGGACTTTCTTCGCTCGTTTCCTATCTTATCGAGCCTGTCGTCCCCCCGAGTACGAGGACTCGTACGGACTCGGTGTAGCTCAGTACCTACTGAGCCACCACTACTTTCGCCACCTGGGTTGGCTTAGCTGGAGGCTAGTACTACCTGCTACTAGAGGGCGAATAGCTCGTCCCAGGACACTGGACCGGGATCGTCAACGTCCCCAAGAGCGAGAATCGTCGGATTTCGTCAGTCTGCAAGCTCAGCCCAGTCCACAAGAAACACAGCCCCTCTGCAAGCCCGGCAATCGGGAAGACGGTTCATTATAGTCCGACGAAGCACGAGACAATCATGTAGAATCCAGTTCAGTTCTACAATATTCTACTAGAGACGCTGGAATGACCGGGTTTTCCTCCAGCGAGCGGGGTGATCCAGGGGAAAAAGCAGATGCAACCACAATAATTCAGTAAAACCGAACCGAATGGGCTCACATTGGCTGTAGGAACATAAGGGAGCGCCCCGTTTCCGCGCTGTCCCCCATCCCGCATATGCAGTAACTAGTGGACGATTTGACAGATCTCAAAGGATTCTTGCCCCTGGACGCAGGACAGGGGGAGGGGGGAAGAAAGAGACAGGTTCGACGCGCTGCGGTGTGTCTTTGAGATTCGTGGGGAACGCAACCCACTAGCCATGCACCACACGCAGCAGTTCAGCTGCCGAAGAAACGAACCGGTGTCTTGAATGTTTCTCGAGGCGTTCAATATGACAAGATGGTCCCACGACTTCGATTTCGGGGAAGTCGGGACACCATGGCATGGCGACCTCCATCATGGAGAATGTCCACGCTATCGCGCTACTATGATTGTGATAGACCGGAAAACTGTTTGTTCGTACCCAGCACACTGGAACCTCGCATCCGCCGTCGAAAAAAATGGATAACTAGAAGATACTAAAGATAATAGCACGGATAATGAGGGCAGTGCCATGTGCGGGACCCAGCTGTGTGTGTGTGTGTGTGATGGACATTGAGAGGGGAAAAAATTTGTAAGGGAAGGTACTATTGAAACTAGCGATGTTTCCTTTCACCCGGGGCCATCCATAGAGAACTCCACAGGTCCATGGCTAAGACTCATCGGGTTATTTTCCCAGGGGATCGATTTAGATCGGGCGGGTTGATTGGCCGATCTAAGACACATCGGATGAATTCTCGACCACGGTTCCAAGACACTGGAAAAGGGAGTATTAAGCTTCGTCATGGGCTAACTGTGCGTGATCGGATAGATCATCCATTGACTCCTCCATGCACCAGTGTCTAGGGCATTATTTTAGGGCATCCTTTTCGGACCTTACCTCCCAATGTAAACTAGCTACTCGGCTAGAGATGGAGCCATTGGGCCTCCGCCGCACTCCGTCACACTCCTGGTCGCTGGTTAGTTGTAAATGGGGCTGAGGGGAGTCATTACGAGAGCCTTTCAGTAGGTATTGTGGGTAGTATGAATCGTACGGCTATACACTAGGCTGTAACCTATAGTGTAGATTCTGTAAGTTACCCTTACCAGAAAGGAAGGGGTAATTTATCACCACCAGGTCAACACCTTGAGCACGCCATCGCAAAATCCGATGAAGCACAGAGCAGGAGCTGCACCGGGCTTTTGAACCGCCAGCCATAAGTGGATAAGCTGTCAATTGTGACGGGAAGCAACGCTGCCCAATTTCAATAAACTTACAGTGGACATTAACTGTCGCTCTCTTGTATACAAAGAGGTCTATACGAACCTATTATTTGCCACGAGCTAAAGACCGTTGAAACCATCTGGCTGGACAAGTCAGAAGAAACGGTGAGGAGAGCGATAGGAGGCGGTCCTTTGTTGGCTACAGTATATCAGTCACCTGCACTTGGACTATAGTCTCGTATGGAGAACAGGGACGGCTACAAAGAAATCAAGAATAAAATAAAAAAAGACGAAGAAAAAAATGCCAGAATAGGGTAGAAGCACGAACCCCTGAACCACACCCGGGCATGACGTGCAAGACCAATCCTTGGTGTGGGAAACTGATTGGCCGGCAAAATAAGGTATTTGTCATTCTGGTACAGCGGGGCTGGTGGGACCCACTACAGTTTTCGGTAATGATAAGCAAGAGCCCTGAAAGTCGCGCTTTTTTTGTTGAGTTTGATATTCGCGTGGTTATCCATACTGGGTAGATTACTAGATTTACCAAGGTCGATTAGAATATTTTAGGCTTAGTCTCTCTTAGGGTCCCTATCTCAAACAGCTTAACCTGAACTGTGCTAACCATATACCACCTAGTCAACGGAAGGGAGGAGGAGGGATCGCTGGAGGGTCTCAGACTTCAGTCAAGCGGGTTTACTCGGTGATTCGTCACCAGGATAATGTCATTCAGCTCAGGGTCTCCCTTCCCTGGTGCGAGCTTCCCATAATCTCATTTTCCCCATCCGCCCAGCTTCTATATCGTGTCGTGTCCTCACCCTTAATGATGGGTTAAATTAATTCTGTTTATTATCGTAGTTAGTGCAAGCCAAACGCCAGGTCCTCGACCTGTGGCCACCATACAATGGCGTCTCCAGCAAGGGGGCACCCAAAAGCTCCGTACGAGGCACGGTAGGTAGATCACATTCCAAGCAACGTTTACATCCATACAACAAAGTTTACTAGGCGGCAGCGATGCTTCCCGCTGTCAATCCCCGACCCGCGAACCTTCTTCTAATCCTACTACCAATTCCAAATCAATAGTCATCACTATCACTGCGAACGAAACTTTCTACTCTGCAGCATCTCGAGAATAGACAAGCCACCGCTCGTACCTTCGGGCAAAGTTTCACCCCATTCGGGGGGAACAGGAACCCGGTGACGAACTATTCGCATTGCATCAAACGCCATGGGAGGGTTACGGGAGAGCCATGTGGACGGGTGCCCGCTATCCAACCTCGTGGAACGGAGGGTTAGGTTGCCGTGTAGGTGTACAAACGCATCGGACGTACATACTTACATACGACCGTACATACTCGTACATACGAATACCTACAATTACCTACATGGGTAGGGTAGTTACCTACACAAGGCAAGATAGTCATACAGGAGGATTCGATGATACAGACAGACGTCGTCGCACCCTGGAAATAGATCATCGATCTCTCATCTTGCATGCATACCAGGACCCTGACAATCCCTATCGAAAACCATCAGACGGAAGGAAGGGATGCTGTAAGAAAAGACTTCCCCCATAGAAAGGGACAAGAAAGACAGCCGATCAAACACCAGGGTGTCTCACACACAAGCCAGTCTCAACCACCGTTAACCTAAACAAGAAAGAGAAGAAGGAAAAAGAAAAAAAAAGGTGTAAGTGTAAGTGACAGGTCATAAGCCCCCTCCCAATCCGCCCCCAGTAAGTAAAACGGCTGGTAACATCACGGCGATCTCCTTATTTGAGTCTTTCAGATTGGCCTCAGGCTCTCCCTCGCCTATAAGATCGCTTTCCGCGGGTCGAAGTTGGTCTGTATGGAGCAGTTTGGGGGGGGGGGGGGGGGGGCTGGAAGTTAGGTCAGCACGGCCATTATCATGGTAATGGTAATTAAGGTGTTTATTTTTATTGCTGTTATTGATTGATTGATTGAATTGATTCACGGATCACGAAGAATCCGGGCAAGAGTCCCCCCTCCACCCCCCCCCCTCCGTACACTCGAGGGACTAGGATGCGCGGTGCTACGCCAGCTTTAGACTAGGTTAGTGGTCCCCGGTGTCCCCTGGGATTGGTACCAATCAGAGACACTGGCAGGATTTGATATTGACCCCTGGCAGTCTGGATTGTTAGCGCCCCTAACTGGGATGTACCCTGTACGAAATCGGGCCAAAAGGGAAAAGAAAAAGAAAAAAAAAACAATCGGGTGCTTCGTACCGCGAGAGAGTGTGAGTGAGCGATGGGACCTACAGGTACGGAACAACGGGGCCCTTGGATGCCGATCAACGCCGGGGCTGGCTGGCTGGTTGAATCGGTCTGCCTCAGGCATGGATGCAGGATCAGTCTACTTCCCATAACGGCTGGGAGGATGGCTGTCTCATTCTGAAACTTGTGACTTTGATCACCTCGTTCCTCATACGAACTAGATTGATGAGGAAAAACTGGAGAACACTCTATATTACCTGTCAAATTTCCATTGATTTCCTTTCCCCCTGAACACGTTTTTCAAAAGTCATGGACCAACATGGAAAAATCATCGGTATGATTTTTTTCCATCCAGCAAGGGGGAGGGGGGTTTTCTGCCACGCACGAAATCTGTTGCGTTACCTCGCATAGGCATGCCTGGAGTAGTGGATTTGAAATTATTAGTCAAAATAATAACAGAAAAAATATTACACTAATAAATCAATAATAAATAGAATGATTTAAAATAATATTATTATTATGATCATAATAATAATCATAATAAGGCAGGGATTGCCGGACTACTACCCTGGGGAGCAAAGAGTGGAGCGAACGGCCCTCTCGCATCCGCCGCTGTTTCCTGACTGTCGGGCCTCGCGGTCTGCGAACCTCAGGAGGTCCGAGCACTCACAGGTTTCTTTGGGTGGTGGGCAGTTTGTTCTGTTTGGTGGGATATCAGCTCTGGCTGCAGCCAATTCGGTCCTGCAGATGACCACCTGGATTTTGGTGGTCATTCTCTTGGCTCGATCTTTGGGCGTCATTCGATTTGGGTCTGTCTTTGTCGGCTTTCCCCCTTTTTCTCCCTCCCTTTCTCTACCTGGCTAGATCCACGCCCTCGCTTCCTTCGCCTGAATCGACTCCGTCATCGCAGTCTCCTACCCAATCGAGGCCAGTACCAATCAGCCGGCCAGAAACGACGATCTGAGGATCTCGAGGTCTAACCCGCAATCCTCATAGTGTCTTGTCTGTCGGCCATGATTCATGCACATGTAACCCATGACCGATATTCTGTCGCCAAGCATCTTATGCACCAGTGTACAACTATGTGCATGCACATATGCACAGATATATATCTGGAGATTTACACGGCATATTGTAATCAGTGCATTGCATTGAGACATCCAAACCCTTTCCTCGAAGTCAAACACCAGCTACACCTGCATTGTACTATTCGTGGCGAGATTGAAACACGGTGGATGATTGGTGATTCTGAGTTTCCTGAGAGATCCACGAGACAAACCGTCGATGTCAGAATAGACGCAGATGACAGCTCTCGTGGGTCTGGACCCGAGATCCAAGAACGAGAGCAACAACGGCCGACCCGTAGATATAGAGCTTGATTGGCATTCCTAGACCTCTTCACGATCAACGGTAAACCAGTCTCATCGCATCTGCGGTTCACTGGCGATTGTCTGGACGATTGTATGGCACGAGTACCGAAACATGACGTAGCGCCATGTCACCGGGGATTAGCATGAGATGCAATGCGGAGGACCAAAAGGCCTGAAGATAAAGCACAGCCTGCGATTGGATGCCTTCTCTGATCGGGGTTCATTCTTTTTCCCTTCGGGGACCATCGTGATTCCCGATTTGCCCAGTTGTGTTCCCTGGAGGCACAAGATGCTGCGCCCAGCCTGCCGGGTTTAGGGCTTTCCCCATGCCCGTAGCCGCCCGGCCCGCCCGGTCTTCGAGGACTCCTCCATCTTTCTCTTCCTCCTACTGCCTCTATGTGTGCAAGCTGTGTTCGATACAGTGCACCCTGACCTTGTGCGACGCTGCTGAAAAAGCAGAACTTTCCCTATCTGCCTAGGATTGACCCTGTAGGGTTCACGCTTCACCAGTCTTCAAATATCACGAGAACGGGCAATCAGAATTGAAATGGTGGCTGCTAGATTCAGAGGACGCGATGCATATGGGTGTGCGACGTGAACTGAAACCTCGGGGAATGACGCCAGGTTGTTGGTTCCCGGTGTACCGTATGGCCATTACTGCTAGTATTGGAGTCACTTTCATCAGTTCAAGTTGTCGGTTGCTCGCTACTTCATTCTCCGTCCTGCCGACCAAAGTCTCTCTCCCTCGTGCGACCACCACCTCAAAGTTAGCCCTCGCTTCTCTTCACCGTGTCCCCTTCTGTGAAGCGCTCCCGTCAATAATTGTCATGTCTCGCCTGGAGATGATCCCGATCAGCAGGATGAGATCCTTACGACGGCTCGACAAGCCCAGACCAGCCAGCCAGCCATGCCGTTCATTGTCCCGGTGGCACTCGCGAGGCCGGTCAAATGATAGGCTGTCATGCAAGGTGATGTGACAGCATCCTCAACCGAAGCTTACTGGGGAAATCGACCTTTTACCGCGACGGATGGGTAAGTAACAGACACGTTTCAAACGGCCTGTCGTGGGTCTGGCCAGACGAATGCGACCCTTGGTCGAAGAGGAGAAAACCCAAGAAAACGAAGGGGGAAAAGAAAATCAGAAGCAGGTCAGAAAGTAAGCAGAGACAACCCCAACGGCCTCAAAGCCAAAACTGGTCTTTCCGGGTCGACCGTTGGAAAAGCAACGGGAAAACAAACAAGAAAGAAAAAAAATAAAATGAAAGAAAAAGAAAATAAAACCACAAACCATGTCTCGTTTACCCATCTGCGTCGTCACCCTGGAAGTTTATTCCTCACCGTTTAGGTGTCAATCCGAGTCAGTGACGGAAGCCTGAATTTCCCTTTCTTTACTCTTTTTATTCCTTTTCATTTCTTTTCCTGCTTATTTTTTTTAGTAATTGATTCACTCTTCCCAGTAGTGCGGATGAACTCGTGCGAAGTTCGAACGCAAACAAAAAAACCAAACGAGAAGCCCACCCAACAAGGGAAAAGAAAAAAAAAAAACATAACGAAACCACAACTGGTGACTGCTTACTGGTTACCAACTCCAAACCAAACACCAATCATGGATGAATCTAAACCCAATCTATCCGATTAAAACTCAATCTGAAGGGTCCCAGTCTTTCCCTCCCCATTCAGCCTCTCAGTCCCCGGCGCTCGGGTCAAGGGTATAAGCGCAACTACGGTTCAATTCCCTTGGGACCCTTGGTCGAGGTAGCTGCCCTAGACTGACTCGATCCAACCCTGAGAGGGGCCCGTGCCGTGTCTTTTCCTCCACTCTAACTATCTTGGGTCAGGAGTTCAGAGGCAGTTTGTGGTTGCTGACACTGACAGACGTTGCTGGAAACGCTCTTTCCAGTGTCAACATATATTTAAATATTGATTTATGTCTTGGACCCAAGTTGAATGAGCAACCTCGTTCTTGTCCAAAGAAATAGAACACCCTCAGTCAAAAACGCAACAACCCGATCTAGGACAAACTAGACGATCCATGTGGTCCCGGCCCCAGTCCCGGCCCTGGCAAGCAGTACAAGTAACATGGGACTATCAACCCTACCAAGAGGGGGCGAGAAGTAAAAAATTGAATAAATAAAAAGAAAAAGAAAAAGGGAAGACAAAAACCCCTCACCAGAAACGTCAATTCAGAACGGTGATCCTCCCTAAAAGTAAAAAGAACAGCTAGCATCAAGGAAGGACACGACACGACCACCACCACCACCACCACCACATCATTCATCATCATACATCATCCGTCCGTATCCATCATCACACCTGACTCCATCACACTCCACCCTCTCCCTGCATGCCCTTTCTGGTTGCCTACCTACCTACCTAGTACTTACAGCACCCACCCCCCCTCCCCCCCGTCACGTCTCCGCCGCCACACCCCAATAGACCACGGGCCAGAAACGCCCCCTCTCCTCAAAGGTCCCAAGACCAACAACAACGCTTGCAGACAGTGGATAGTCAGTCAGTCAGTCAGTCACACCAAGCAGTCGTAGCGCAGAGAAAGAAGAGGAGGCAAGGCAAGGCAAGGCGGGTCCGCCATGCGGCGGCGTTTTTCCCCCATTCAGAGCCCAAGACCCGCTGCACTGGCTGCTGGACTGGCCGCCTGGTCCGTCGAGCCTACAGTTGCGTTCTTTCTATCCCCTTTCATAGGGTACTGATTTTCTGTTTTCTCCATTGTCTGAGAATGAGGCGAGTCAGGTGGGGCTGGCTCCTTTTGCTGGGACGGGACCATATTTCCGAGGGTTGGTGCCGTCTTGGTCTTTCTTGGTTTCTGGTCTTGGTGGTATGTGGTAGTTAGGTACTGTACTTAGTACTTAGTACTGTGTACTAAGAAGAGGTAAGTAGTGTGTACGACACATGGCTTGTACTTGAACGTGTGAGGCTTTAGTAAACCCCCTTTCTTTGTGATTTACCAATGCTTATAAGTAATCCGTATAATCAAACGACGGGGAGGAAAACGCCATTCCCAAGGGTATAACATGCATGACATATACGACATATATAACATATGAAATATAAGATATAAGATAAAGAAAATAATACATCCCCATATAAAGGACCCTAGAACCAACCCCGATGGATTGGTATCACAACGGTGGGACCCCAACTGGATAACCAACTCTACTACTACTCCGTACTACATTAACAAACTAAGTAAATGAGTAATTCGGTACGGGGCAAATAAGTGAGTAAGTAATAGGTTGCTCACGCTGTACCCCGTACAAGCAGGGCAAGAAGAAAGAACGAAAGAAAGCAAGTGCAAGTAAGCAAGCAAGAAAGACACCCCCAACACCCCTCCTGCAGCCCCGTTATAAACACAACTGATTTTTGCCCTGTTTCTGGACATACGGGTTGTCACTCCCCTCCTTCCTCCACGCTCCCCCATCTCTCAACCCATATCCATATCCGTCCATACTCATCCCTTCAAGGCTCTTTGTGTATGAAGATGAGGGCGAGGGCGAGGGTGCACCATCTCGTATATGTATAGTACAGTCGACTCTAGATCAAGTATGTACTTATGTACCAGTTATCAAGCGCACCTACTAAAGCGAATAGTCAGTATGCTAGGACCCTTGCTCGGGTAAGTAGTAGGTAGTATGTAAGAAGATGTAGGGATATCCGAAAAGGACCAGGTGCATGATATTAGTTAGAATTATGGCTAGGTAGGTGGGTAGTAGGAGGTGAGTACTAAGAAAGGAGATGTACCTATGTAGCTATGCACTGCTACCTTCTGCCTGGGTGTCTACTACGACCTATCGTAGGTACTACCTGCTACTACTACTACTACTGCTACCTGCTACATACTATCACCTACTACCTAGATACCAGCAACCAATCCATTTCAATCAATCCCTACATTAGTAGTATTTACCATTTGATATCTACTATCCACCACCAAAAACCCAGTCCCAAACGGTAAGTAAGTAAGAAAGCAATCAGTAAGCAGCCAGCAAGCAAGCAAGCACCTAACTAACAGGGTATAATCAATACCCAACCCAGCTATACCAATCCCCATATAGACATAACAATCCCAGCTATACCCACCCCGAAAGGAAAAAAGAAAGAAAGACCTAAAGAAAGAAACCCGGAAATGAGTGGTGGATGTACATACACACATACATACACAACCTTGATTTGATAGTGAGGCGGTTGGTACATAAATCATCTACTTTGTTTTTATTTTTATGTTTGCTTCTTTTGTGCGTTTTTTGCCTGCTTATTCTTATCGTTTGTTTTGTAGTTGGATTTTCTTTTGTCTACCTTTGAAATGATTATTTACTTCTTTTATGGTGAGAGTTGGTTGGGGTCTGTGGGTTAGGATCTAGTCTGGAGTCTGGAGTCTAGTCTAGTCTAGTCTCAAGTACGGAGTCTAGGGTAGAGTCCAAAGTGAGAGTGAGAGTGAGGCTTTCTTAGTTATTACTATATTCATATCCTCCCTAAACCAAAGACCATCAAGGAAAGACTCGGAGTGTATATCTTTATCCCGCCTAGGAAGACCAATATAAACGACCATGATGTCAATATCAGCAACACTGATGGTATTGACAGCGTGGATAAACGAGATACAACCAAAAAGAAAGAAAAAAAAAAGGTTTTTTTGAAGAGTCCAAACAACAATTTCAGTTCATGTAGGTCAAGACTATAAGTCGACTGTCATGTCGGCTGATTACGTGTCTTTTCTTTTATACACAGATACCACGGAGGTGGATGGAGGCCGAGAGGGTCTCTATTTTCTGGTTTTGTATAGTCACTTCTTGGGAATTCGTCTCTTGGCTGTTGTTTGTGTTTGTGTTTGTGTATGTCGTGCATTCCAAGAATGGATGGGATGGATGGGATGGATGGGATAAAGATTGACAGTGGGTCATGAGATGTCACGACCATCCACCATACATAGTAGAGTTGATAGCGGAGTTGATAGTATATGCTACTGCGAATACCAAGAGGTTGAATAGGTAAACTGGCCGTCTTTCTGCCAGCTGCCAGGAATCATCATCATTGAGCCGAGCCATACCTAGGCTGGACTGATCCTTCCATCACCTATATAACGCCAGCATGCACCAAATCCCATCATCATCTTTTCTCCGACATACATGTACATGCATATATACATACATACATCTGAGATGATAGATAGATAGACAGGAAGAAACCACAACATAGATCCGTAGAAATCAAACAAACAAACAAAAGTAAAGCTACATAGGGTAATCGAAAGACAAATAGTGTCAAGATGAAAATGAAAAAAAAAAAAGAAAGAAAGAAAAATCGCTCAAGGGGTATAATCATAACCAGATATCACCTTCTTCGCCATTCACCCACTGTTTCCAGACCTGTTCATAAGCATTTTCTAAATCCCGAACCCACCGGTTCGTATCAAACAGATTGCTCCTCGCTCTCTCCCGAAAGAGCATCTGGCGCAGGTCCGTCAGCCTGCCGCGCGTGCGGCCGCCACAGCCAGGCTGGTACTGGAGGCTGTGGCACAGGCGAGCGGCCTTGTTCTCGTAGTCTTCGTCTGACGTGGCGATCAGGTCGTCGCGGGCTTGGTGGCCTGCGTCGGTGTTGGGGAGGGCGCTGCTCAGGATGCTGCTCGCCATTCGGGAGCACATTTTGTATTTGTAGCGCGGGTATGTCAGCAGCGGGGTCCCGCTCCACAGGACGTCCGTTGCGGTTGTGTGTGCGTTGCATTCCGGCGTGTCGAGGAAGAGATCTAGCACTTTCGCTCGCGAAATATGCGTGTTCTTGGGTGCCACGTCGGTGAAGATGATCCGAGACGCTGTTTTCTCGTCTGCCCACTGGGCGGCGGTGTCTTTGAGGTTCTGCTCCCCAAGGTCGGGGAAGCGGAGGAGCCAGAGCACGGCATTCGGGATGCGTGCCAAGATACGCAGCCAAGTGCGGAAAGTCGTCGGTTCAATCTGGAAGAGTCAGTACGGGATATTTGTTTAATCGAGGAAATGACTAACCTTATACAGCTGGTTGAAATTCCCCAAAATGATGGTATTCTCCGGGAGGTTGGGAAAGAGTTCCCTCCGCATGCGCCACCGTGCCTCTTGCTCCTGCTCCCAGGTGAGACGCATATCCGAAGCGTCAGGGGCGCTCTGTCGGTGGTCACAGCAGAAGAAGGTCGAACGAGTGAAGACAATCTTCTCACCGTACACCCAGTCTTCGAGTTCCTCACCGTGGTCCTCCTCCATAACGCGATCGCCGATGCGGGCGGTGCGTCGGCCCGGGGTAAGCGTGTCTGGCGGGATCGAGATCTGGTCCGCCAGGATGTAATCGCACCATTCGGCCCCCAGCGTCCCTGCAAAGCCCATGAAAGACATGTGGATGGGCGCAGGCCGCGCGGCGAAGACCTCGTTGCGGGCACCTCGCGTATAACCGTTCAGGTTGATGAGGATGTGGATCCCGTCCGCCACGATCTGCCGCACGAGCCGGTCCACAGACCATACACTGGCGTCGTGGAACACCGGCGCCTCCTTTTCAATCTGGTGTCGGTGGATCGACTGGTCACTAGCGGTGGTGGCGTAACAATATGCCTTCACCTTGGACGGATTGTGCAGTCCAAACACGGACTGCATCAGATGGGCGAGGGGGTGGTTGTTGAAGTCCGACGACACGTAGCCGACTTTGAGGTAGGGGTTGGGCGGCGCGGGTGGCTGGTAAACCGTCGCCGGCAGCCACGGAGACCGTAGCGTGGAGCAGGAGATCCGCAGGCCATTCCGCTGCGAGATCTGTCGGATCTGTCGGGCAGAAAGGGGGCAGGTGAAGGTGTGAAATGGCAGGACGGTGGGAGCGTTGGGTGCGGACAGGCCCGACGGCAGCTGCGGCCGTCGGTACTTGGATAGCGGATACTCTTTGCCGTGAACATAGCGATCCTGGTACCACTGCCAGGTGATCGATCGCACGGCACGCTCGACCAGCCGCACGATCCGTGAACCTTCCCACTTCTGTCCCGCCCACGACTGCAGGGTGGTGGCGAGTGTCCCCGGCGCCGACCGACAGGAATACAGCGCGGGGGCCATCTGTGCACAGAGCTGTTGGATCGAGTTGGGGGTCAGCAGACCACGACCCCAGGTCTCTCCCTCTTTCAGTTGCCGGTCGACAATATCCACCACGCGCCGGATCCAGCCCGTCCCCGGGTCGATGTTGGCCGAATCGCGGAGCATGCCTTGCTCATTCACATGCCACCTATCGCGGAAACCATATCCGTTCGAGACACCGCCTCGGCCCGCCCAGTTACAGACAGAGTTCAAAGCGTTCGCTAGCCCGCAGACGGCTTCGGCAAACTCGGGGTTGACCTGGACGGCGCGGCGGTAGTATTTGATGGCGTCGTTGACCCGACCGGCATCCTTGACGGCATTGGCCAGGTTGGCCAGGGCAATGTCGAAATTATTATCGCACTGGACCGCCTGCTCGTACATGCGAATGGCAGCCTGAAGTTGACCAATATCCTTCAGCAAACTGCCCAGGTTGGTGTAGAGGTGCGCATGTCGAGAGTCCAGATGCAGTCCATAATTGTAATATGCCAGCGCCAACGAGATCCCACTGCCCGGGATGACGCCCGGGATCTCAGGATGCTGGATCTCCCCGCTCGACCGCGGAAGACCGTGGGCGGGGTTGTTCTGGATGCCCGCCAGCAAGATCCCCACGTTGTTCGCGGTGGACGGGCTGGGCTGGAGAGACAGTGACAAATAATACAGTGCCAAAATATCCCGAACGCTAGGGGCAGCTCGGGGGACGCCGGACGTAGAGACGTTGGACATCCCATCTTGGTAGATCTTGGCGAGTGACAACAAGGAATTGCTCGTGGTCGAGATGGCCGCCTTCCGGGCAAGCCCTTCGGCGACGTATCGGAGGCCCGGGGGGGTCCCGTTGGTGGCAAAGACCAACTTCGACGTCTGCAGGGCCTTGTCCGGGTAGAGGAGGATGGTCTCGTGGGAGCTTCGTTTCTCGTGAGCCGGGTAGTGATTGCGGGATCCTTGGGAGAAGGCCGCGAAGATCTGCTTGATCAGACCCTGGATGCCGTGGGGTCGTCTGCCCGCGGCGGTGAGAATGGCATCTTCAAAGGCCAACGCCGCCCCCGCATTGTCACCCAACGCATAGAGCATATTCCCCTTGGCATGCACCAGAGCAAGCATGCGGCCGTTGTCCGACCCGGGGATGGCATAGCCGCTCGACCCAAAACCCGCCGCCGTCGTCTCCGCCGAAGCCAGGTTGGACGGCGCCGGTCGGTTGAAGTCATCGTCATAATCAAAAGACACCTTTTCGTAGGACCCGAAATCCGACATACTCGACGACCTGCTCTCCCCATCGCTGTCGGGTTCGCTGGCAGGCTCGTCGGCGGTGAAGCAATCCCCGTTTTTCGGATGGGACAAGGACTTCTGCACGTACTCAATGACGTTGACGGCCTCCTTCCCACGCTGACTGCTACACAGAAGCCCGATGAGATGTTCAACCGCCTCGAAGAAGCTCGGGCGAAGCTTCACGACATGTTGCCAATGTTGCAACGCCTCGTCGCGACGGTCCAGCACCAAACACGTGGCGGCGAGATTGGAGATTGCCTCGACATTCCTAGATGAAGAAGAAAAAGATTAACAAAGAATGACAACCGCAGACCGCTGGGAACTCTATACTCACGTCGAATCTCGGGCAATGATCCGCGAGTACCATCGCACCGCTTTCTGATAGTCTCCCAGCCCGTAAGCTAGACAACCACCCAGAAGCATCCCATCAATCCATTCCCAGTTGCTCTGCATGCAGAGACTCGACAGCGTTTCCAGGGCCGAGGCAGCATTCGCCGCGGGGGAGGTCTCGCCGAAGGGGCCCGTGGGGAAGCGGGAGGCCGTCAATCGGCCCGTATAACGCAGTCGATCGAGCATCTGCACGTCTGGAGCCACCGGCTGCAGTTGGACGGACGAACGGTCGAGCGGACGATGGGGGTCATGGGCACCCGGGACGTTCGTTTTCGGTGCGTGGAGGTCATACTGGCTGGACGGGTAGCTGTTATGGCGGGTGATCTCGGGTGCGTGTCCGGGGGAGAAATCCACCCCGGGCTGCCGCGGCGGTTTGGGGTAGATGCTGGGTTTGAGGAGTCGCGGGTGTGGGCCGTCGGCGCCGGCGTTCGCGGTGCTATTTCGCCGGGCCTGATGGATGGACGCGAGCAGATCGACATAGACCGAGTGAGCCCAGGCCAGGGCCTTCTCTTTGAATTCTACATTCGCCGCGCGTGCATTGCCGGGCTGTCCACCGGTCTGGAGACTGACACCGCCCGAATAACTCGGCCAGGGCGGATAGGGTTCGTGGCCCGGACCGGGCTGGCGCGCGGAAGACCGGGAGCCCGCATCGGCCTGGCGGGTGTGGTAAGGAAGGACCCGCTGGTTGGAGGTCAGGTCCACGGTTTTGGGCCCTGCGTGCCGGGGCGGAAAGTTCGTCTTCGCCGGCGCGTCGTGACCGATGACGGTTAACGGACTCGGGTTCCAGGCGACGCCGGGGTCGGGGTGAGTGCCGCCGGATGGGATCGAGGTGCGGTTGAAGGGTTGTTGCGCAGCGTCAAAGAAGCGCGCCGCGGATGGCGTGGGCGCGGCGGCGAACGGCGAATCGTAACGAGAATCTCGCAAGGCCGCGGGGCGGTAGGGGATATAGACGCCGTCGGGCCAATACGGCCCATAAGGGGCGGTGCCTGCGGAGGCTGTGGGACCGACACAGGGCTGCAGTGTCGCGGGCAAGACCGTCGGCACGTAGGCGCCGTTATTCCAGTAGTATCGCTGGTGGGCGGGCTGGACGGGCAGTGACTGGTTCAACACCGAATCCACGCCCGGGCCGTAGTTCAGCGAACGGACCCAACCCGTCCCGTTGAGCCCCGGCACGATCTCGCCCGACACTCGCATGGGTTCGCTCTTGTACATGGGGGGGAAGTTCAAATGGTTCGTCGACGACGACGGATCGATCGGCGGTTGGGGCCAGCCATCCAACGGAAACCCGGCCGGGGGCGGAACCAGGTGGGCGGTATCGAGCGGGGAGACCAGGATGTGTTTGCTCGCCGGCGGCTGGATGGTGGTGTCGCCCGGGGTGCCATCGTAGCCCGCAGCGATTGTACCATTGGGGGTTTTCCTCCGCAACGCATGCTCGCTGGCGGGCCTCGGGTTGGGCACGGGGCCGGTGGTGTCGGGACCGTCGATGCGATGGATGGGGTGAGGGTATTGGAGACGGGTTCGCGGGATCGAAAGGGCGGGGTACTTGGACAGGGTTTCGTAAGAAAGGGAGGTCGGAAGGTGTGCCGGATGGAAGTCATACGGGCGGTCGATGGTGTCCACACCACGGTAGTGACCCATGTGGTGATGCGGCTGAACTGGCGGAAAGGGCGCCACCGAGTGCATCATCTTGGAGCCCTACCGAGTGACGAACGCACCCGCCGCTCGTTCTCCACCGGACAGGAACAGAGGCAGGTGCAGATAGATTCTGCAGGCGGGAGATCAGGAAAAACAAGGAGGCGTTTCAGGATCGCAGGGAGAAGACTGCGAGCAACGGCGACCAGGTGGAAGAGCAGTCCGATAAGAAATCAACAGACACACACGCAAGCACTCTTGTCGAAGTATCAACGAGCATCCTCGAATTTTAGTTTTTTTCTGTACCTCATCCTGGACGGGAAGCGACTCTGGAGACACTCAGCAAAAGCCCCTACGGCTAATCTCGGGGCTCGACATGAACGCTGGATGGGGGAGTTGAGCAGTGGAGGGAAAGTTTGGGTTGGGTGTGGAAGATCAAGCTAGGGGAGGAGAGCGGGGGTGGGAGGGATGGGGTGGAATCGAGCGAGGAATTGGAGCTGGGGCCAAGATACCATCCAAGAGGGGGGGAAATGGTATCTGGTATGTGCGGGTGGAAATGATGAAGAAGTAAGAAGTAGGGGAAGGAGGGGGAGGAGAAAGGAAGATGCGAGGGAAAGGAATGAATGAAAGAATGAAAGAATGAAAAGCAAGGGAGGAAAGGGATCGAGTTGGTTTTCCACTTTGGACGCAGGTGTCCGCACGACTAAGAGGGATTTGACGCTTGGCGGAAATGTTGTCTTGGGGGGAATTATATTCGAACTTTTTTCATTAAAAATATAAAATAGATATAATATATAATATAATGTGACTACAGACTGGGTTTTTAATTTCTTTTCTTTTCTTTTCCCCTGATCTAGATAATAGAAAGAAGGAAAAGTAGAGTCAAACAGTAGTGATGTCGCGGTTGAGCATGGCACCACCTGTCTGTTCAGAGGTTCCGATGTTGGTCCTTTCCATATTATTGATTTTCTTGATTTATTTTATTTGATATTATATTATTTAAATAAAATGATACATGGACAGTCAAAGCAGATGATTGGAACCCAAGTGAGACGTCCAAGAGAGCGGATGTAGGGCGTTAGTCTAAGGCGGAGCAGATCCAACGGCCGGCGAGACATTGACTATTATTTGATATAATACTATCGACTGGATCGAGGGAAAAGCGAAAAAAAAAAATAGACATAGGCAAAAGAATGTCGATAGAAAAGGTAATAGAAAAGAAGAAATAATAAAAGGAAAGAAAAAGGAAGAGCAAAGAAAGGAAAAGAATCAATAAAATAAAAATAAAATAGTTTCATATAATAAGGAAATCAAACGGAAGGTTGATCAAGACATAATTATAATAATAATTCAAAATAAAATAAATATCTAATATTGAATGAACAGAAAAGAGACGAGAGAACTGCCCAGCTACAATCTAATCTCCTACCTTTTCTCTTCCAAGAACGAGAGAGGAGAATGAATTTTGTGAAAGACTCATCATCAAGAATATTGACTACACAATTCATATCCAGCAAGCGGAAGAGATGAGAAAGAACAAGACAACGGGATATTGACGGAGACAGAAACAGACAAGAGCCCAAGCAACAGGCTGTAGCTCCCGGTTTGAACACAGGTGGGGAGGGGCAGTTCCTATTCTGGATATGGTGGAGATGGTGGATGTGTGTGGATGTGGTGGATTGTGGTGGGGTCGGTGGACTGGACGGGATTCACACCAATCACTCCAGCGCCTAGACGGTGGCTTGGGCTGACCAGTATTATACTGAATATGTATATATATATATATAATATTTATATATATATATATATCTCTCTCTCTTGAGTATAACAGTATATTATGACAATAGGACAGATTTTCACTGGGCCAAAGAGTCACAATTAATCAAGCAAACAGAAGAAAGAAGAAAGAAAAAAGAAAAAAGAAAAAAGAATCAAAAGAGAACGAGAGAAGGATGAAATGAAAGATCACACATAGTCCCACCCATACGATCCAACGGCGAGGATGGACCGACACTAGCCAGTTGGACGACTCCGTCGGTGGACTCTCATTCAACGTCACTGGTCCACCCACGCTGGTTACCCCCGGTCCTCAGTGGGTCTTGAACTCCACCACCCCAGTTGATCATAACTGTGGCCGATCTGGCACTTCGGATTCTGTCTTATGGAGTTAGGTATGGACCCAAAGTACTTGCCAGTGGAGTCATGTTTATCCACATGGTTATCAGAAAGGGCTGGTATTGATGATCTATTGTTTTTCGACGGAGGAGCATCGGGTTGACTGAAGGGACAGGAAGGAAGTGAGCAAGGCTCCACGGTGCCAATCAATGGCCAATGCAAGGATAATCAACGATGAGGGAGGCTCCTCCGAGGACTTACATGGCGCGTCCGAATTGGCAGGTTTCTCAGCCCCTATGCATCCAGAGGCTGAATGCATGAGTATGCCTGTCCAGTCTATATGGTATACATGGACTTTTCTTTCATTCTCTATCGATTCACCTCTTGGAACCCAAGGCATACTACCCCTCCAAGAACTCGCAAAGAAAGAATAGCCATACCATCAACAGAAAGAGAACAAAAGCCAACCCCCATACCAAAACAGCACAGGATAAATAAATATATCAATCATAATAATAATAAAAAATAAAAAAGATCAGCACTCCCAGACAGTCCAACTCAAAATCCATCCCAACAAGTGGATCATCCCCAAACTTTCCTCAGCCCGTCGCTCCATCCTCCATCCACTCACGCCCCGCCGATTAAGCCATGGACTGGAATCCTTTCATGGCGTCTGCTGCTAGCCCTGAGGGAACACGAATTTTCATCCGGTCTTACCATATAATTAAACAGATTTAATTAATTAATTTTATACAATGGGTCCGCTGCCTTTTCAACTCTCAACACTTCAGCCTGGGCTGGAGGTTGTTGTTTGCTTGATCTTTCCTCCTACGATGGTAGATAGACACTTAAGACAGGACAGTTATAGATGGTCGACTGACCTCTCTCTACCGTTGCATTACCAATAAGATAACATTTTGGACGATCAACATGTCACGAGCGGTCTCCAATGAGGATCGGCAAACTCTACCTCGTTCTGATCGGACGGGAAAATAAATCCACGTACATCATCATATCTACTGTCTCAACATTAGGCTGGATATATATTTATACTTCTATATGCCAGGATGGAGAGTATCAAGCGGAATACATCTACTTTCACGGGAATGATAAGGAAGGGAAATAAGAACATGTGAGAACATACTTCATCCATACATAATATACATCTGCCTACATCTATATATATTCATCGTAGCCGCACTGACACCCATGTTAGACATCTCTACCCCTGTCTCATATACTGTCTACACACACGCACCATGACATCTACCTACCTAGAGATTGACCCAACGTGGACAAACAGACAACAGACAACAAACAAGAACCAGCCACCACCACCACCACCACTCCAAAAGAAAGCGAAAAGAAACATCCAAAAGCGGGGTCCTAACAAAAAACACCTTAACCTACCCACCCCCACCTCTTATCCCACCATCTATCTCATCACATCACAGGAACCACCCCTAAGACCTAAATAGTATAAGAAAACAAATAGATATGTACCTAAC